>NC_074698.1:37469154-37836654 GCF_029448725.1 Salvelinus fontinalis
AGAGAGTGAGTACATACGCCACGCTCTGTGTTAATGAGCAGCATGGCTGAGGCTGTACAGCCCTTATTGATAGGGATTAATGGGAGGTTGAGGCCCTTTATTAAATCCGACCTGAGATGAATTAGAGCTTGAGATTTAGATTCATATCACAGCTCTGCCATTAGGGGACTGGAGCACAATCACATCTGCTAAGTCACTCTCTACAGGCAAGCCACTGACGGTCCTCTTCTATTCTCTCCATCTATCTCAAACTCTCTCCTTCTCTCCACCTAGATTTACCATTCTCTGTGACAGGGTCTATTCCCTCCTCATAACAGAGGTGTTAAATACTTTCTGTGAGGTTCAGAGAGAGATTCATAAAGATTCATTTCCAGAACCTGTTGTTGTGACACCAATAGAGTGGCATTGATAGCATGATCCAAGAAGAGGAGGATGAGTGAAAGGAGGGACAGAGGGACAGAGGGATGAAGAGAGCCGGAATGAGATGGGAACAGAAATATGATCAACAAAACACATACGCAAGCACACACGACAACACACACACACACGACAGCACATATTCACATTTTGTTCTCCTCAGGAATCTAATTTCAAACGTAAATCATTAGAGCACAGGGGTTTGACATTGGAATGATTCCTCTGTGTCTAAATCCATCATTAAAGCCACATTCCCCCTGCCCACGCTGTGCAACACAAAGACAGACCCCCCAGAAACAAGATTAGGAACCAACGCGATCTCAGATGCCCATGATCCTCTCTGCTCCATCAAACCTCCAGTGAGATGCAATTGTGGTCGGGCTGAGGAAGGGACTGTTTCCAGGGCAACCAGCCTTGCCAGTACACACGGTCAGTTGTCCTCGGCAGGGCTGAGTTTTCCTAAACTTTTATTACCACTTAGATCATCTGAAGTCCATCGGTAGGCAATGGATGAATAACAGGTTTGGGCTGTTAGATGTGTTACAGGTTTGTTATATTTTAATTGTCCCTGATAGGCGTAACAACTGCTACGAATCTTGTGGTTGGAAAGAACCCATCAGTCTGAGGCCCTCAGCTGTCTGCTCCCCAGTGGTTTACACTCAGTGAGATAGAATTTGTGACAGACAGTTGTTATCTAGTAGGCAGAGAGAGTGACTGACAGCTACAGTGTATATAGTGTTTATCACGGAACCCTCTCTCTCTCGCTCTCTCTCGTTTACATTTATTTTACCTTTATTTAACTAGGCAAGTCAGTTAAGAACAAAATTATTATTTTCAATGACGGCCTAGGGACAGTGGGTTAACTACCTTGTTCAGGGGCAGAACGACAGATAACACTGCCCTGCAGTCAGAATACAACAATGACTTATAACGCTGTCCTATAGTCAGAATACAACAATGACTTATAACGCTGTCCTATAGTCAGAATACAACAATGACTTATAACGCTGTCCTATAGTCAGAATACAACAATGACTTATAACACTGTCCTATAGTCAGAATACAACAATGACTTATAACGCTGTCCTGCAGTCAGAATACAACAATGACTTATAACGCTGTCCTATAGTCAGAATACAACAATGACTTATAACGCTGTCCTATAGTCAGAATACAACAATGACTTATAACGCTGTCCTGTAGTCAGAATACAACAATGACTTATAACGCTGTCCTATAGTCAGAATACAACAATGACTTATAACGCTGTCCTGTAGTCAGAATACAACAATGACTTATAACACTGTCCTGTAGTCAGAATACAACAATGACTTATAACGCTGTCCTATAGTCAGAATACAACAATGACTTATAACGCTGTCCTATAGTCAGAATACAACAATGACTTATAACGCTGTCCTGTAGTCAGAATACAACAATGACTTATAACGCTGTCCTATAGTCAGAATACAACAATGACTTATAACGCTGTCCTGTAGTCAGAATACAACAATGACTTATAACACTGTCCTGCAGTCAGAATACAACAATGACTTATAACACTGTCCTGCAGTCAGAATACAACAATGACTTATAACACTGTCCTATAGTCAGAATACAACAATGACTTATAACACTGTCCTGTAGTCAGAATACAACAATGACTTATAACACTGTCCTGCAGTCAGAATACAACAATGACTTATAACACTGTCCTATAGTCAGAATACAACAATGACTTATAACGCTGTCCTATAGTCAGAATACAACAATGACTTATAACGCTGTCCTGCAGTCAGAATACAACAATGACTGACAGAGAGACCGCAAGACAGAGAGCAAAGGAATTTATTGTCATTCCTACCACAGAGTAGACATATTGTCATTCCTACCACAGAGTAGATATATTGCCACTCCTACCACAGAGCAGACATATTGTAATTCCTACCACAGAGTAGACATATTGTCATTCCTACCACAGAGCAGACATATTGTTATTCCTACCACAGAGTAGACATATTGCCATTCCTACCACAGAGTAGACATATTGTTATTCCTACCACAGAGTAGACATATTGTTATTCCTACCACAGAGTAGACATATTGTTATTCCTACCACAGAGTAGACATATTGCCATTCCTACCACAGAGTAGACATATTGCCATTCCTACCACAGAGTAGACATATTGCCATTCCTACCACAGAGTAGACATATTGTCATTCCTACCACAGAGTAGACATATTGCCATTCCTACCACAGAGTAGACATATTGTCATTCCTACCACAGAGTAGACATATTGTCATTCCTACCACAGAGTAGACATATTGTCATTCCTACCACAGAGTAGACATATTGCCATTCCTACCACAGAGTAGACATATTGCCATTCCTACCACAGAGCAGACATATTGTCATTCCTACCACAGAGTAGACATATTGCCATTCCTACCACAGAGCAGACATATTGTCATTCCTACCACAGAGTAGACATATTGCCATTCCTACCACAGAGTAGACATATTGTCATTCCTACCACAGAGTAGACATTGTCATTCCTACCACAGAGCAGACATATTGTCATTCCTACCACAGAGTAGACATATTGCCATTCCTACCACAGAGTAGACATATTGTCATTCCTACCACAGAGTAGACATATTGTCATTCCTACCACAGAGTAGACATATTGTCATTCCTACCACAGAGTAGACATATTGCCATTCCTACCACAGAGTAGACATATTGTCATTCCTACCACAGAGTAGACATATTGTCATTCCTACCACAGAGTAGACATATTGTCATTCCTACCACAGAGTAGACATATTGTTATTCCTACCACAGAGTAGACATATTGCCATTCCTACCACAGAGTAGACATATTGTCATTCCTACCACAGAGTAGACATATTGTCATTTCTACCACAGAGCAGACATATTGTCATTCCTACCACAGAGTAGACATATTGTCATTCCTACCACAGAGCAGACATATTGTCATTCCTGTGGCGTAGCAGCAGCATCCATACAGGACAGGGTCATCTGTCTCCATTTCCTCTTCCTGTCTCCAACGCCAGCTCAGCTTTAATCAATCTAATTAGTCACCTACCACAAAAACACTCCCTGTCTACCCCCTTCCCCTGAGGTAGTTAAGGGTATAGAGGGAAGGGGTAGAGAGGGGTATAGAGGGAAGGGGTAGAGCGGGTATAGAGGGAAGGGGTAGAGAGGGGTATAGAGGGACGGGGTAGAGAGGGGTATAGAGGTAAGGGGTAGAGAGGGGTATAGAGGGACGGGGTAGAGAGGGGTATAGAGGTAAGGGGTAGAGAGGAGGATAGAGGGATGGGGTAGAGAGGGATATAGAGGGAAGGGGTAGAGAGGGGTATAGAGGGAAGGGGTAGAGAGGGGTATAGAGGGAAGGGGTAGAGAGGGGTATAGAGGGAAGGGGTAGAGCGGGTATAGAGGGAAGGGGTAGAGAGGGGTATAGAGGGACGGGGTAGAGAGGGGTATAGAGGTAAGGGGTAGAGAGGAGGATAGAGGGATGGGGTAGAGAGGGGTATAGAGGGAAGGGATAGAGAGGAGTATAGAGGGAAGGGGTAGAGAGGGGTATAGAGGGACGGGGTAGAGAGGGGTATAGAGGGAAGGGGTAGAGAGGGGTATAGAGGGATGGGGTAGAGAGGGGTATAGAGGGAAGGGGTAGAGAGGGGTATAGAGGGAAGGGGTAGAGAGGGTATAGAGGGAAGGGGTATGAAGGGGTATAAAGGGAAGGGGTAGAGAGAGGTATAGAGGGAAGGGGTAGAGATGGGAAGGGGTAGAGCGGGGTATAAAGGAAAGGGGCAGAGAGGGGTATAAAGGGAAGGGGTATGAAGGGGTATAAAGGAAAGGGGTAGAGAGGGGTATAAAGGGAAGGGGTAGAGAGGGGTATAGAGGGACGGGGTAGAGAGGGGTATAGAGGGAAGGGGTATGAAGGGGTATAAAGGAAAGGGGCAGAGAGGGGTATAAAGGGAAGGGGTATGAAGGGGTATAAAGGAAAGGGGTAGAGAGGGGTATAAAGGGAAGGGGTAGAGAGGGGTATAGAGGGACGGGGTAGAGAGGGGTATAGAGGGAAGGGGTATGAAGGGGTATAAAGGAAAGGGGTAGAGAGGGGTATAGAGGGAAGGGGTATGAAGGGGTATAAAGGAAAGGGGTAGAGAGGGGTATAAAGGGAAGGGGTAGAGAGGGGTATAGAGGGAAGGGGTATGAAGGGGTATAAAGGGAAGGGGTAGAGAGGGGTATAGAGGGAAGGGGTATGAAGGGGTATAAAGGAAAGGGGCAGAGAGGGGTATAAAGGGAAGGGGCAGAGAGGGGTATAAAGGGAAGGGGTAGAGAGGGGTATAAAGGAAAGGGGCAGAGAGGGGTATAAAGGAAAGGGGCAGAGAGGGGTATAAAGGGAAGGGGTAGAGAGGGGTATAAAGGAAAGGGGCAGAGAGGGTTAAAGTGTTGCCCAGCATGAAAAGACAAGAGGTCTTCAATTCTGTACATCTCTTCCACAATCCTCTCTGTCTGACAACGGCACCCTGATTAAAACAGCAGAATCTCTGCTTCAGGACTTCTTAGTTTAACGATAGGACAGCTTTGGAGTGGGCTGGTTACTAATTAAACACAAGCAATCAAGTAGCTATGGCTCTTATCTCTTTCTTTAATGACAGCACTCACTTTCTCTCACTGTGAGTCTCTTTCTTTAATGGCAGCACTCACTTTCTCTCGTTGTGAGCCTCTTTCTTTAATGGCAGCGCTCACTTTCTCTCACTGTGAGCCTCTTTCTTTAATGGCAGCACTCACTTTCTCTCACTGTGAGCCTCTTTCTTTAATGGCAGCGCTCACTTTCTCTCACTGTGAGCCTCTTTCTTTAATGGCAGCACTCACTTTCTCTCACTGTGAGCCTCTTTCTTTAATGGCAGCGCTCACTTTCTCTCGATGTGAGCCTCTTTCTTTAATGGCAGCGCTCACTTTCTCTCGTTGTGAGCCTCTTTCTTTAATGGCTGCGCTCACTTTCTCTCGTTGTGAGCATTTTTCTTTAATGGCAGCGCTCACTTTCTCTCGTTGTGAGCCTCCTTTAATGGCTGCGCTCACTTTCTCTCGTTGTGAGCATTTTTCTTTAATGGCAGCGCTCACTTTCTCTCGATGTGAGCCTCTTTCTTTAATGGCAGCGCTCACTTTCTCTCGTTGTGAGCCTCCTTTAATGGCAGCGCTCACTTTCTCTCGTTGTGAGCCTCTTTCTTTAATGGCAGCGCTCACTTTCTCTCATTTTGAGCCTCTTTCTTTAATGGCAGCGCTCACTTTCTCTCGTTGTGAGCCTCTGTGAAGGTTTTCTTCCAGGGGTAAAGGAGAGGACCAAAATGCAGCGTAGCCAGTGCTCAACATGTTTAATTAAACAATAACCATGAACACTTAACAAATAACAAAATAACAAACCGTGAAAACCGAGACAGTCCTATCTGGTGCAGAACAAACACTGAGACAGGAAACAAACACCCACAAAACACCAGTGAAACCCTGGCTGCCTTAGTATGACTCTCAATCAGAGACAAACGATACACACCTGTCTCTAATTGAGAATCATACCAGGCCGAACACAAAACCCCACATAGAAATAGAAAACATAGACTGCCCACCCAACACTCACGCCCTGACCAATAAAGACATATAAAACAAGAGAAAACAGGTCAGGAACGTGACATAACCCCCCCCTTAAGGTGCGAACTCCGGGCGCACCAGCACAAAGTCTAGGGGAGGGTCTGGGTGGGCATCTGACCACGGTGGTGGCTCAGGCTCTGGGCGAGGTCCCCACCCCACCATAGTCACTCCCTGCTTCCGTATCCCCCTCCCAATGACCACCCTCCAACTCAACCCACCTAAATGAAGGGGCAGCATCGGGATAAGGGCCAGCACCGGGATAAGGGTCAGCACCGGGATAAGGGGCAGCAGCTCCGGGATAAGGGGCAGCAGCTCCGGGATAAGGGGAGCAGCTCCGGGATAAGGGGCAGCAGCTCCGGGATAAGGGGCAGCAGCTCCGGGATAAGGGGCAGCAGCTCCGGGATAAGGGGCAGCAGCTCATGACTGTAGGGCAGCTCATGACTGTAGGGCAGCTCATGACTGGAGGGCAGCTCATGACTGGAGGGCAGCTCATGACTGGAGGGCAGCTCATGACTGGAGGGCAGCTCATGACTGGAGGGCGTCTCTGGCAGCTCCTGACTGGCGGGCGTCTCTGGCAGCTCCTGACTGGCGGGCGTCTCTGGCGGCTCCTGACTGGCGGGCGTCTCTGGCGGCTCCTGACTGGCGGGCGTCTCTGGCGGCTCCTGACTGGCGGGCGTCTCTGGCGGCTCCTGACTGACGGACGGCTCTAGCGGCTCCTGACTGACGGACGGCTCTACTGGCTCGGGACAGACGGGCGGCTCTAATGGCTCGTGGCAGACAGATGGCTCAGACGGCGCTGGGCAGACGGATGGCTCAGACGGCGCTGGGCAGACGGATGGCTCAGACGGCGCTGGGCAGACGGATGGCTCAGACGGCGCTGGGCAGACGGATGGCTCAGACGGCGCTGGGCAGACGGATGGCTCAGACGGCGCTGGGCAGACGGGCAGTTCAGGCACCGCAGGGCAGACGGCAGACTCTGGCCGGCTGAGACGCACTATAGGCCTGATGCGTGGTGCCGGAACTGGAGGTACCGGGCTGAGGATACGCACCTCAGGGCGAGTGCGGGGAGGAGGAACAGGGCTCTGGTGATGCACTGGAAGCCTGGTGCGTGGTGTAGGCACTGGTGGTACTGAGCTGGGGTGGGAAGGTGGCGCCGGATATACCGGACCGTGAAGGAGGACACATGCTCTTGAGCACCGAGCCTCCCCAACCCTACCAGGTTGAATGGTCCCCGTAAACCTGCCAGTGCGGCGAGGTGGAATAACCCGCACTGGGCTATGCAGGCGAACCGGGGACACCACCTGTAAGGCTGGTGCCATGTACGCCGGCCCGAGGAGACGTACTGGAGGCCAGATACGTTGGGCCGGCTTCATGACATCCGGCTCGATGCCCAACCTAGCCCTCCCAGTGCGGCAAGGTGGAATAGCCCGCACTGGGCTAAGCACGCGTACTGGGGACACCGTGCGCTTTACCGCATAACACGGTGTCTGACCAGTCTTTAATGACAGCACTCACTTTCTCTCATTGTGAGCTTTTTTCTTTAATGGCAGCGCTCACTTTCTCTCGCTGTGAGCCTCTTTCTTTAATGGCAGCGCTCACTTTCTCTCGATGTGAGCCTCTTTCTTTAATGGCAGTGCTCACTTTCTCTCATTGTGAGCCTCTTTCTTTAATGGCAGCGCTCACTTTCTCTCACTGTGAGCCTCTTTCTTTAATGGCAGCACTCACTTTCTCTCACTGTGAGCCTCTTTCTTTAATGGCAGTGCTCACTTTCTCTCGATGTGAGCCTCTTTCTTTAATGGCAGTGCTCACTTTCTCTCGCTGTGAGCCTCTTTCTTTAATGGCAGTGCTCACTTTCTCTCGTTGTGAGCCTCTTTCTTTAATGGCAGTGCTCACTTTCTCTCGCTGTGAGCCTCTTTCTTTAATGGCAGTGCTCACTTTCTCTCGCTGTGAGCCTCTTTCTTTAATGGCAGTGCTCACTTTCTCTCGCTGTGAGCCTCTTTCTTTAATGGCAGTGCTCACTTTCTCTCGCTGTGAGCCTCTTTCTTTAATGGCAGTGCTCACTTTCTCTCGCTGTGAGCCTCTTTCTTTAATGGCAGCACTCACTTTCTCTCACTGTGCGCCTCTTTCTCAAATTGTTTCTCGATCTACCTCTCCTTTCTTCTTTTGAATTAACACACTGGTCTGCCTTTCCTCCATCTCGTTGACTCTCTCTCTCTCTTTGTCTCATCCCCTCTCTGCCTCCCTCCCTCCCTCTTCAGATCTGTTCATCAGGGGAGTATGATTGCTTATTGTATGCTAATCTGGTCAGCCTAAACAAAAGCCATTTAATATGAGTGGGATAAATGGTAATTTGATGACTTAGTAAACCAATGAGAATTCCCCAACGGCTGGGGCTGTGGTGGGGGGGGGACTCCACTGTTATGATCTGGATGTGGATGTCTGGATATCTGCGGGAGTGTCTGTGTGTGATCTGAGGTGAGGAGGGGAGAGGAAAAGGGAGAAGAAAAGGAGAAGGGAAAGAGGTGCAAGAGAGGACATGAGAAAGGGGAAACATCTAACAAGCCAGATACTGCTGCTTCCCAATCCCACTCTTCCCATCTCTAATCCCACAGTAACCAAACTGGAAAATCCCTCTCGATCCTTTCTAGATTCCCACAATCCTGATAAATCCACAGCTGAACTTGACCAGAACTTTAAAGCATATTAAATGTCTTGTGTCTGGGTGGAAATGTTCTTACCTGAGACTCATTGTGCCCAGGGGTTTATGGGTGAGCATAGGGATCTCTCTGGTAGTTGAAAGATTTTCAACATCCACACATATTGTTGACTAGATGAAGCACTGCAACAGATTGCTAATGGGACTGAATAGACTGTGAACACGGGCCTCTTCCATGCCACACGACTGTGTTAACCCGCTCAGCGAAATACATTAGCTATGGGGGAGCTAACGCAAGTCTTCAGGTCTCAGGCAAGATTACTTATCTAATAAGCATTGTTCACCAACCACCTCCGTTACGCTAATGCCAAATTAGTCATCCACATTTTCACTATGACTTATACCCTCGCTCTCTTTTCTCTCTGAAAGGGTCCTAAATTCAGGGTCCCACTTTAAAGGAAACATAACTTTTAAGGCTTAAAGAAGCCTTTAGGAAACCTTTATCAGGGCTATATAAATAGAAGCTACAGGTTGTCAACTCCATCTCTCTTGTTCTCTGAAGCACACTTGGGTACATTCATCTCCATTTTCCTTTACAGTAGCATTCTGCCCTGTTGCTCCTCTTTGAACTCAAGCCTCCTCGTTCATTAATGAAAGACAAGCATCAAGCAATTAAAACACCTCCACAAGTCAATATTTTATCCATACTGTTCTGATGCCCCCCCCCCCCCCCCCCTCCTTGCATTTAAAAGCAGTGGATTGGTGGCGTAGACATTTTCAAGCAGTGGATTGGTGGCGTAGACATGGGGTAGAGGGAAGTTTTACCATTTCCTACACCAATCCATTATTGTTAAATCCTGGAGGGGGTGTGAACAGAGATTTCAACGAGCTGTGTACATGACTGAGCATCTACAGACACCAGATTCACACTATATGAGTACAGCATGGGGGTTGGACTCGGTACAGGCATGGATCAAATGATATTATTATTGCAGTTACAAACTGTTCAGTCTCTTTCTCTCTCTGTGTGTTTGTGAAGGTAGCCATCCATCAGAGGGTATTGTCTGTCTGCCAGGGTCGAATCTAGTTGCTCTGCAGTAGCAGCAGAGTAATGGTTGCTGTGTTAAGATTGGCTGTCCCTACTCCCTGCAGCACATATGGGTGAGTGTCAGGCCCCATGAGAGATAACGCACACACACACACACACTTTGGCACACACACACACACACACTTTGGCACAAACACACACAGTTCAGTTTGATCCCTCCAGAAGGAAACCTATAAAAACAGACAGGGACAAAAAGATAAAAACACTCAAATGTCTGGATAAAGACAGAATCCACTTTTCCTTGTTTATTTTCACTTTTGTTTATTATCTACTTCACTTGCTTTGGCAATGTTAACATGTGTTTCCCTGCCAATAAAGCCCTTGAATTGAACTGAGATAGAAATAGAGGGAGGCTGGCTGGGTGGGTTGAAATCACCTTGCGCAGAGAGCAGTGTAATTTGCATGGTGCATAATCTCCAAGGCTTTGCCATGCAAATGAGCTGGAAAGCAGAGATGAGAGAGATGGGCAGGAGGGAAGAGATAGAGAGATGGAGAGAGGAAGGAGAGAAGAGGGAGAGGGGAGAAAGGGAGACAGACAGAGAGAAAAGGGGGGTAGAGAGAGAAGTGGAGACTTCGGGAATGGATGGCTGTCAGAGGAGGATTTATTCGTGGACAGCCAGGTGGCACAGATCCAGTAAATCACTTAACACCACCAGACACTTCCAATCCAAGTTACAGAGCCCCGACTGAGAGCTCTACCAGTCTACCAATCAAGACCCTCAGAGTTACAGAGCCCCGACTGAGAGCTCTACCAGTCTACCAATCAAGACCCTCAGAGTTACAGAGCCCAGACAGAGCTCTACCAGTCTACCAATCAAGACCCTCAGAGTTACAGAGCCCCGACTGAGAGCTCTACCAGTCTACCAATCAAGACCCTCAGAGTTACAGAGCCCCGACTGAGAGCTCTACCAGTCTACCAATCAAGACCCTCAGAGTTACAGAGCCCAGACAGAGCTCTACCAGTCTACCAATCAAGACCCTCAAAGTTAGAGTTGGAATAAAAAATGTTTCAGGGACACATAAGTCTGTGTTTCATAGGCAACCCAAGTCTGATCTTTTTTTAACGAAGTCTGATCTTTTGACAAATAATATCAGCTTTTTTTGTTTTGACAATTGGGCAAAGATCAGAATTGTGATGCCCGTGTAAAGTAGAGTATATGGCCCTGATATCATCCTTTACCCTCCTTTCTTGGATTGCTTCAACCTTCCACCCACACACTTTGGAAATAGTTCTTTCTGATCTGAGAGAATGAGGGTTTTCCACATGCACGCACACACATGCCCACACAGATCAGGCCTTCACCAAAAGCTCTAGAGAGCCTCTCTATTGTTGAGATTGAGAACATTAACAAGTGATATTCAATACAGCTTCATAGCTTTCTAGGAATCAGGAAAGATACTGCTCCTGAGAAATATTCAATATATATCATATATGTTGTGGTGCTCCTTATATATCAGGAGACTAGTGGGTTAATAATATACACTAAGTATACCAAACATTTACAACACCTTCTCTTTCCATGACATAGACTGAACAGGTGAAAGCTCTGATCCCTTATTGATGTCAATTGTTAAATCCACTTCAATCAGTGTAGATGAAGTTCCCACCTGGACAAAAGGAACACCTATGTGAGAATGCTGTTCATTGGCTACAGCTCAGCGTTCAACACCATAGTGCCCACAAAGCTCATCACTAAGCTAAGGACCCTAGGACTAAACACCCCCCTCTGCAACTGGATCCTGGACTTCCTGACGGGCCGCCCCCAGGTGGTAAGGGTAGGCAACAACACGTCTGCCACGCTGATCCTCAGGGGTGCGTGTTTAGTCCCCTCCTGTACTCCTTGTTCACCCACGACTGCATGGCAAAACATGACTCCAACGCCATCATTAAGTTTGCTGTCGACACAGCGCCTGATTACCAACAACGATGAGACGGCCTACAGGGAGGAGGTCAGAGACCTGGTAGTGTGGTGCCAGGACAACAACCTCTCCCTCAATGTGAGAAAGACAAAGGCTCTGATCTTGGACTACAGGAAAAGGCTGGTCGAACAGGCCCCCATTAACATCGACGGGGCCGTAGTGGAGCTGGTCGAGAGTTTCAAGTTCCTTGGTGTCCACATCACCAATGTGGTCCAAACACACCAAGACAGTCGTTAAGAGGGCACAACAACACCTTTCCCCCTTCAGGAGACTGAAAAGGTTTGGCATGGGTCCCCAGATCCTCAAAAAGTTCTACAGCTGCACCACCCTGACCGGTTGAATCACCACCTGGCATGACAACTGCTCAGCATCTGACTGTAAGGCGCTACAAAGGGTAATGCGTACGGCCCAGTACATCACTGGGGCCAAGCTTCCTGCCATCCAGGACCTATATACTAGGCGGTGTCAGAGGAAGGCCCCAAAAATTGTCAGAGTCCAGTCACCCAAGTCATAGACTGTTCTCTCTGCTACTGCACGTTACCGGAGTGCCAAGTGTAGGACCAAAAGGTTCCTTAACAGCTTATACCCCCAAGCCATAAGAATGCTAAACAATTAATCAAATTGTCCCCCCCCCCCCCATTTGTTTTTACACTGCTGCTACTCGCTGTTTATTATCTATGCATAGTCACTTTACCCCTACCTACATGTACAAATTACCTCGACGAACCTGTACCCCCCCCCCCCCCCACACACACATTGACTTGGTACTGGTACCCACTATATAGCCTCGTTATTGTAATTTTATTGTGTTACTTTTTATTATTTTTTACTTTAGTTTATTTGGTAAATGTTTTCTTAACTCTTCTTGAGCTGCATTGTTGGTTAGGGGCTTGTAAGTAAGCATTTCACGGTAAGGTCTACACCTGTTGTATTTGGTGCATGTGACAAATAAAGTTTGATTTGATTTTTTAGCCTTGAGACAATTGAGACGTGGATTATGTATATGTGCCATTCAAAGGGTGAATGGGCAAGACAAAATATTTAAGTGCCTTTGAACGGGGTATGGTAGTAGACACACCGGTTTGAGTGTGTCAAGAACTGCAACACCGCTGGGTTTTTCACGCTCAACAGTTTCCTGTGTGTATCAAGAATGATCCACCACCCAAAGGACATCCAGCCAAATTCACACAACTCTGTCAACATGGGCCAGCATCCCTGTGGAACGCTTTCGACACCCTGCAGAGTCCACACCCTGACGAATTGAGGCTGTTCTGAGGGCAAAGGGGGGGGGGGGGGGGGGTTCTTGATGTTTGTTATTCTCAGTGTATATTATATGATGTACTGCTCCTTATGTATCAGGAGTCTAGTGGGTTAACTATATGGGTCAAATCAATCCTGGAAGGTTTCCTAGAGAGACTCAGGACCAACGCCGACACAAACACACAGCAGGGGGAACTAGAAAAGAAAGACAATTAAACGTGTAGAGGAGAGTAAACAGAGGGCAGAGATAGAGGAGACACAAACATACAGTAATTGAACTCAGAGAGCAGCATTTACCAAGGGACATAACTCTCCTATTCTCCTTTTAATAAACAGCAAGTCTCTGCAGGCTACAGTGGGGCTGCCTTTCTAGTTTAATATCAGGTCGCTAAAGCTGCTTGACAGATCCCAGGAGAGGAAGGAGGGAGGTAGGGAGAGAGAGGAGGAAAGAGGGAGGGATAGAGGGGGGGGGGGGATTCAGAGAGAGAGAGAAAGAGATGGAGAGTCACAGGAGATTGAAAGAAGAGAGCGCAACAGAGCGGCCCATCAGAAAATTCAGTTGAAGATTAAATTAAAGTCCCAGTAAAAAAGTCTTAATCTTCTGAACATTCAGATATCATTAAGGCCTAGAGGGGGCAGCAGAGTTCAGTGCTGTCCCCAATCAATACTTGTATTACCGGAATAATTGAATATACTGGGGTTCCATATCACACCATTTATTACAATAGTGTAGAATGTCATTCCTGACAGACTGTCTCTTTTCATTAGGAGAGGATGCACATGGATGTACCCTGGAAATATACTGAAATAACTGAAAATACACGTCATCAAATCCCATATACTATTTCATTGGGTGGTAGGTCTTTGATTATTCCTCAATAGCTTACCTTTGTGTTCAAGGTGGTCTCTCTGTCCTCAGTGGCTTTGTAGACCCCTGATGGCAGTTCCATAGCCTGCAGATCAGACAGGAGGAGAACTGAAGCAATCAACCAGTTGGTTCCAGAATAATACATTCATAGCATCTCCGCAGGTACGTATCTGTGACTATTTTTAAAAAATATTTTGATTGAAACTTCCTATTTTGATAAAATGTTTTGATTGAAGACTAATACTACTTCCTTGATTAATTTTTAAATGATCCACAATTCAAGCTCAAACAAACATATGACACGTGTAAATTAAGTGTATGCACGTGACAACAAAACACTCACAACCCCTGCTCACTTACTGTAGGCTACAGCACTGTCTCTTTGGCGTTATTGTACTAAAAAGCATTCAAATGTAAATGCTAAATGTTCTGATTGATTCACCCCCAACATCTGCCCGGATACCATATCTCCATGGAGACCATGAGAACACCTTTCCACTCTGTTTGTTTGTCCAATGAGTTTGTTTTCCTGTTTATGCCTGAATGACAGAGGCTATACACGCACCATTACCAGAGTGCTAGAAGAAATGGTGCAACACCACAAAACATAGAACGAAAGGGTTCCATGCAAAGCACCATTATTTCACCAGTGTAGCCGACACAATGTGGCAGTGGAACAGAAGCATGCTCTCTGCTGCTGAGGTAAGAATCACAGTGGAGAAATAACAACACTTCGGGAACAAAGATTGTAAATGGCAGGGAAAGGATGATGGTGTGAGAATGGTGTGTGTGTGGTGGGAATATGAGCAGGTAAGCGTGTGTGTGTGTGTGTGTGTGTGTGTGTGTGTGTGTGTGTCAGTGGAGGCTCCGCGGAAGAGGAAGGGGAAGACCATCCTACTCAGTGAATACAAATAAAATTTAAAAAATGTACATTAAAAATCATTTTTAGATAGAACTATACAAAAAATATACACATCACCGAATACCTGATTAAAACACACTGTTTTACAAAGGTCTACAGTAGCTTCAACAGAACGCTCTTCGGTAGCACTATGGTGTAGCCGGAGGACAGCTAGTTTCCGTCCTCCTCGTGCTCCTCACCTCCTTCCAATAACCTACAAGGTAATTAAGACAACTTCCAGAGGACGTCCTCCAACCAATCAAAGCTTTTGCAGTATGAACTTACATGTGGTCCATCCAATCAAAGGATCAGAGAATTAACCTAGTACTAAGCATGTGCGATTTAGAATGTGGTTCAGATTCATAGACATCACCCCGTCCCCAATCCCTCTTTACAATCATCTGAGAGTCATGCTTGAGTAGCACACAGCCAGATGACTGCTTTCAAATAAACCAGACCTGATTGAGTACATCAAGCCATTTTAAAATCCTTCTCAATCTGACTGGCGGCCGCTGCAGGGTATGAGAAGAGGGTTCAGGAGTGTGTGTTTGTGTGTGTGGTGAGGGTGTGCAGAAATATGACTGTGCCTCGTTGCAACACCTGGAGTCCATGTCTATAAGGCCTGGGCATTATTCAAAATCCCCTTTTCTCTAATCTCTGATAGGATTTACAATCTGTCAAGATTCTCCATGTGGAAAACACCAGCCTAGCATCCATGTCCCCTTTAAAGAAACACGAGTAGATTTTCCTCATGGAGTCACAGATAGGATCTACAGCTCAACATTAAATTCACTGTGCAGGAAACACACATATGCAGGCAGGTAGGCACTCACACAGACACACACACAGACACACACACAGACACAAACACACAGTGCTTGGCTCTGTGACAAGGCTCCCTCCCTCTCCAGCCCCCCAGGGGTACACCCACCCATACACCACAGCATGAAGACCCACCTGGAGAGTACGACCCCCGTCACACTCCTCCATCACCCACCTGGAGAGTACGACCCCCGTCACACTCCTCCATCACCCACCTGGAGAGTACGACCCCCGTCACACTCCTCCATCACCCACCTGGAGAGTACGACCCCCCGTCACACTCCTCCATCACCCACCTGGAGAGTACTACACCCGTCACACTTCCCCATCACCCACCTGGAGAGTACGACCCCCCGTCACACTTCCCCATCACCCACCTGGAGAGTACTACACCCCGTCACACTCCTCCATCACCCACATGGAGAGTACGACCCCCCGTCACACTTCCCCATCACCCACCTGGAGAGTACTACACCCTGTCACACTCCTTCATCACCCACCTGGAGAGTACTACACCCGTCACACTTCCCCATCACCCACCTGGAGAGTACGACCCTCCGTCACACTCCTCCATCACCCACCTGGAGAGTACTACACCCTGTCACACTCCTCCATCACCCACCTGGAGAGTACTACACCCTGTCACACTTCCCCATCACCCACCTGGAGAGTAATACACCCTGTCACACTCCTCCATCACCCACATGGAGAGTACGACCCCCCGTCACACTCCTCCATCACCCACCTGGAGAGTACGACCCCCGTCACACTCCTCCATCACCCACCTGGAGAGTACTACACCCGTCACACTTCCCCATCACCCACCTGGAGAGTACTACACCCGTCACACTTCCCCATCACCCACCTGGAGAATACTACACCCCGTCACACTTCCCCATCACCCACCTGGAGAGTACTACACCCCGTCACACTTCCCCATCACCCACCTGGAGAGTACTACACCCCGTCACACTTCCCCATCACCCACCTGGAGAGTACTACACCCTGTCACACTCCTCCATCACCCACCTGGAGAGTACTACACCCTGTCACACTTCCCCATCACCCACCTGGAGAGTACTACACCCTGTCACACTTCCCCATCACCCACCTGGAGAGTACTACACACTGTCACACTCCTCCATCACCCACATGGAGAGTACGACCCCCCGTCACACTCCTCCATCACCCACATGGAGAGTACGACCCCCCGTCACACTCCTCCATATGGAGAGTACGACCCCCCGTCACACTCCTCCATCACCCACCTGGAGAGTACGACCCTCCGTCACACTCCTCCATATGGAGAGTACGACCCCCCGTCACACTCCTCCATCACCCACCTGGAGAGTACGACCCTCCGTCACACTCCTCCATATGGAGAGTACGACCCCCCGTCACACTCCTCCATCACCCACCTGGAGAGTACTACACCCTGTCACACTCCTCCATCACCCACCTGGAGAGTACGACCCCTGTCACACTCCTCCATCACCCACCTGGAGAGTACTACACCCTGTCACACTCCTCCATCACCCACCTGGAGAGTACGACCGCTGTCACACTTCCCCATCACCCACCTGGAGAGTACTACACCCCGTCACACTTCCCCATCACCCACCTGGAGAGTACTACACCCTGTCACACTCCTCCATCACCCACCTGGAGAGTACTACACCCTGTCACACTTCCCCATCACCCACCTGGAGAGTACTACACCCTGTCACACTTCCCCATCACCCACCTGGAGAGTACTACACACTGTCACACTCCTCCATCACCCACATGGAGAGTACGACCCCCCGTCACACTCCTCCATCACCCACCTGGAGAGTACTACACCCTGTCACACTCCTCCATCACCCACCTGGAGAGTACGACCCCTGTCACACTCCTCCATCACCCACCTGGAGAGTACTACACCCTGTCACACTCCTCCATCACCCACCTGGAGAGTACGACCGCTGTCACACTTCCCCATCACCCACCTGGAGAGTACGACCCCCCGTCACACTCCTCCATCACCCACCTGGAGAGTACGACCCCTGTTACACTCCTCCATCACCCACCTGGAGAGTACTACACCCTGTCACACTCCTCCATCACCCACCTGGAGAGTACTACACCCTGTCACACTCCTCCATCACCCACCTGGAGAGTACGACCACCCCGTCACACTTCCCCATCCCTCAGTGACCTGAGGGTGCCAGCGTAGTGCAGTATTTCGCAAACCAACCGGTCCTTAGGACCCCCAGCCGTACCACATACTGCATTGATCTGTTTGCGTAATTATTTCCATGTTTGATATGACAAGGAGTTGATAGCACAAACAGGGACAGGGCTACATTGATCTATTCCATTTCCAAAACCAGCACGCCTGATTAAATTAGTTGTGATTAGTGGGGAAAAACCCTGCCTCAATGGCACAAGCAGGGGAGAACAGACTGTCCGCTTGCATTGAGGATTTCAAGTGAAAGGCTGACCGCAGTATTGCAGGCATTGTTTCCAGTAAACAAGATCCCCCATTATACGGAATAGGTAATTAGCGATCTTCAGGGTCAATATTCGTGGATATATATATTTTTCTCAAACACAGCCATGGTATCAATAATTGCTTCCCTTTCACCAGATGTATGTCCTTGAACCGACTACTTTAAAGTCACACACATATGAAGTTATAAGGATAAATGAGTTGCTAATGGCAGCCTGCAATACCGCTGTCGGCAATTCAATTTGAGATACTCAGTGAGAGAGGGCAGCACTGAGCTAGCCTGCAACGTCACTTCCTAGAGTAGCTCAAACTGTGCATGCAATGTTTCCAAAAACTCCATGTAGCAAGACTCCTTCATGTTGCAAGATGGCAACACAATGAAATGACACTTCCTGATCATCAAATGCGCAACTGAGCATTTTCATAGGAAACAATGGGGTGATGTCATCGATGGCTTTTTCAAAGTTTATGGCACAAACCCTAAGGTAAAACAAGTCAAATATACAATGTTCACCATCCTACATGTTTCTGCAAACTGTACTTTCACACACCCATATATGCATGATTAAACACACATATACACACATAACATTACTACAGACACACACACACACCGTCTCCCTCCCCATCGTCCCCCTAAAGGCGGAGTCTCTGATTGGTTTAATTACTCACAGTGATCAGCCTGATGAGAAACCATCACAACGGGGAGAACGAAAAACACCTCTCTTTCTCTCTCTGTGTTTACAGTAACTGTGTCTACAGTATCTCTTTCCTTCCTTTCTAGATTTCTGCTTCTCTTTCTCACAACAGTCTCTCTCTCTAGCTCCAGTGCTTTGTGATAACTGGTGTGCCCGCACGATGTAAAAGCATCACTCTCTCTCAGCCTCCCTCCTCCGTGACCATACAGACTGGCATTGTTCTATCCCCCTGAAGGAGTACCCCTCGCCCCAAAAGTGACCCTGTACGACCTCCGTTATCACCCCAAATTCCCCCCCATTCTTTTCTTCTCCTAAACAGAGATCACCAACCGCTGATCGACAAACTTCTATCCTGCGCCAAATCTCTTCCTGTGAACACATCCATCCCTCTATCCCTGTTTCCGATCTAATTGACTTTACAGACATCTTTTAATGAACAGAGGACCTGATTTGCATAAGTCTGGGTTCATTTGCATACAGCCAGGGGAGATTTGCATATGGCTGTAGCGCCCCTCCCCTTACATGTCTAAATACCTGACACAGAGCCAGGAGCAGCGAGGAATCTGACGTCAGAGGCTAGAGGGAGAGAGGGAGAAAGGAGACGGCAGGGAAGGAGGGAGAAAGATGGGGAGGGGGGAAGAAAGGATGGAGTTAAGGTGGCTGAACAACAGCTAAACAATAGGGAGGAGAAGAAGCAGATGGTAGAGGAGGAGCTGGAGACAAATGGGTGACAAACACCATGAGATGGGGGCGTACACACACAAACATGTACACACACACACAAACACGGCGAGTGTACAACTGGCACATAATACCTGCACAGATTTCGCCATCAAACGCTAATTAACAGCGATAACAGGATAAAGAGATACATGCTAAATATTCGTACTCATCCTACAAACAGTCACTCATTGGAAACACATGGGCTCTACGCAGATGAGCTGGGCGGGATCGGTAAATGAGACGCAGTAACCTAACAAAACGCGGTAACGAGATGCAGTAGACTAACAAGATCCAGTAACGAGATGCAGTAACCTAATGAGATGCAGTAATGAGACCCACAGACTAACGAGATGCAGTAACGAGATGCATGTATGGTAACCACGTTTGACTCCGTTCCATTGATTCCATTCCAGCCATTAAATTGAGCCCGTCCTCATATAGCTCCCACCACCAGCCTCCTCTTACATTTAGTGTAACTACATATCAACCACTGATGCTACAGTAAATAGGCTCTATATAGGGAAGTGCACTAGGGAATAGTGTTGATTTATCAAATGGTTTGTTTCATCTTGATAGACACATTCTGATCAGTCACAGGAGCCAGTCTGACCAATGACATTGAGAAATGGCACCCTATTCCCTATGAAGTGCACTACTTTTGACAACCAGTGCCCACTAAGAGGTGCCAGTCTGACCAATGACATTGAGAAATGGCACCCTATTCATTATGTGCACTACTTTTGTCTCTGCCCACTGTAATTCAGTTAATGAACCCCCCCCCCCCCCCCCCCCCCGAAGCGTGACTGAGTCAGCCATTTTTTACTGTGCTGCACCTGCAATGTAATCTGGCATCACTTTGTGAAAGCTGTTAAAGTAGTGTGGCGAGGCATGTACAGTTGAAGTTGTAAATTTACATACACCTTAGCCAAATACATTTAAACTCAGTTTTTCATAATTCCTGACAATTAATCCTAGTAAAAATTCCCTGTTTTAGGTCAGTTAGGATTAACACTTAATTTTAAGAATGTGAAATGTCAGAATAATAGTAGAGAGAGTGATATATTTCAGCTTTTATTTCTTTCATCACATTCCCAGTGGGTCAGAAGTTTACATACACTCAATTAGTATTTGGTAGCATTGCCTTTAAAAATTGTTTCACTTGGGTCAAACGTTTCAGGTAGCCTTCCACAAGCTTCCCACAATAAGTTGGGTGAATTTTGGCCCATTCCTCCTGACAGAGCTGGTGTAACTCAGTCAGGTTTGTAGGCCTCCTTGCTCGCACACGCTTTTTCAGTTCTGCCCACACATTTTCTATAGGATTGAGGTCAGGGCTTTGTGATGGCCACCCCAATACCTTGACTTTGTTGTCCTTAAGCCATTTTGCCACAACTTTGGAAGTATGCTTGGGGTCATTGTCCATTAGAAAGACTCATTTGACCCATTAGAAAGACTCATTTGCGACCAAGCTTTAACTTCCTGACTGATGTTTTGAGATGATGAGATCCGGGTCCCGTGTGGCTCAGTTGGTAGAGCATGGCGCTTGCAACGCCAGGGTTGTGGGTTCATTCCCCACGGGGGAACCAGGATGAATATGTATGAACTTTCCAATTTGTAAGTCGCTCTGGATAAGAGCGTCTGCTAAATGACTTAAATGTAAATGTAAATGTTGCTTCAATATATTCACATAATTTTCCTGCCTCATGATGCCATCTATTTTGTGAAGTGCACCAGTCCCTCCTGCAGCAAAGCACCCCACAACATGATGCTGCCACCCCTGTGCTTCACGGTTGGGATGGTGTTCTTCGGCTGGCAAGCCTCCACCTTTTTCCTCCAAACACAACGATGGTCATTATGACAAAACAGTTCTATTTTTGTTTCATCAGACCAGAGGACATTTCTCCAAAAAGTACGATCTTTGTCCCCATGTGCAGTTCCAAACCGTAGTCTGGCTTTTTTTATGGCAGTTTTGGAGCAGTGGCTTCTTCCTTGCTGAGCGGCCTTTCAGGTTATGCCGATATAGGACTCGTTTTACTGTGGATATAGATACTTTTGTACCTGTTTCCTCCAGCATCTTCACATGGTGCTTTGCTGTTGTTCTGGGATTGATTTGCACTTTTCGCACCAAAGTACGTTCATCTCTACGCGTCTCCTTCCTGAGCAGTATGACGGCTGTGTGGTCCCATGGTGTTTATACTTGCATACTATTGTTTGTACAGATGAACGTGGTAGCTTCTGGCGTTTGGAATTTCTCCCAAGGATGAACCAGACTTGTGGAGTTCTACAATTTTTTTTCTGAGGTCTTGGCTGATTTCTTTTGATTTTCCCATGATGTCAAGAGGCACTGAGTTTGAAGGTAGGCCTTGAAATACATCCACAGGTACACCTCCAATTGACTCAAATGATGTCAATTTGCCTATCAGAAGCTTCTAAAGCCATGACATAATTTTCTGAAATTGTCCAAGCTGTTAAAATGCACAGTCAACTTAGTGTATGTACACTTCTCACCCACTGGAATTGTGATACAGTGAATTATAGGTGAAATAATCTGCCTGTAAACAATTGTTGGAAAAATGACTTGTGTCATGCACAAAGTAGATGTCCTAACTGACTTGCCAAAACTAGTTTGTTAACAAGAAATTTGTGGAGTGGTTGAAAAACTAGTTTTAAATGACTCCAACCTAAGTGTATGTAAACTTCCAACTTCAACTGTACACAGCTGGCATGGTCTGTAACTAACATGCAGCACTGACACATTGTCATACTGCTCTAACTAACCCATTATGCTGACTGCACCTATTCGATACACACAGATATTCACACACCAACCGTACTCACACTCTTCCCAGGCACGTGAACCACATTCTGACCAGTAACCATTTTGACCAGTAACCAAGACAGACAGTCGTGCTGTTTAGGTTGCAAAATAGTTGGTTAGAGATTTTCGATGTACTGATTTCATGGCACATTGTTTATGAATTGACACACAAAATGACACTGGATTCAAAACGTAGAGTTTTTTTAATTTGAATTATTATACAAAATTCTTGCAACCAATAGAAGGTTATATAAACTCGCAAAAAAATAAATGTCCCTTTTTCAGGACCCTGTCTTTCAAAGATAATTCGTAAAAATCAAAATAACTTCACAGATCTTCATTGTAAAGGGTTTAAACACTGTTTCCCATGCTTGTTCAATGAACCATAAACAATTAATGAACATGCACCTGTGGAACGGTCGTTAAGACACTAACAGCTTACAGACGGAAGGCAATTAAGGTCGCAGTTAGCCCGAGTTACACCAGGAACTCACAATCCCTCCATCAGTGCTCTGACTGTCCGCAATAGGCTGAGAGAGGCTGGACTGAGGGCTTGTAGGCTTGTTGTAAGGCAGGTCCTCACCAGACATCACTGGCAACCACGTTGCCTATGGGCACAAACCCACTGTTGCTGGACCAGATAGGACTGGCAAAAAGTGCTCTTCTCTGACTAGTCGCGGTTTTGTCTCACCAGGGGTGATGGTCGGATTCGCGTTTATCGTCGAAGGAATGAGCATTACGCCGAGGCCTGTACTCTGGAGCGGGATCGATTTGGAGGTGGAGGGTCCGTCATGGTCTGGGCCGGTGTGTCACAGCATCGTCGGACTGAGCTTGTTGTCATTACAGGCAGTCTCAACGCCGTGCATAACAGGGAAGACATCCTCCTCCCTCATATGGTACCCTTCTTGCAGGCTCATCTGACATGACCCTCCAGCATGACAATGCCACCAGCTATACTGCTCGTTCTGTGCGTGATTTCCTGCAAGACAGGAATGTCAGTGTTCTGCCATGGCCAGCGAAGAGCCCGGATCGCAATCCCATTGAGCACGTTTGGGACCTGTTGGATCGGAGGGTGTAGGCTAGGGCCATTCCCCCCAGAAATGTCCGGGAACTTGCAGGTGCCTTGGTGGAAGAGTGGGGTAACTGCAGGAGATGCACTGCAGTACTTAATGCAGCTGGTGGCCACACCAGATACTGACTGTTACTTTTGATTTTGACCCCCCCTTTGTTCAGGGACACATTATTCCATTTCTGTTAGTCACATGTCTGTGGAATTTGTTCAGTTTATGTCTCAGTTGTTGAATCTTGTTGTATTCATACAAATATTTACACATATTAAGTTTGCTGAAAATAAATGCAGTTGACAGTGAGAGGACGTTTCTTTTTTTGCTGAGTTTATATGAGGGATACAACCATCCCAGCTCTGCAGATTTTGCTGTGAAGAGACAGAATCAGTAGCTCACTTGTTTTGGTACTGTCCATATGTAGATTGTTTTTGGTCACAGGTTCAGGAATGGCTGAAAAATCACAACATTTACCTCGAGCCAACTCTGCAAATAGCATTGCTGGGTGATCTGAAAAGTCATAGTCAATCCACCAATAATGCTCTGAGAAAGGGTGTTTTTCTTTCATTTACAATCTGTATAAACTATGAGAATAGAAAGGTTCAGAACTTTTGTGAAACATCACAGCACAGTGGAAATATATATGGCAGCTAGAAATCCAAACTGGATGTTCTTCAGAGACAGATGGGAGGGGTTGATGGGAGCTGAACGGTGGGACTAAAAACAAACAGAAGATAACTAATGTCAAATATACTGTGTCCGTAAAACTAATATAATATGTATAAGCTGGAATTAAAAGCCTAAGTATTGTTGTCCATTAGTTTACTCCAATTAGGTGAGGGTGGTAGGGTTAGGGGAAAATAATATACATGGGGGATTGGAAATGATGCAGATAATTACATTGATAGAACCCACAATCTATCTGTAATATTAAAGCTGATCTACCCCCTAAAAAAAAGACAGAGTTCCTGTTTACTTTAGAAGTCTCTGAGGGACGGCTCATTCATTAGATATTACACAGACACACAGCTTCATTAGTTAGTACACACACACACACAGCTTCACTAGAGAGCACACAGACACACAGCTTCATTAGTTAGTACATACACAGCTTCACTAGAGAACACACAGACACACAGCTTCATTAGTTAGTACACACACAGCTTCACTAGAGAACACACAGACACAGGTTCACGAGAGCACACAGACACACAGCTTCATTAGTTAGTAAACACACGTACAGCTTCATTAGTTAGTAAACACACACAGATTCATTAGAGAACACACAGACACACAGCTTCATTAGTTAGTAAACACACACAGCTTCACTAGAGCACACAAACACACAGCTTCATTAGACAGCACAGACACACAGCTTCATTAGTTAGTAAACACACACAGATTCATTAGAGAACACACAGCTTAATTATTTAGTAAACACACACAGCTTCACTAGAACACACAAACACACAGCTTCATTAGACAGCAGACACACAGCTTCACTAGAGAACACACAGCTTCATTAGACAGCACAGACACACTTGCTTCATTAGTAAGCCCACAGAAACACAGCTTCATTAGTTAGTACACACACAGCTTAATTAGTTAGTACACACACATAGCTTAATTAGTTAGTACACAGACACACGGCTTCATTGGATAGCACAGACACAGCTTCATTAGATAGTATATACAGACACACTTGCTTCATTAATGAAGGTCATTTCTCATTAGACCTGGGCTGCACAACGCTGGACGTCTGCCAAGAAGACCAGTGAAGGATGAGGCAGACGAGGAGGGAAGGTTGGTGAAGGATTGCAGCTGCTCTACCCCTCTCCCTTTCACTTTATTTCTTGCTCTCTTTGCTCGTTTGCTGTTTAGGGAGAGTTTTCAGACAGGGGTGTGTGAGTACAATAATGTATGTGGGGGTCTGGATCTTAACCTAGTGTCGGTTGGGGGTGGCCGGGCGAGGTTTGCGATGGTCGCGGGCAACGGGTACTGGCATGTTGCATCTGTCTGCTAATGCCAAGGGGAGGCGCCATTTTGAATACGAAATCTCCCCTTTGAAGACTGGGGGAAAGAGGGGGAATTGCACTCACTCTCTCGTGCACACACACAATCAAATATACATATAGTGATGGAACCATGTGTTTTTTGTCTCGGAAGTAGGAGATATTTACCTTGTAAACCTGGAGGAAAATAAATGTTTAGGCCTATGGGTTAACATGATTTACATCCTATATATGTTCAACTAACACCACTGTGAAACACAACCCCAGTGTAGCAGCACGGTTCACCAGCTCTCATTAGAAAGTGGGATAAATTGTGGGTGAGTTGCTGAGGGATTAGTACCTGTTACCTCTGTCCCTCTGCAGCCACTAACACGCTAGACATTCCTTTTCTGTCAATTCCATTAGCATCTCCTCTTAGCCTCACAGACCCGATGTCTGCAGCTCCTCTACAGATCGATCCGGGGGATGGCTTGTCAATAACGCTGGGCCACTCAGTAACTGTGGGCCCTTCATTGGCTCCTTCATTTCACTGTGGGTAACATGCACTCTCAGGACTTCTGGTAATTAGTGTAAATGCATTTCAGCCGTGCAACACGAGGCAGCGATATCGATTACTACTTGCTAATCAGGAACAGGCTAATGACTTGGCAATTAAAAGGCTCCTATGTGTGACTTAAATCTGCAGCTAGATGGTATTAGATCAGTAATGCAGTCAATAGTTCTATACGAATTTTCATATGAACAACTTACCAGTTTCATCAAGTTTAAAAATCTAACTTTTTCTAACATGTTTAAGAGCATAAAAATATATACAAATCTTATAAAGTATGCAAAACATATAAAGGTCTAATTTAACGACGTAACAGTTGGAAAAGAAGGAGAAATTGACAAGGAAATGACTATATACAACTTTCATCTTTATTTCTTGAAAATAACACGATATCAAAAGGTAAATTCTGTTATTATTAATACCAGTACAAAAATGTATCTGACAATGAATATACAGGACAGAGCATGACGACGATGATGTTTGGAAGTTGAGGATTATAGTTTGAAACTGAAACACATAAAACCTTTAAACACCACATATTACTGTTACTGGTTGATATCCAAGAAACGGAAGAAGAGAACAAGAGAAAAGAAAGTGGGAGAAAGAGAGAGAACTAAGAGTATAAGGAGGACTTTAGTTTCAGGGTGCACAGTCTGATATAAAGAGACTTGATAACAATGAAATGTCTTCTGCTGTGGTGATTGGCACCAGCTAGCACATCAGTAATAGGACCAAGAGTTGTCCAGAGCATTTGGCCTGACCAGGAAAAACTCAGGTCCCTGGTTATAGGCTATGGAGAATGATCCTGGTCAGGTCACATGGTCTGGAAAAACTCAGGGCCTTAATTGTGACTGTTGTCCTTCCAGTTTAAAAGCATGTGCTAGCGGACAGTCTCCAATAAATAAGAAGGCAATAGTGTTGTCCAAGGCACAGAGACATGGCACATAGCTAGGACCAGGAGTTTTTCCTTAACACTTGACTTGGGCAGTAGACACTGATTAAGTGTTCTCGGCTCAGGACAACTACCATGTGTGGATGAGTGAGTGGGTGGTACACTTTTTATCATTCTAATGTGCATAAATACTATTTATTTTAAATCACTCTTTAAACATCTGTATATAAAAAAACACCCCAAAATGACATCTCTTATTTGGAATTAAAAAGGCACTGAGGGCATTTTGAAATCTATTTTCTGACAGTAATACCTGTACGACCTGTACGACGACGCAGCCATGTAAAAATAACAATTACCACAAAAGGATGACGGATATGTATCGCTGTAATGTCATCAGCCCAAGGCTTAAAGCACTGGCTCCTCAATGATAACAGAAACAACAGGAGAGTGTTCCCCTCACTCTGCATCATACACGTGTAGGACCAGGAGTTTCCTGACCATGTGACTTTACCAGGAAAAACTCATGGTCCTAGTTACAGCCTAGAAATACGAATCAGAGAAGACCCTAGTTACAGCCTATAAATACGACTCAAAGAAGACCCTAGTTACAGCCTATAACGACGATTCAGAGAAGACCCTAGTTAGTTTATAACTACGACTCAGAGAAGACCCTAGTTACAGCCTATAACGACGATTCAGAGAAGACCCTAGTTAGTTTATAACTACGACTCAGAGAAGACCCTAGTTACAGCCTATAAATACGACTCAGAGAAGACCCTAGTTACAGCCTATAACGACGATTCAGAGAAGACCCTAGTTACAGTCTATAACTACGACTCTGAGAACGTCCTAGTTACAGGCTTTTACAAGGGATCAAGGTTTTTTCTGGTCAGTTCAAGTTATGGGGAAAAACTTCTGGCCCTACAGACGTGTCGACGATGTCCACTAGACTCAAAACCTCCAGTCCACCCCCGACATTATGTAACCCTGACCATTCCAACAGCATTATCAACTTCCATCACAATTAAACACTCCCCATTCACCATCTTCAACTGACCCCTCTCGGACATCATCAAACAGAACTCTGACAAATTAATCAACTGCCATAGAATGAATAGATTTTATTTATATGTGTCATACTTCTAAATACTTAGCTGAGTATCTGTCCTGTGCCTCTGCTGCTGTCGCGATGGATCCTGTACCACAGTTCTGGGGCCGAGTGTAGAAAGCGTCTCAGAGTAGGAGTGCTGATCTAGGCTCAGGTCTCTCTGTCCATGTCATCTTTTATCTAAAAGGCAAAACTGATCCCAAATCAGCACTCCTACTCAGAATCCAGTCCCTCAAGGCTAAACTACTCCCTCTCAAAGGGAACAGAAATAAACGTTGTAGAACCTTCAGATAGCAGGTCAAATTAACAATGAACGAAGGATGTATTACAGGGGCTATATAAAAATGGATGAGAAATCAATATTTTACCCGAACAAAAGTTTGAGGGCACTTCTGTCACTGCTTGTATGTAATGGGCCTGATATCACAGTGCTATTTTGTTAACCAACCTGACAGACGAGGGACCTAAAGAACGACAGAATAACTGAAAACACACAGATTAAGGTTGCAGTACATTAATAGTGTTTACTTAGCCTGGTTAAACCTGAATGAATGCAAGTGATAGCTAGCATTTACCCCCCCCCCCCTTCATGTAGACGTTAGTCAGAGAGACCAGGTTATCAGAGGGGCAATGCATTGGCATCAACAGTCCATTCTATATGTCTGTATTTGGCCACTTGGGGGCGCTAAGACTACGCTCCTCAGTCCCCCCAGTGTGTGTTTACTCCCTTCTGTAGAAGGGTTTGGCATTGAGAGTGAGTGGAGGGGAGAGAGGGATGGAAGGATAACGGGATGGAAGTGAGGGCTCATGGGACACGGTGGGCAGGGCTCTACATCTCATGGGAGGTCATGTGGTGTTGGGGGAGGCCGTTGGCATGGGCGACGGCAGTGTTGTTTTCGTTGAGGCGGCGGACGCGGTACACCTCATAGTGGATGCTGCTGGTGATGTCCTTGATGTTCTCCATGTGGGTCCTGACAGGGGAGAGATGGGGCGAGTTAGACATCAGCTGAGGTCAATATAAGGGGATGTAATGATAAATGACACACAGACTGATTTACAGACATAAACATACACACACAGACTGACAAAGACACATTGTTCAGAAACACATTATCATACAACACACACATTCACATACAACACACACACACGTAGATATTTACCTAATCAGTAGATCCCGCAAATAGGCAAACTCACAATGAGCAATGTTCTCAACTGCAGAGAGGAGAGAGAAGACACATGGTAAGCGCCTCACAAGGTCAAATCAGACACCAACACACACTGATGCAGTTCTCCACTACATAGAACTAGTGAAAACAGTGGAGAGAGAGAGAGAACTAGTGAAAACAGTGGAGAGAGAGAGAGAACTAGTGAAAACAGTGGAGAGAGAGAGAGAGAGAGAGAGAGAGAGAGAGAGAGAGAGAGAGAGAGAGAGAGAGAGAGAGAGAGAGAGAGAGAGAGAGAGAGAGAGAGAGAGAGAGAGAGAGAGAGAGAGAGAGAGAGAGAGAGAGAGAGAGAGAGAGAGAGAGAGAGAGAGAGAGAGAGAGAGAGCGAGAGAGAGAGAGTTAATGCTGACGGCTGAACAAATTCTGTGTCTAACAAGACAGTCAGACGCCGCCGGCCACTGGATGATGCGTGTCTGAATGATAGATAATATCACAGGACTATAGACCAACATCAGAACCTGCCACTGCAGACACGCTAGGCTTCCTTTGCAGGAAATGAAGGGTTCCTTTAGGGAGGTTTTAATAGAAGTAGAGAAGTAGACACCTGTCTCAGTCTGATGGTGATGTAATTAAATGCATGGTTGAAATTAGATCATCTGAAGTGTGTGATGGTGACATTTTAAAATGGTTTGCTGGTCGTGATGCTGGAAATCACACCTACTACTGAGAGAGACAAGAGAACATCTATGGTTCTAGCAGTATCTGTACATATGCCAATAACAGCCCCCAGACAACACTCCCACTGAGTTTTAGGATTAGGGATGTATCTAGTTGTTGACCCCTGGCTCAGACCGATGCTAACTAGGTAACCAGGGGTGTGTGAGTGGAGCACAGTGGAACCCCTCAGACAACACGCCACCAATCCAATGAGTGGCACTTTCAGTGGGGACGGATAGATCTGTACTGTAGCCTCCCCTCCACCCCTCTGTCACTATGAGACCAGAGGCCTGTACACACTGCAGCCTCCCCTTCACCCCTCTGTCACTATGAGACCAGACACTGCAGCCTCTGTAGAGAGGTGTTACATGCTCTGCCTCCCTTTTCCACACAGACACATTGTAGAGCGGTATTCTCAGCCAGCTGTATGACACAGTCTATATCTCTGTCTGTCTGGGGACGAGTGAAATCATCTGAGGACTACTCCTCCCCAAAACTTCATTTGTAAATCGGGAGGTGCGGGAACAAAAAGTGAGAGTGAGAGGGGGGTGACCTGGGAAGCTCTGAGGTATCGGAACACACAATATATATTTTTGTAACCTTTATTATAAAGCATTGAATGCATATAATGGTATTGCATCTTCGTCGTGGCATAGAGCAGTATAGTAGATGCACGTACAGAAGTTTCAAACAGGGAAAATGTTGAGTAGCCTCAGGTCTGGGAAAAATATGGCCTTTTATAAACATATTTCATGCAATTCTATGTCATTCTACATAACTGGAGACTGTCAGAATCTTTTTTAATATCGCACAAATGATCAAAATGACAGGCTGTACTTTGACACTGACTAACTGACAATCTGATAGCAATACAAATCAAGAGCTCAGGTCTGTGGAGACACATATATTGTCCAATATGAGGAGGAAATTATAGTCCTAAAAATTCTTTACAGTTTCACTGACTCACCCAATGATGTGCAGATCACTCACTGGTGATGGCCGATGCACTGGTGGAAAAAGCCAAGTCTCTCTCTTGTTTTACTTGGACAGATTAGAGTCTTCTCTTTTTAGCAGGAGCCATTTGCATTCCAACCTGTGTTGTTGCGGAAGGCTTGTTTTGTCTGCATGCTGTTTATTCACTTAGATTTGCAGCGTCTTCCCAACTGTACGTTATGCTTTGTTATTGGGCTACACACAATCCACAGCTAGACAATTAAAAAAAAGAAGAAACTTTCCATCCTCTGTGGCTAAATTATAGGCCTTCTAATGGTTTAGTAGGCAGCAGAATTAACGAAGAGGGAACTCAAATGAACTTCGATCGGTTTTATTCAAATTTTTACATTGCAATTTATTTTTATTTTTTATCATGCCACAAGAAGTACAGTCCAAAACGGAGAGGTGCCACACTGCTCCTCCCCCCTCTACTCCTTCCACTCATCTCCTCTGTCTTGTTTAGTCTTAACTGGCCGGTGTACATTAATCAAGAAAGGAAAACTAAAAGACCTCTTCATAACGTTAGCCTTCATACTGCTAAGGAGAGAGACGACTGCTCAAAGATAAAAAGACAAAAAGTGCTAAAGCAAAAATGAGAAGATGGAGAAAGAGGAGAGAAGAGGCCATTACCTTCTATGGTTCCCCACTTTGTCTTTCTTCCCAGAAGCCTCCTGCCGTTGACCTGGTACTCCTGGTCGCTGCCCACCACAGCAAACGGGATCATCTCCTACAGGACAGAAAGAACAGAGACAGACAGGAGGAACAAAGAGACATACCATGAAGAGTCAAATAAACTGACATTTGATATATATTGCAGCAAAGGGACCTAACTGTAATTAAACCAGGTTATCAACATGGATCAGCATGGATCCAACTGTAATTAAACCAGGTTATCAACATGGATCACCATGGATCCAACTGTAATTAGACCAGGTTATCAACATGGATCAACATGGACCCAACTGTAATTAAACCAGGTTATCAACATGGATCACCATGGATCCAACTGTAATTAAACCAGGTTATCAACATGGATCCAACTGTAATTAAACCAGGTTATCAACATGGATCAACATGGACCCAACTGTAATTAAACCAGGTTATCAACATGGATCACCATGGATCCAACTGTAATTAAACCAGGTTATCAACATGGATCAACAGGGACCCTACTGTAATTAAACCAGGTTATCAACATGGATCAACATGGACCCTACTGTAATTAAACCAGGTTATCAACATGGATCAACATGGACCCTACTGTAATTAAACCAGGTTATCAACATGGATCAACATGGACCCTACTGTAATTTAACCAGGTTATCAACATGGATCAAGAGGGACCTATGTGTAATTTAACCAAGTTATCAACATGGATCAACATGGACCCTACTGTAATTAAACCAGGTTATCAACATGGATCAACAGGGACCCTACTGTAATTAAACCAGGTTATCAACATGGATCAACATGGACCCTACTGTAATTAAACCAGGTTATCAACATGGATCAACATAGACCCTACTGTAATTAAACCAGGTTATCAACATGGACCCTACTGTAATTTAACCAGGTTATCAACATGGATCAAGAGGGACCCAACTGTAATTAAACCAGGTTATCAACATGGATCAACATGGACCCAACTGTAATTTAACCAGGTTATCAACATGGATCAACAGGGACCCTACTGTAATTTAAACAGGTTATCAACATGGACCCTACTGTAATTAAACCAGGTTATCAACAAGGATCAACAGGGAACCTACTGTAATTAAACCAGGTTATCAACATGGATCAACATGGACCCTACTGTAATTAAACCAGGTTATCAACATGGATCAACATGGACACAACTGTAATTTAACCAGGTTATCAACATGGACCCTACTGTAATTTAACCAGGTTATCAACATGGATCAAGAGGGACCTAAGTGTAATTTAACCAGGTTATCAAAATGGATCAAGAGGGACCCAACTGTAATTTAACCAGGTTATCAACAAGGATCAACAGGGACCCTACTGTAATTAAACCAGGTTATCAACAAGGATCAACAGGGACCCGACTGTAATTAAACCAGGTTATCAACATGAATCAACATGGACCCAACTGTAATTTAACCAGGTTATCAACATGGACCCTACTGTAATTTAACCAGGTTATCAACATGGATCAAGAGGGACCTAAGTGTAATTAAACCAGGTTATCAACATGGATCAACATGGACCCTACTGTAATTTAACCAGGTTATCAACATGAATTAACATGGACCCAACTGTAATTTAACCAGGTTATCAACATGGATCAACAGGGACCTACTGTAACAGGGACGTAGCACAGGTGAGTGGAGCTATAAGCGGTAATGTGAGGGCTTATGGCTAGGGACAAGTGGGTAAAGCTGTGGACAGATGTGTCAACTCAAATCACCCTGATCTTGTCATTAATCATCCGGTCCTCTGCGTCCTCGTCAAACTCCTTCTGGGGGTACACGTCGATCCCATTGGCCCGTAGCTCTTCCCTGATCTGGGGACACAAAAACAGTTCTGGGTGAGAGGTGAGTGTGAGACTGGCCCGGTAATGCTAACACAGCCTCCCCACACAGAGAGCTTCCTTCTGGAGCTGAAGGAGCAGGGTTAGGGGGAGTGACCTCCATGAAGAGGGGAGAGGTTAGGGTAGCTCTGTGACTTGGGTGGAGACTGAAAAATGTATTGAAGTGTGTTTCTCATCCTCTACCGTGGAAAAGCCCCAGTCCATGGGATGTTGCTTGCTTGTCCCTGAGATGGTTAACTGACTCTCATTTAGTCAGTTCTACAGTGATAGTTTTATTGTAAGCGGCCTTACAATAAAACACCTAGCCTGCTGGTCCCTATAAAAAAGGTTGAGAAACACGACAAATGCATTTCACACCCTTGCAGAGACTTGAATACATGAATTAAAAAGGTTATGGGAACACACAAGCAAAAGCCTAACAACCGCAATTAGCCAGACATGTCTGACAAATCCTTTGGATACATAACAGTATTTTGTGAGAAATCAAGACCATCTGCACACTGCGTTACCCACAGATTTAGGTGGTGTTAACGTAAATCCCTTCACTAATCTCCTCCAAAATGTTCTGTTGAAACCAACGGCCCATCACTGTCAGTGTACACGTTCACAAACAGACACGCACACGCACACACACACACAGGTTAAACGTTTTCTATCCGGTCGTACAGAGCTTCCCTAATGAGAGGGACACTGGTGGGGATCTGTGAGCATGGCTGCTATAATTGCCTTGAAATGAATGCCTGCCTTTACTACTTTTTCTACTACAACAACCTCCCATTCCCCTACATCTACTGCTGCATCTAATACAACAACCTCCCATTCCCCTACATCTACTACTACTGCTGCATCTAATACAACAACCTCCCATTCCCCTACATCTACTACTACTGCTGCATCTAATACAACAACCTCCCATTCCCCTACATCTACTACTAATACAACAACCTCCCATTCCCCTACATCTACTACTACTACAACAACCTCCCATTCCCCTACATCTACTACTACTACTACTACAACAACCTCCCATTCCCCTACATCTACTACTATATCTACTACTACAACTACAACAACCTCCCATTCCCATACATCTACTACTACAACAACCTCCCATTCCCATACATCTACTACTACAACAACCTCCCATTCCCCTACATCTACTACTGCATCTACTACTACTACAACAACCTCCCATTCCGCTACATCTACTACTGCATCTACTACTACAACAACAACCTCCCATTCCCCTACATCTACTACTACAACAACCTCCCATTCCCCTACATCTACTACTACAACAACCTCCCATTCCCCTACATCTACTACTACATCTACTACTACAACAACCTCCCATTCCCATACATCTACTACTACAACAACCTCCCATTCCCCTACATCTACTACTACAACATCTACTACAACAACCTCCCATTCCCCTACATCTACTACTGCATCTACTACTACTACAACAACCTCCCATTCCCCTACATCTACTACTACTACTACTACTACAACAACCTCCCATTCCCCTACATCTACTATTACATCTACAACAACCTCCCATTCCCATACATCTACTACTACAACAACCTCCCATTCCCCTACATCTACTACTGCATCTACTACTACTACAACAACCTCCCATTCCGCTACATCTACTACTGCAACAACAACCTCCCATTCCCCTACATCTACTACTACAACAACCTCCCATTCCCCTACATCTACTACTACATCTACTACTACAACTACAACAACCTCCCATTCCCATACATCTACTACTACAACAACCTCCCATTCCCCTACATCTACTACTGCATCTACTACTACTACAACAACCTCCCATTCCGCTACATCTACTACTGCATCTACTACTACAACAACAACCTCCCATTCCCCTACATCTACTACTACATCTACTACTACTACAACAACCTCCCATTCCGCTACATCTACTACTGCATCTACTACTACTACAACAACCTCCCATTCCGCTACATCTACTACTGCATCTACTACTACAACAACAACCTCCCATTCCGCTACATCTACTACTACTACAACAACCTCCCATTCCCATACATCTACTACTACAACAACCTCCCATTCCCCTACATCTACTACTGCATCTACTACTACTACAACAACCTCCCATTCCGCTACATCTACTACTGCAACAACAACCTCCCATTCCCCTACATCTACTACTACAACAACCTCCCATTCCCCTACATCTACTACTACATCTACTACTACAACTACAACAACCTCCCATTCCCATACATCTACTACTACAACAACCTCCCATTCCCCTACATCTACTACTGCATCTACTACAACAACCTCCCATTCCGCTACATCTACTACTGCATCTACTACTACAACAACAACCTCCCATTCCCCTACATCTACTACTACATCTACTACTACTACAACAACCTCCCATTCCGCTACATCTACTACTGCATCTACTACTACTACAACAACCTCCCATTCCGCTACATCTACTACTGCATCTACTACTACAACAACAACCTCCCATTCCGCTACATCTACTACTAATACAACAACCTCCCATTCCGCTACATCTACTACTACAACAACCTCCCATTCCGCTACATCTACTACTGCATCTACTACTAATACAACAACCTCCCATTCCGCTACATCTACATCTACTACTAATACAACAACCTCCCATTCCGCTACATCTACTACTACATCTACTACTAATACAACAACCTCCCATTCCCCTACATCTACTACTGCATCTACTACTACTACATCTACTACAACAACCTCCCATTCCCCTACATCTACATCTACTACTAATACAACAACCTCCCATTCCCCTACATCTACTACTGCATCTACTACTACTACTACTACTACAACAACCTCCCATTCCCCTACATCTACAACAACCTCCCATTCCCCTACATCTACTAATACTGCTGCATCTACTACTAATACAACAACCTCCCATTCCCCTACATCTACTACTACTGCTGCATCTACTACTAATACAACAACCTCCCATTCCCCTACATCTACTACTAATACAACAACCTCCCATTCCCATACATCTACTACTGCATCTACTACTACTACAACAATCTCCCATTCCCCTACATCTACTACTACTGCTGCATCTACTACTACTACAACAACCTCCCATTCCCCTACATCTACTACTACTGCTGCATCTACTACTAATACTGTTGCATCTACTACTACTACTGTTGCATCTACTACTACTGCATCTACTACTACTACATATACTACTACTGCTGCTACTACATATACTACTACTGCTGCTACTGCATCTACTACTACATCTACTACTACTGCTGCATCTACTACTACTACTACTACTGCATCTACTACTACTACTACTACTGTTGCATCTACTACTACTACTACATCTACTACTACTACTGCATCTACTACTACTGCTGCATCTACTACTACATGTACTACTACTACTGCATCTACTACTACTACATCTACTACTACTACTGCTGTTGCATCTACTACTACTACTACTGCTGCTGCATCTACTACTACTACTGCATCTACTACTACTACTACTGCATCTACTACTACTACTGCATCTACTACTACTACTACTGCATCTACTACTACTACTGCATCTACTACTACTACTGCATCTACTAATACTACTGCATCTACTACTACTACTACTGCATCTACTACTACTACTGTTGCATCTACTACTACTACTACTGTTACATCTACTACTACTACTACTGCATCTACTACTACTACTACTGCATCTACTACTACTACTGCTGCATCTACTACTACTACTGCTGCATCTACTACTACTACTGCTGCATCTACTACTACTACTGCATCTACTACTACTACTGCTGCATCTACTACTACTACTGCTGCATCTACTACTAATACTGCTGCATCTACTACTACTACTGCTGCATCTACTACTACTACTGCTGCATCTACTACTACTACTGTTGCATCTACTACTAATACTGCTGCATCTACTACTACTACTGCTGCATCTACTACTACTACTGCTGCATCTACTACTACTACTGCTGCATCTACTACTACTACTGTTGCATCTACTACTACATCTACTACTGCTGCTGCATCTACTACTACTACTGTTGCATCTACTACTACTACTACTACTGCATCGACTACTACTACTGCATCTACTACTACTACTGCATCTACTACTACATCTACTACTACTACTACTACTGCGACTACTACTACTACTACTGTTGCATCTACTACTACTACTGCTGCTGCATCTACTACTACTACTACTGTTGCATCTACTACTACTACTACTACTGCTACTATTACTGCATCTACTACTACTACTACTGCATCTACTACTACTACTACTGCATCTACTACTACTACTACTGCATCTACTACTACTACATCTACTACTACTACTGTTGCATCTACTACATCTACTACTACTACTAATACTGCTGCATCTACTACTACTACTACTGCTACTATTACTGCTGCTGCATCTACTACTACTACTACTGCATCTACTACTACTACTACATCTACATCTACTACTACTACATCTACATCTACTACTACTACTACTACTATTACTGCTGCTGCATCTACTACTACTACTGCTGCTGCATCTACTACTACTACTACTGCATCTACTACTACTACATCTACTACTACTACATCTACATCTACTACTACTACTACTACTACTATTTCTGCTGCTGCATCTACTACTACTACTGCTGTTGCATCTACTACTACTACTACTGCATCTACTACTACTACTACTACTACATCTACATCTACTACTGCATCTACATCTACTACTACTACTACTACTGCATCTACTACTACTACTGCATCTACTACTACTACTACTACTACTACTGCATCTACTACTACTACTGCATCTACTACTACTACTACTACTACTACTACTGCTGCATCTACTACTACTACTACTACTTTCCCTCTTGGGGTCTGTGATCAAATATTGTTTTTATGTTTCAGATCCCCACCACATAGGAGGAAGTGATGTAATGGAGTCCACTGTGACCACATCAGCAGTCAGGGGAGAGGGGGAAGGAGACGGGAGAAGTTGGACAGAACTTACCTCTAGCCAATTCAAAATTGGGGGAGAGGGAGAGAGAGAGAAAGGGAGAGAGAGAAAAGGAGAGAGACAGAAAAGGAGAAAGAAACAGAAAAGGAGAGAGAGAGACAGAAATGGAGAGAGAGACAGAAAAGGAGAGAGAGACAGACAAAGAGAGAGAGAGGACGGACTCCCACAGAACTCCTCTCCAATCCAGAGCCTGGCTTTATAGGTCCTGACCTCACAAGTACTCTATACACACAAAACATCCTCAGTGTTCTCTCATTGGACAGTGACCGAACGGGCGGCAGTGGCCAAACAACTTAAGAAACATGTCCTGTTGCTGCGGAGAACACAAAATATGCGAGAGAGAGAGAGACAGCATCAGAAAAGAGGAATTGGAGACAGATAAAGATGGAAGAAGAGAGAGAGAGAGCTCACCTTCTGTTTAAAGAAGTCCCTCTCCTCCAGGGTGAGTGTGTCTGCCTTGGCGATGACAGGAACAATATTGACCACCTTACTGAGACGCCTCATAAACTCCACATCCAGAGGTCGCAGACTGGTGCGAGAGAGAAGGGGGGGGATTGAGAGAGGGGCTTCATTTCACCTGTAGCTATAGCAGACCTGGGTTCAAACACTATTCGAAATGTCTCAAATACTTTTAGCCTGCCTGAAGCGCCAGGGTTTTCACTTTTGGGACTTTTTTTATTGGTTCCATTTCAACAGGCAAGCTCAATCAAGCCTGGCAAATGCACTATAAATTATTTCAAATAGTATTAGAACCCAGGTCTGTTTTATAGTTCTTGTTCAACATTTTACAGTCTTTATTTGGGTCAACAGTGTGATACATCCTAGAACCACCAGAGGGCGGTATCCTCCAAGAAAAATACCCTTAGCGCAGCTGTCTGAGGGCGACACAAGCAGACATACAGTACTGTAGATTCACATACTCTATGTACAAGCTAAACCTACTGTATATCTGAGACCCACATCAGTCAGTGCGTGTCTGTCACTGTCAATTAAACCACACCGAGCCTTGAACTGAGCTGAGCCTTATCCGCCATAGAGCAGTTGGTTGGAGAAACCCAGTCTTCCATAAGTGTGAACCTCATCCGTCTGTGGTTTGTGCAGCTGACGCTGGCTCAGATCACTGCACTAAAAACAACTGCCCATTGTTGATAAAGACGTTTGGGTCAGACAGATGAGCACACACACACACACACACACACACAACACACGACCTCTGTTCTCATATCGCTCCCATTAGAGTATTAAACATTAGACCAGAACAGTTGTTGGGCAGGACATGTGACAGACATCCGCAACGCTGGAAGGCTGTTAAGGCTGGAAGGCTGTTAAGGCTGGAAGGCTGTTAAGGCTGGAAGGCTGTTAAGGCTGGAAGGCTGTTAAGGCTGGAAGGCTGTTAAGGCTGGAAGGCTGTTAAGGCTGGAAGGCTGTTAAGGCTGGAACGCTGTTAAGGCTGGAACGCTGTTAAGGCTGGAACGCTGTTAAGGCTGGAAGGCTGTTAAGGCTGGAAGGCTGTTAAGGCTGGAAGGCTGTTAAGGCTGGAAGGCTGTTAAGGCTGGAAGGCTGTTAAGGCTGGAAGGCTGTTAAGGCTGGAAGGCTGTTAAGGCTGGAAGGCTGTTAAGGCTGGAAGGCTGTTAAGGCTGGAAGGCTGTTAAGGCTGGAAGGCTGTTAAGGCTGGAAGGCTGTTAAGGCTGGAAGGCTGTTAAGGCTGGAAGGCTGTTAAGGCTGGAACGCTGTTAAGGCTGGAAGGCTGTTAAGGCTGGAAGGCTGTTAAGGCTGGAAGGCTGTTAAGGCTGGAAGGCTGTTAAGGCTGGAAGGCTGTTAAGGCTGTAACGCTGTTAAGGCTGGAAGGCTGTTAAGGCTGGAAGGCTGTTAAGGCTGGAAGGCTGTTAAGGCTGGAACGCTGTTAAGGCTGGAAGGCTGTTAAGGCTGGAAGGCTGTTAAGGCTGGAACGCTGTTAAGGCTGGAAGGCTGTTAAGGCTGGAAGGCTGTTAAGGCTGGAAGGCTGTTAAGGCTGGAAGGCTGTTAAGGCTCTCGCTCTTGTACATCACAACCACAGAAATGAGGGCAAAGCCAGCAGTCCACCACAGCACTGGACCCCAGACCATTGCAACAAAGGGTAAAACCATCATGGGGTAGATGCAGAGGAGCAGACATAACACAGGAGGGAAATTCAAATAAAGGGTAATAGCTGTATACCATAGCAAAACTTTTTTTGGGGGGGGGCTAGCTCTAAATGAATCTCAAATCAGGCCCAGATGTGTGAGCAGCAGAAACACCAGACACAGAAACTGGAGCAGGGAGGCAAACACAGGCGGTTGTTTCAAGTCCTGGCGAAAGAGAGCGAGAAATACATTTCTTCCAGTCATGGAAAACGGGTGTTATGGGACGTGTTGCAACTCGCTGCCTGTGAAACAGGAAATGGATGGGGGTCTGGAAGAGTAAGTGTTTCCACATCTGTCTGTCCCTCTGAGCTGCAGGAGCAGAGGAGGATCCACTATAGGTCAATCCAGAGCGGTGGTGAGGGGTAGTAAAACATGAGCTGTACGTTCAGACAGACAGTCCTAGACTAAAAAACATACTCAGAGAATCTCCATTCTGTCCGGGAATCTGGCCCATACATAGGCTGTATATGTTACACAGAAGGGCACAGTATGACGTTGGACATCATAGCGGATATTTGAATGGAACAACACGGGGCATTAGATTGTTGTTATAACTAATGTGTATCAGAAAGTCATGCCAAACTGACTGTGTCCTTCTCTGTTTTCTGTTCTGATGATTCAGGGCTATTTGAGTAGGACTCTCCCTATGACTCACTGTTTATCTAACATAAATCACTTCACTCCCTCTCTCACTCGATTTCTCTCTCTCTCCTTTTTAAATCTCCCAGTTGCATATTCTCTACTGTTCAGGGACAGCAGGGGGCAGCAGCACTGTTGCATTGACACTGTGCATGTGTGTGTATGACAGTTATTGTGATTGATTACATGCCATTTTTGATCACTCAAAAGGCATGTCAACTGTATAGGATGGTAAAAAGTGGAAATTCCAAAGAATTAAGTTTAGCTAATAATCAGCTTGACTATCTCCCAGCCATATCTAAACATTCACCTGAAACATTCCACACATTCATACCCTTCACAAGGAAAGTGTGAGTGTGTGTGTGTGTGTGTGTGTGTGTGTGTGTGTGTGTGTGTGTGTGTGTGTGTACGCATGCCTGCCTCACCAGTGTCCAGTAGGGGGTATGAAGTAAATACAGCAGTGAACCCGTGAGTCTGGAATCCTCTTCTTCCTGTTGATGTTGATCTCCTCCTGAAGGTACTGCTCATACTGGGCATTAATGAACTTCATGATGGGCTGCCAACTGTGGAGGGAGGGAGGGGAAGAAGACAGGAAGTGGAAGGAAGGGGAGAGGCAGATTAAAAGAGAAAGGGGGAGTTTTGGGGGATGGATAGGGGGAGACAAGGGAGAAAGACAGGAAGAGGGAGTTAGCAGGGGGAGAGAAAGAGGATAGATGAGGTCATACACAGTACTGTGTACACTAGTCATCTAGATGAGAAGTATGGGGTAAGCATTTATATTAACGAGAGAGAGAGACAGTACCACTCAAAAGTTTGGACACACTTATTAATTCAAGGGTTTTTCTTTATTTACTATTTTCTACATTGTAGAATAATGGTAAAGATATCAAAACTATGAAATAACACATATGGGATCATGTCTTAAACAAAAACGTTTTAAACAAATCAAAATATATTTTATATTTGAGATTCTTCAAAGTAGCCACCTTTAACCTTGATGACAGCTTTGCATTTTTAGATTTTTTTTGGTTACTACATGTGTGTTACTACATAGTTTTAATGTCTTCACTATTATTATACACTATTATTACTTACATACACCTTAGCCAAATACATTTAACCTCAGTTTTTCACAATTCCTGACATTTAATCCTAGTAAAAATTCTCTCTCTTAGGTCAGTTAGGATCACCACTTTATTTTAAGAATGTGAAAAAAACTAGTTTTAATGAGTGCAACCTTGTGTATGTAAAGTTCCGACTTCAACTGTATATATCTATCTATGTGTGTGTGTGTACACACACACACACACACACACACACACACACACACACACACACACACACACACACACACACACACACACACACACACACACACACACACACACACACACACACACACACACAGAGATAGGATAGATATATACAATTGAAGTTGGAAGATTACATACACTTAGGTTGGAGTCATTAAAACTAGTTTTTCAACCACTCCACAAATTTCTTGTTAACAAACTATAGTTTTGGCAAGTCAGTTAGGACATCTACTTTGTGCATGACACAAGTCATTTTTCCAATAATTGTTTACTGACAGATTATTTCACTTATAATTCACTGTATCACAATTCCAGTGGATCATAAGTTTACATACACTAAGTTGACTGTGCCTTTAAACAGCTTGGAAAACGCCAGAAAATGATGTCATTTAGAAGCTTCTGATAGGCTAATTGACATCATTTGAGTCAATTGGAGGTGTACCTGTGGATGCATTTCAAGGCCTACCTTCAAACTCAGTGCCTCTTTGCTTGACATCATGGGAAAATCAAAAGAAATCAGCCAAGACCTCCCAAAAAATTTGTAGACCTCCACAAGCCTGGTTCATCCTTGGGAGCAATTTCCAAAAGCCTGAAGGTACCGCGTTCATCTGTACAAACAATAGTAAGCAAGTATAAACACCATGGGACCACGTACCCGTCATACCGCTCAGGAAGGAGACGCGTTCTGTCTCCTAGAGATTAATGTACTTTGGTGCGAAAAGTGCAAATCAATCCAAGAACAACAGCAAAGGACCTTGTGAAGATGCTGGAGGAAACAGGTACAAAAGTATCTATATCCACAGTAAAGCGAGTCCTATATCGACATAACCTGAAAGTCCGCTCAGCAAGGAAGAAACCACTTCTCTAAAACCGCCATAAAAAGACAGACTACGGTTTGGAACTGCACATGGGAACAAAGATCGTACTTTTTGGAGAAATGTCCTCTGGTCTGATGAAACAAAAATAGAACTGTTTTGCCATAATGACCATCGTTGTGTTTGGAGGAAAAAGGGGGAGGCTTGCAAGCCGAAGAACACCATTCCAATCGTGAAGCACGGGTGTGGCAGCATCATGTTGTGGGGGTGCTTTGCTGCAGAAGGGACTGGTGCACTTCACAAAATAGATGGCATAATGAGGGAGGAAAATTATGTGGATATATTGAAGGAACATCTCAAGACATCAGTCAGGAAGTTAAAGCTTGGTCGCAAATGGGTCTTCCAAATGGACAATGACCCCAAGCATACTTCCAAAGTTATGGCAAAATGGCTTAAGGACAACAATATCAAGATATGTGAGTGGCCATCACAAAGCCCTGACCTCAATCCTATAGCAAATTTGTGGGCAGAACTGAAAAAGCGTGTGCGAGCAAGGAGGCCTACACACCTGACTGAGTTATACCAGCTCTGTCAGGAGGAATGGGCCAAAACATTTGACCCAAGTTAAACAATTGAAAGGAAATGCTACCAAATACTAATTGAGTGTATGTAAACTTCTGACCCACTGCGAATGTGATGAAAGACATAAAAGCTGAAATAAATCCTTCCCTCTACTATTATTCTGACATTTCACATTCTTTAAATAAAGTGGTGATCCTAACTGACCTAAGACAGGGAATTTTTACTTGGATTAAATGTCAGGAATTGTGAAACACCTTAGTCAAATACATTTAAACTCAGTTTATGTAAACTTCCGACTTCAACTGTATATACACATAGATAGGATATACCTATGCACATACCAATATAAGCACATTATAAATATAACATTTCAGCTATGGATTGTAGTGTTACTGTACCAGTTCTCGTTGTTGATCTGATCCCCGAAGCCGGGCGTGTCGATAACAGTTAGTTTCATCCTCACCCCCTTCTCCTCAATGTCTGAACAGAGACAGACACAATTAGATTGAATACAAGCACCTCAGAGGCCAAATGTACCTCAGACTGTAATCACAACACAGGGTAGACTGAGTAGAGGGTGAGATGGATACAGTGAAAGATGTACCTCAGACTGTAATCACAACACAGGGTAGACTGAGTAGAGGGTGAGATGGATACAGTGAAAGCTGCAGCTAGAGAGGTGCAGAAAAGAGTGAAATAAACAGTATGAGTGATCTCTTCCTCCTCTCACCGTGGCTGACAGACTTGATATGGATGGTCTTGGGGATCTTCTCCTGGGACGTGGCCTGCACTGACTTACGGCTCACCTTGGACTTGAACAGAGTGTTCATCAGAGTGGACTTCCCTAGGCCGCTCTGCCCTACACACACACACACACACACACACACACACACACACACACACACACACACACACACACACACACACACACACACACACACACACACACACACACACACACACACACACACACACACACACACACACACACACACACACACACACACACACACACACACACACACACACACCTGAATGTCAAACACATTGGTAATGCAAATAAACACAATAAAGCCACAATTGAGATTTTAGTCATCTAGTAGACCATCTTATTCAGAGTGACTTACAGTAATGAGTACATACATTTTCATACTTTTGATTCGTACTGGTCCCGTGGGAATCAAGCCCACAACCCTGGAGCTGCAAGCACCATGCTCTACCAACGGAGCTAAACACAATAACGTAGAAACTCTACAATGAAGGTAAAACAGTAGCCCATGCCTTGATTTAAACCAATACCCTCTCATCTAGCGTGACTGTAGGGAATAGACTACTCTGACAATGGTGGACTTCCTCTCACCTTTCTCCAGAACATTCTTCAGTCACTCTTCCCACTAACAGGTTCATTCCAGTGGTGTAATGACTGACTAGCATGGCCTCATTATTTCACACTGAGACAAACAGAGTTTAACACCAGAGCTGTTCCAGCCTGTCACAGCCACTCAGGGGAGAAAGAGAGGCTATTTCACAAGATCTTGGCTGCAGTGGTGGAGAAGTTACAGGTGTCTGCAGTAAGGCCTCCCCGCACACACACGTTTCATCAGTGCCTTTTTCACCATTTTCTCTGTGGCTCTATGAGCCGCACGTACAGAATAATGACTCGGTCACTTGGCCAAGGCCCTCCCTCACTCCCACTCTCCCTCCCACTCTCCCTCCCATCCATTAAAGTTGGCCTAAAGGAAATGCATGTCCTTTCAGGGCTCAGACCTGCAGTCTGGGGAAGAGCTCTGCTGTTAATTAAACCACACTGAGCCTTGAACTGAGCTGGGCCTTATCCGTTATAGAGCAGTTGGTTGGAGAAACCCAGTCTTCCATAAGTGTGAAACTCATCCGTCTGTGGTTTGTGCAGCTGACGCTGGCTCAGATCACTGCACTATAAAACTGGCCATTGTCGACAAAGACTTTTGGGTCACACACGCACCATAAGTCTGACGCACACACACCTCCCCCTGTTCTCTTATCTCTCCCAATACAGCAGGGTTCCCTAACTGTAAACTATTTTTTATTATTGGACATAAAACAAAACAGTCTTATGTCCAGCTCCAAGTGATATGTTTTGGGGGGGGAAATCTGTTCCAAAGTATTCCCACGCATAATAGAGAGATGTATGTGATCATATACAAATGTAAGCAAGGTTTGAAATGATTCAGTTTTAGTCTAATATGATATCACTTTGGGCTTATTGCTGTCCATTTACAGTCTACAAATGATTTATAATTATGTTCCGGCCCCATGACCATCCACTCAAGAAACAAAAGTCCCACGGCTGAATCTAGTTGATGACCCCTGCAATAGAGTGTTAAACAGACTGGAACAGCTGTTGGCCAGGACATGTGCCCGCCATCTGCAACGCTGGGTAGACATGCTACACTGCAGTCTGGAGAAGAGCTCTGCTCTATCAGCAGTAGAGAGGAACCAGCTGGAGAGGAGGGTGTGTGTGTGTGCGTGTGTGGGTCAGAAGATAGAGGACATGGGAGACATAGATTGAAAAGCTGGACTACACAGAACCCTGAACATTCTAGAATTAGGGAACAACATACTGTGCATGGACCCAAAAGATTGCCTGTAGCACCTGACTACCGCCAACATCACTTTTGGCACCTGGGATCAACTGTGGGTTAACGAGGGAGAGTGTAGTGTTTATGACCCCTGGACAGGTAACACACACAGTTTAGTTCACTGTCTGGTTAAGTCAACACAGACTGGAGCTCAGGGCCTCTGGTGTTCTTAGTAAGTGTTCACACACACATTAAATAATGGAGGTTTATATGTTGAAACTTCTTTTGGGATTTAAGGCTTCAAACAACTGATTAATGACCGGGCCCTCAGTGTCTTGACTTCAGACCTCTAACATTAGGGGAAGTAGTACAGCATCGTCCCTTTACAACACATCTGTGTTTGCTTCGGACCTGAAGAATCAAAGCTTTCCAGAGAGCCTCTCCAGTGTTTCCACCAAGTATAACAATTAACCACTTACTGTACTCCAATCAAAACCCATTGCCATACAATACATTTTGGATTATTAATCTGTTATGAAAACCCAAATTGCCCGTTCGGGGACCGATGTGATTGTTAAAGAAGAGATGTGCACTATCCAGGCCAATACCAAGCCTGTGCTCATGCTGTTGGAGTCCCATACCAGTGGTACTGTATCACATATTTTTAGGGGTCTAGAATTCCCCTGAACGGTTGGTATGAGTGGCTGAGCCTGAAGAGGGGAATCCTGTGAGCTACGGGGCCAAGGTCAGGGCTCAGTGGGATGGGCTGTAGACATGCTGATCCCCCTAGCTGAATGGCTGGACCCAGAGACCAGCCAGATTGTGGAGAGGAAGGACGGGGTATCAATACAACAACACAGGTCTATTAAACATTAGTAACCATCTCAGAGTAGGAGTCCTGATCTAGGACACGTTCTGCATTTTAGATAATGAATCAGATTGTTAGACAGGGAGGACCTGATCCCAGATCAGCCATTCTACTCTTAGATGCTTGTATCATTAGATTAGTAGTGTGTGTGACTGAGGGTCGCGGCTGGTTATCATATAAGGAGTGTGGAGGTATCATTAGATTAGTAGTGTGTGACTGAGGGTCACGGCTGGTTATCATATAAGGAGTGTGGAGGTATCATTAGATTAGTAGTGTGTGACTGAGGGTCACGGCTGGTTATCATATAAGGAGTGTGGAGGTATCATTAGATTAGTAGTGTGTGACTGAGGGTCACGGCTGGTTATCATATAAGGAGTGTGGAGGTATCATTAGATTAGTAGTGTGTGACTGAGGGTCGCGGCTGGTTATCATATAAGGAGTGTGGAGGTATCATTAGATTAGTAGTGTGTGTGACTGAGGGTCACGGCTGGTTATCATATAAGGAGTGTGGAGGTATCATTAGATTAGTAGTGTGTGACTGAGGGTCACGGCTGGTTATCATATAAGGAGTGTGGAGGTATCATTAGATTAGTAGTGTGTGACTGAGGGTCACGGCTGGTTATCATATAAGGAGTGTGGAGGTATGCCCAGCAGAACCAGCTTCCATTTCCACACACACACACGTTCAAAAGTTTGGGGTCACTTAGAAATGTCCTTGTTTTCCATGAAAACATACATGAAATGCATTGCAAAATGAACAGGAAATATAGTCAAGACGTTGACAAGATTATAAATAATGATTTTCAATTTATTTAATAATTGTGTCCTTCAAACTTTGCTTTCGTCAAAGAATCCTCCATTTGCAGCAATTACAGCCTTGCAGACCTTTGGCATTCTAGTTGTCAATTTGTTGAGGTAATCTGAAGAGATTTCACCCCATGCTTCCTGAAGCACCTCCCACAAGTTTGATTGGCTTGATGGGCACTTCATTATAGACAGAATACCAGCTGAGTGCTTCTTCCCTAAATAGTTATTGCATAGTTTGGAGCTGTGCTTTGGGTCATTGTCCTGTTGTAGGAGGAAATTGGCTCCAATTAAGCTCCATCCACAGGGTATGGCATAGTGTTGCAAAATGGAGTGATAGCCTTCCTTCTTCAAGATCCCTTTTACCCTGTACAAATCTCCCACTTTACCACCACCAAAGCACCCCCAGACCATCACATTGCCTCCACCATGCTTGATGGATGGCGTCAAGCACCCCTCCAGCATCTTTTCATTTTTTCTGCGTCTCATGAATGTTCTTTGTGATCAGAACACCTCAATCTTAGATTTGTCTGTCCATAACACCTTTTTCCAATCTTCCTCTGTCCAGTGTCTGTGTTCTTTTGCCTATCTTAATATTTTATTTTTATTGGCCAGTCTGAGATATGGCTTTTTCTTTGCAACTCTGCCCAGAAGGCCAGCATCCTGGAGTCGCCTCTTCACTGTTGACGTTGAAACTGGTGTTTTGCGGGTACTATTTAATGAAGCTGCCAGTTGAGGACTTGTGAAGCGTCTGTTTCTCAAACTAGACACTCTAATGCACTTGTCCTCTTGCTCAGTTATGCACTGGGGCCTCCCACTCCTCTTTCTATTCTAGTTAGAGACAGTTTGCGCTGTTCTGTGAAGGGAGTAGCACACAGCGATGTACGAGATCTTCAGTTTCTTGGCAATTTCTCGCATGGAATAGCCTTCATTTCTCAGAACAAGACTAGACTGACGAGTTTCAGAAGAAAGGTCTAGCCATTTTGAGCCTGTAATCGAACACACAAATGATGAAGCTCCAGATACTCAACTAGTCTAAAGAAAAACAGTTGTATTGCTTCTTTAATTAGGACAACCGTTTTCAGCTGTGCTAACATAATTGTAAAAAGGGTTTTCTAATGATCAATTAGCCTTTTAAAATGATAAACCTGGATTAGCTAACAACGTGCCATTGGAACACAGGAGTGATGGTTGCTGATAATGGGCCTCCGTACGCCTATGTAGATATTCCATAAAAAAAACTGCCGTTTCCAGCTACAATAGTCATTTACAACATTAACAATGTCTACACTGTATTTCTGATCAGTTTGTTATTTTAATGGACATTTTTTTTGTTGCTTTTCTTTCAAAAACAAGGACATTTCTAAGTGACCCCAAACTTTTGAACGGTAGAATATATATATATATATATATATATATGTGTGTGTGTGTCCGTCTGCCAGGGTCTCACGTCTTTAGTGATGGCGTAGCCTACAGTCAGCCCTGAGCTGAATGGGTGGCAGGTTGCCGAGCTCTGTATCCAGGACACCAGGGCCAACCACAGGGGAATGTGAGAGGAATGTAGATTTGTCGGCAGACTCCACATCACAGCGAGAGAGAACAGACACTAACCCTGGGCCCTGCCTCACCCCCCTCATTACCCTACCCACACACCCTCTCACCCACTTCCAGTGCACTACAGAAAAGTAGGCTGAAGAACATGTAGATGTGTCCCACTCAGCGGAACTAAAATCTTCCCTACTGTATACTGACCTTTCTAAAGAGGATTCAAAATGCAGTTCCATGTAGGACACACCACTATACAGTATGGGGGATTCTTATGGGACAGTTCCATGTAGGACACACCACTATACAGTATGGGGGATTCTTATGGGACAGTTCCATGTAGGACACACCACTATACAGTATGGGGGATTCTTATGGGACAGTTCCATGTAGGACACACCACTATACAGTATGGGGGATTCTTATGGGACAGTTCCATGTAGGACACACCACTATACAGTATGGGGGATTCTTATGGGACAGTTCCATGTAGGACACACCACTATACAGTATGGGGGATTCTTATGGGACAGTTCCATGTAGGACACACCACTATACAGTATGGGGGATTCTTATGGGACAGTTCCATGTAGGACACACCACTATACAGTATGGGGGATTCTTATGGGACAGTTCCATGTAGGACACACCACTATACAGTATGGGGGATTCTTATGGGACAGTTCCATGTAGCACACACCACTATACAGTATGGGGGATTCTTATGGGACAGTTCCATGTAGGACACACCACTATACAGTATGGGGGATTCTTATGGGACAGTTCCATGTAGGACACACCACTATACAGTATGGGGGATTCTTATGGGACAGTTCCATGTAGGACACACCACTATACAGTATGGGGGATTCTTATGGGACAGTTCCATGTAGCACACACCACTATACAGTATGGGGGATTCTTATGAGGCATGATTGATGTGAGAGGAGTGTAGTGTACTTTTCAACTCTTCATCCTTTCTATATATTCTCTGTATAATACACACTGAACAAGAATCAAACATTTTCCATTCGCACAAAAAAGCTTATTTCTCTCAAATTTTGTGCACAAATTTGTTTACATCCCTGTTAGTGAGGATTTCTCCTTTACCAAGATAATCCATCCACCTGAAAGGTGTGGCATATCAAGAAGCTGATTAAAAAGCATGATCATTACACAGGTGCACCTTGTGCTGGGGACAACAAAAGGCCACTATAAAATGTGCAGTTTTGTAACACAACACAATGCCACAACACAAGTTGAATGGCGCATGCAATTGGCATGCTGACTGCAGGAATGTCCACCAGAGCTGTTGCCAGAGAATTTAATGTTCATTTCTCTACCATAAGCTGCATCCGATGTCGTTTTTGAGAATTTGGCAGTACGTTCAACCGGTCTCACAACCGCAGACCACATGTAACCACGCCAGCCCAGGACCTCCACATCCGTCTTCTTCACCTGCGGGATTGTCTGAGGGGGAGTGTGGGTGGTGCTGAGGAGTATTTCTGTCAGTACTAAAGCCCTTTTGTGGGGAAAAACTCATTCTGATTGGCTGGGCCTGGCTCCCCAGTGAGTGGGCCTGGCTGCCAAGTGGGTGGGCCTACACTCTCCAAGGCCCAACCATGGCTGTGCCCCTGCCCAGTTGTGAAATCCATAGATTAGGGCCTAATGAATTTATTTCAATTGACTGATCTCCTTCTATGAACTGTAACTCAGTAAAATCATTGAAATCGTTGCATTTATATTTTTGTTCAGTACACTTATTACATACCAGAGCAGTGTGTAGCAGAGAAATTCAAACATTAACCTAACGTCCCATATTCTGTCTCCTTCCCTACAGCTCTGTTCTCACATGCAGACTTAAATGACAAATTACACCTGAGTGCACATATACACTGCAGGAGACTAGGTGGTCGTTTTGGATTTTCTTTTCCATGGATGAGTCTGCATCCTCCTTCCTTGAAGTACCCCTGTAGGCTGTAGTCTAAGTGAGCCGTTTTATCCACGGAAAGAACCCACAGAGCAGACTGACAGTCGCGACATCATCAAATGGAGACGTGGTGTGGAGACAGCACGGCAAAGGGGTTTTATAGGGGCTGGTCTCTGGTGAAGGAAGGCGTGTGTGTGTTGTAAAAATCAACCGTTTTAAAAAGCAGCCATCACACACTGATGAGGGAGTGTCAGTATGGTGGGAGTGTCAAAAGGCTGTGTGTGTGTGTGTGTGTGTGGGGGGGGGTAAATGTGTGTGTGTGAAAATGAGAGCGTTCTTAATTTGAGAGAACCTCTTGTTAAATTAGAGATATATCCTCCTTGAATAACACAGGAGAGGATAACAGTAACTCAGCCTCTCACCGTAAACACAACCTGGTCCCTATCACACACCACCAGCTTCTGCCATGTGTTTCTTCAGGCTGGATAACAGCAGACCAGGATCTTGAGCTCATTTGATGGTAACCTATGATCATATACAGTACACACGCATTCGTCTCTCACCATGTTAACTCACCCACTACCATGATGTTGTGCTGATTGAGTGTGTGTGTGCGTGTCTGTATGGCATTTGCATTGCTTGCTGGGTATTTGTAAAGCACAGCTGACGTAAAAAGGGCTTTATAAAATAAATGTGTTTGATTGAATTTGATCTGTTTGTGTGGGTGTGTTCTCTCTCTTCATGTTAACTCACCCACTACCATGATGTTGAGCTCGAAGCCCTGTTTCATGGCCTTCCTCCGCATCTGTTCTAGGATGGCATCGATGCCCACATAGCTGAAGTCCCCCATGCCAGGACCTGGCACAGGCTTCTCCACCTGGCACGCTGCGGGCACCGCCGGGGGTGGCATCATCATCTCGGGCACGGCCACCTCAGACATGGCTCTACTGTTGTAGCTGGTAGTGACCTCTGACCCTGAGGAGAGAGGGAAATACATGTCAGTACAAGTGGATAAACCATTTATTTCCTCTCGTGTGATCATGTATCTTTGAAACATACTGGATACATTACATGAGCTTCCTACTGTGAAATAAAGAAAATCATTTAAAGTAGCAAGATAACAAAAACCTTATACATTCAAGTAACCAACTTATACAGTTAATATACTACACTAAACATATACAGTGAGTATAACATAAGAATAGCAGAACCATATTGCTGTGTCATCAGAAACAAGTGAAGGAGTTGCAAGGATATGTTTTCTACACAGCTGTGAGGAGCTAGTTACTAGCTAGACATAATAACCTAGCTAGACCTGGGCTAGAGACCACACACTAGTCTGAACAAATATCCATACATTAGGACCTAACATGGGCCAAAGCCCTGCTAATACTAACAGACAGCTGAGCACACCAGGACAACTACCTGTGGTGTGTGTTTGTGTTGGAGCTGGGGAGACAGTATAAAAGTTGACGAGGTGTAGACTAGCGGACCATAAACTAAGGAAATGTAAAGAAATCCCCCCATATCACTACCTGTTATTACTGAACCAACCATGTGTCAGCACCACCCAGAGCCTTCTGCAGTACTGAACCAACCGTGTGTCAGCACCACCCAGAGCCTTCTGAAGTACTGAACCAACCGTGTTTCAGCACCACCCAGAGCATTCTGCAGTACTGATCCAACCGTGTGTCAGCACCACCCAGAGCCTTCTGCAGTACTGAACCAATCGTGTTTCAGAACCACCCAGAACCTTCTGCAGTACTGAACCAACCGTGTTTCAGCACCACCCAGAGCCTTCTGAAGTACTGAACCAATCGTGTTTCAGAACCACCCGGGGCCTTCTGCAGTCACACACTTACTCAACAGTCATATTTTAGTAAACAGTCTCTACTGAGGGTTAGATACACAGTACATGTTTGTCTGACCACCGCAGGACTCGTATACATTCATAGAATAATATTCTGTATATTTCCCTGAGTTACAGGAGGACCCCCCTGCAGATTCTAACTCAAGTTAACTATGTATGCTGGGTGGTGTCTGATCACCAGGCATATTGTTTGATATGGTGTGTCCTGCTGATGATGAGAGAGTGAAAAAGAGAGAAATCACTGGGGCTGAAACCTGACCTACTCACAACTCTGGAATCAACAGTGCTATTAAGGATGACTGACAAACACACACACACACACACACGTCAAGGAGGACAGTCAGCTCCTCTCTTGGAGCCACCAGGGCAGGCTGCCAAGAATTTTACAGCCATCAAGATTCCATCCCTCCTCCCTCCAGCTAGTTACAACTCCGATAACAACAACACTGAAGAGAGAAACCCAGGAAAATCACAGAGTTCACTGTAAAGACTACTACACTAGGTTTTGGTAGGAAGAGAATAGGGTAGTATATCTTCTTCCCAGATAACACTTGATACCAGTCCGTTTTCAAAAGAAAAGTCTTGTGAATTGAGTATTATGTCAAAGTACATTTTTCTATAGAAACAGGCAGAGTTAGAGACACACCTAGCCTATAGGGAACTAGCTCTAACTGGCCTCCACACCACTTCCCCATCCTGGTCCAGACACCAGTCAACAAGTTATGCAGGACCCTCTCCTCTAGTAGTTTCCACTGCAACAGGTACAGAATAATACTGATCAACATGTCACTATTCTAACTTCCAGTACCTGGCTCTACCCTGCGCTTACAGTTCTTGACTGGCATATGAGGGTGGTTGGTCATAGATAGATCTGGTGACCAGAATGTTTGTGCTTCAGCCAACTCTTCTGTCATGTGTGTTGTCATGGCATACAGTAGAAGAAAGGATGACTGAGGAGTTGGCTGAAGCACAAACAGACCTGGTTACCAGGCTATCTACAGTACCAGTCCAGTTTGGATACAACTACTCATTCAAGGGTTTTTATTTTTACATTGTAGAATAATAGTGAAGACATCAAAACTATGAAATATCACATACGGAATCATGTAGTAACCAAAAAAGTGTTTAACAAATCAAAATATATTTGATTCTTCAAAGTAGACACCCTTTGCCTTGATGACAGCTTTGCGCACTCTGGGCACTCTCAACCAGGAACCAATTCTTCACCTGGAATGCTTTTCCAACAGTCTTGAAGGAGTTCCCACATATGCTGAGCACTTGTTGGCTGCTTTTCCTTCACACTGCGGTCCAACCCATTCCAAACCATCTCAATTGGGTTGAGGTCGGGTGATTGTGGAGGCCAGGTCATCTGATGCAGCACTCCGTCACTCTCCTGGGTCAAATAGCCCTTACACAGCCTGGAGGTGTGTTTTGGGTTGTTGTCCTGTTGAAAACCAAATGATAGTGCCACAAAGCGCAAACCAGATGGGATAGCTACTCTGCGTCTCACAAAGACACGGCGGTTGGAACCAAAAATCAAAAATTTGGACTCCGACCAAAAGGACAGATTTCCACTGGTCTAATGTCTATTGCTCGTGTTTCTTGGCCCAAGTAAGTATCTTCTTCCTATTGTTGTCCTTAAGTAGTGGTTTCTTTGCAGCAATTCAACCATGAAGGCCTGATTCACTCAGTCTCCTCTGAACAGTTGATGTTGAGATGTGTCTGTTACTTGAACTCTGTGAAGCATTTATTTGGGCTGCAATCTGAGGCTGGTAACTCTAATGAACTTATCCTCTGTAGCAGAGGTAACTCTGTGTCTTCCTTTCCTCTGGCGGTCCTCATGAGAGCCAGTTTCATCATAGCGCTTGATGGTTTTTGCGACTGCACTTGAAGAAACTTTCAAAGTTCTTGACATTTTCCGGATAGACTGACCTTCATGTCAAAGTAATGATGGACTGTCGTTTCTCTTTGCTTATTTGAGCTGTTCATGCCATAATATGGACTTGGTATTTTACCAAATAGGGCCATCTTCTGTATACCACCCCTACCTTGTCACAACACAAATGATTGGCTCAAACGCATTAAAGAAAGAAATTCCACAAATGAACTTAAGGCACACCTGTTAATTGAAATGCATTCCAGGTGACTACCTCATGAAGCTGTTTGAGAGAATACCAAGAGTGTGCAAAGCTGTCATCAAGGCAAAGGGTGGCTACTTTGAAGAATCTCAAATATAAAATATTTGTTTAACACTTTTTTGGTTACTACATGATTGTGTTCTTTGTTATTTCATAGTTTTGATGTCTTCACTATTATTCTACAATGCAGAAAATAGTAAAATAAAGAAAATCCCTTGAATGAGTAGGTGTGTCCAAACTTTTGACTGGTACTGTATGTCCAGCAAACCTCATATGCCAGTCACGTACTGTAAACAGAGTTACTTACAAAAGGCTCTGACTGATGTAAAAGACTAATTGGGTGAGGTGAAGTGCAATGGCTCATCGCCATGGTTACAGAGACAAGACGATGCACTGTCCATCCCAAACAGAGTCACTGCTCAGCCCTTTCACTTAACATCAGGGGACACTGCAGAACCCCTTTGGAGAGGATAGGGCATAACTATCTGACCATGGTACAGAACTGCTATGATGAGTGTTACAACAAGCTCTGCAAGGTGAGGAGTGAAGGATCATGGTTAACAAGGTGACAGTGTCTCGACCCTCTCTTCGTTAAATAAGAGTCACAGCTTGTCTCTTTTTCCTTCCCTCTTCAGGGGACACTGCAGCACCCCTTTGGGAGGATGGGCCATACATGTACCTGTCTGTTCCCTCTACAGGGGACACTGCAGCACCCCTTTGGGAGGATACATGTACCTGTCTGTTCCCTCTACAGGGGACACTGCAGCACCCCTTTGGGAGGATACATGTACCTGTCTGGTCCCTCTTCAGGGGACACTGCAGCACCCCTTTGGGAGGATGGGCCATACATGTACCTGTCTGTTCCCTCTACAGGGGACACTGCAGCACCCCTTTGGGAGGATACATGTACCTGTCTGTTCCCTCTTCAGGGGACACTGCAGCACCCCTTTGGGAGGATACATGTACCTGTCTGTTCCCTCTTCAGGGGACACTGCAGCACCCCTTTGGGAAGATGGGCCATACATGTACCTGTCTGTTCCCTCTACAGGGAGCCAGAGAGCTGGGTACATCCTGGCTGTGTTTGGGCCTGTTTAACAAGAAGTAAATAGAAACACACACTAATCTCCCATTCCTGGTTGTTAAGAAACGTCTAGTTTCGAGGGTTTAGAGGGTGACACTCTATAGGAACGATGCAGGGATTAGGGCTGGGACGATACCAGTATCACGATTCAAAGGATTGTAACAACCCAAGCTTTGTACGTTGACAGCTCATGAACCCGATGACACTAGGTACACTACCAACCAACAGCACATACAAGAGGGCCAGACAACCTTTCTGTCTGACTACACTGCTAAGACGTTGTGCAACTTTGTGAAGTAAATGTAGCCTTTGGTTAACCACGATCAAATCCCTAGAGGTTAAAACCCCTCTTCAAGGAGACCTGGAAAAAACTTGACAGCAGGGGTATTCAACTCTTACCCTATGACGTCCGGGGCCTGCTGGTTTTCTGTTCTACCTGATAATTAAATGCACATACCTGGTGTCCCAGGTCTAAATCAGTCCCTGGTTAGAGGGGAACAATGAAAAAAAGCAGTGGAACTGGCTTCGAGGTCCAGAGGTGAGTTTGAGGGCTCTACAGTATGTCAGCCAATATGTCTTGCCAAAGTGCATAACATGGAACTGATTGGATATAGTATTTGTTAGTCAGGGATGCCTTGGCCTGCTGTGCAGCGCCCAAACATAGGTGTCTGAGTGCTTTTTGGAAAATAAACCCTAGAAATCTGGAATGACCCTTGACCCTTTCAACAGTTAGAACGTCTGGTTGGCCATTTAACCTAAACAGCTGGGAGACATTAGCAGCACATTATCACACGGGGACAGGGAGAGAAGGACCAGTTAACCAGACAAGCAAAGCAGAGGAATGGATGAGGGTTGTGTGTGTCTCATCTTTAAAAACATGTCATCCATTGAGTATGGTTCCAGTCGGTTTCCCAGAATGTGGACAACATTGACATCATGACTGTGTTTGCTAGCTGACAATAAACCACCTTCAGGATAAAACAAAACCTAAGAAGCCACAAACTGTCAGCCAAGCAGATTGTAGATATGAGTCCAGGTGAAGATGAACCTGTTTCTGGAACTTTCATGGATTATCTCTACCTCTCTAATTATAAAATGGTTATGAACAGTCTATGTAGTGTTATAACGCATTATGCATGGCACATGAAGCTTTATGTGATTGTAATGCATTATAAACAGGGTATTCGTAGGGAGAGTTATCAATGTTTCTGAGTAGAACAGTTGTCAGTTGAATAGTAACAGTCAGCAGCAATCAGTGGGACCATAAGGTTCACTATGTAGGCAATATGTTATCATGGATGGATCCCTCTAATGATCATTTCCTGGAATTGAGTGGATTACATTACATAGGCTACATCCCTCTTTTGAATGGGGTGTGCAGTCTTTCCCGAGTGGCCTCAGTGCTAGAGGCGTCACTACAGACACCCTGGTTCGAATCCAGGCTGTATCACAACCGGCCGTGATTGGGAATCCCATAGGGCGGCGCACAATTGGACCAGCATCGTCTGGGTTTGGCCGGTGAAGGCCGTCATTGTAAATAATAATTTGTTCTTAACTGACTTGCCTAGTTAAATAAAGGTTCAATAAAAAATTTAAAAAAAGAAAAATGTTACCTGACTCACTGTGGTTATTAAAGATCCCGTGGCACTGCAAAGAGAAGAGGACATGTAATTAAAATGCCTTTATTTAGGTGACACTCAACCTAAGAGTAGGGGTGTTAACCCTGATGTCATGGCTAAATTCCCAAACTGGCCCTCATCATTTTATCATGGAAAGGGAAAGGGGTTACCTAGTCAGTTGTACAACTATGCATTCAACTGAAATGTGTCTTCTCCATTTATGGGCATCTAATCATCCCCAGATTCCAATTCCAGTGGGCTCTCCTATCCCTTGAAACTCTTCAACCAGGTTGTTGCTGTGAAAGGGTGTGTCAACCTAAAATTAAGTTGAGATTTTCTTCACTTCAAGATGAAATTGGCATGAAACATGCATTTCATAAGAATCCACAGAAAAATACTTTTAGAATTCCCACAAAAAAATAAAAATACTTTTCCAGATTTACTGGAATTGTTGTGGTCCTGTTTTCAATTATGGCCCATAAAGAATGTTTTTTTTCTGTCATTGCAGAGTGTGCAGTTGCTTTGCTCTGTAAATAAAGACAGAAGTCCCAATACCAGAGAGAGGAGAGGAATAGACAGGAGAAGAGCGGAGAGGGGAATGAATACATGAGATTTACTCTCTCCATGCATAGCTTGGGGCATTCCCACTTACCAGCCACCTAACTACAAACAGGCCCTAAAATATTCCCAAAAAGTTTATGTTTTTCTCAAACCTCCCCGCAGGCCAGATCCATATGTTTGACACCTGTCCTACACTGTCTATAATCTAGCCCTGCATCTACTGTACATTGTGTCTTCAGGAGGGTGAACATTTTTTAAAACAGGGAAGAACTACATTACCTAAACTTGTCTAATTAGTGCAAACACGAATTATTTCAGTTTTCCAACCCAATGTGATATGTTCACCATCGGTCATATGATGTTAATCAAAAGGTTAGGGCTGTGGTTAGTTGACATGTTGTTGACAGTTAGTTGTTCAGTTGATGTTCAACTACAAACCATCTATTTGGTACTATGCAAATGAAGTGCTGCCTTACATGTTTTGTGTATATGTTTATGACATCATTCCTCCCCTAACTGATATGACATGGGGGGGGGGGGGTGTCATACAAGTATACACAGCCAGCCTGCTGAGAACCGTGTCAAACATGTCAATGGGGCTCATTCATAAGCACTACAACACTTCCAACCTCACTGTGCTGGTCACAAACCTTTTTATGAGTGTACTCTAGAAACATCTGTTGCTTTTTCTCCACATTCCGAGACTCATGAGAGAGAGAACAAGAGAAAGAAAGAGGGATCCATGAAGAGGGCAGAAGATAGTTCGCCTGTCGTCTATAACTTTATGGTAATAGCCAGAGTGAGTAGCCATCTCTCCAGTCTACACGTTTACAATGACATTTTGTCCATAAGCTCCTTTCTAAAGCAAATTGAATATGCTACTCCAAACTATTATTAATCAAGAAATCAGAAAACAGACTTCCTCTAACAGTCGAAAGTCCAACTAGTTGTGACCGAGTCCTGGTTTCATTCTTCCTATGAATTTCTCAGGTCAAGAACCAGGGAGGAAAGAGATGACAATGCATGTGAAGAACAAAAGAAAGCCTGGCATCATCAACACTGCAGATGAGCCATCAGATCCTGGGACACAGAAGCCATTGTCAGGTACAATGTCACCGTCATATGACAGAGGCTGACACAGCAGTACGGAGGCCAGCCAGTAAGACCAGGCATTACTCTGCATTATGGTACAAATACCCCCTAGCCAGACCCAAAGAGAAGCCCCAAAATGAACCGGGAAAGTGTTGTGCTTATATGCGGGTGTGTTTGTGTAGCCAAGCCCGTTTCCCAGGGTCCTCTCCATTTCTGGTCTCCTGAGAATGTGGCCTACGACCCCACAGGGCTGTGAAAGCAGATGTTGTCACCTGATGCTGGGGATATGTACTGCTGTGTGTGTGTGTGTGTGTGTGTGTGTGTGTGTGTGTGTGTGTGTGTGTGTGTGTGTGTGTGTGTGTGTAGAGTTGTTTACCAAACACATCTGTATGCCCAATACATTTACCAAACACATCTGTATGCCCAATACATTTACCAAACACATCTGTATGCCCAATACATGACACAATCTCAGACACTCATTTAAAAATGTATGGACAATAAAGACATAAAACGACGAAGAGAGCATGTTCTCACACTCCAACATATTTCTAAGGTGTAATCGTCTTCAGATTGTAACAATGTGCATCGACCTTATAAAACCTACATCCAAACATTTAACTTTACAAACGGCACCCCATACCTACCATAGACTTCCAGTGATGGGGTCAGTGTTTCAGAGTGATGTTAGACAGACAGAGGGATTAGGGGTTCATTCAGTCATGCTGCAGTGCTGTTATCTGTCTCATTATCTGACCCGTCACTGTTTCTGACAGAAAACAGACAATGCAAGGACCCCTAACTGCCTACACAATACAGGGACATTATCTACCTGTGTATATAAACACACATCGACACAGAGAGACACAAAGGTACACACAGACACGCATGAATGTGCACGCACATGTACTTAGTTTCAGGTCAGATATGTAGCATAGTCTGGTGAAAGTATACACAGGACCATTTCCTCATGATGTTGAGCAGGATCTTTACACCAACTGTAGATTCCTCCTGCGACACCACCTCTTAGCCTGTTCCCAGATCAGTCTGTGCTGTATAGCTAACTACTATGGCCATTGTCATGCCAATCATGTTTGACTACAGGAGTTAGCAAGACAGCTTCAAATGGAAGTGAAAGAGTCCACTTCAAAATGAAAATCTTTATATTTTCAGTTAAGACGTGTCTTTAGCCCGAACCTGCACAATTGTAACCTGCCTGTTTACCATTCTGTTTCCACCTAGTTACCATTCTGTTTCTGCCTCAGTCATCATTAGCCTAATGTTAACTGTAACAAGGTCCATCTAATGATATTATCTATGAGCCTTCTTCAGAGAAGCTAAGAGAACGAGCCATTAGCCAGCAGCATTAGCAGTAGCCTATTACAGGTCATGCTACTACCGGTTGTTTGTTTTGCTGAGGTCATAGTGTATGAGTGTGGAACTGTTCTCTGACAGCTAGTGTTGGGGCGCAGGGTTCCAGAATCTGACCTTTCACTGACCTCTCTGCCCCGAGTCACTGGTACGACGACAGAGAGAAACAACCTCTGGGAGAGAATTAGGGAGAGGACTGCTTTCAAAGGAGTTGTGCTAAACCACCTTAGCAACCCATATCATGTAGCTTGGTGTATTATGACACGTTACCTCTGGACTGGACTTTCATTTCCATGACTGATCAACACGTGTTTTCTCATGGCTTTCCTGTCCCTCTGCAGCAGACATATGGTGAGCAATATGTTTGGAACACGGAATGACAAAAATCACATAATTGAATCACAATACCTATAGAATCGAGAGATTCGGAATACATATTGTATCGGCACATAGGTTTCATGATAATATCGTATGGTGAGGTCCCTGGCAATTCCCAGCCCTAGTATGTTTTATGGAGGTGATGTCATTCTGTCATTTACATGACGTCAACGGTGAATAAATAAGGCTTCAGACAGATGTCATCTAGATGTGTTACATGGATCTCATGACAGTCTGGTCACAGTAAAGTGATACTGGGAAGATATCAATACCAGTCAAAGTGACATTGGTACTATAGGTCTACAGACGTACTCACTCTCTCAATGTGAGGACCTCTACACATCCACTGTGCTGTCGATCATTCCTTTAATACAGTGGGCCCTAGTCAGCACGCACGCACGCACGCACGCACGCACGCACGCACGCACGCACACACGTTCATCATTCCATCAGCACAGTGATCAACAGTAGACCCCAATCTATCCGTCACTGCAGACAGAAAGAGATGACCAACCCCTCAACTCTCCCTAAACCTGCTAGTCTGCACCCCTCCTTAATCCGCATCAAGTCCCTTCTACACCTCCCTATACACACATATATCCCAGAAGTACTAGAGCTGGGCGATAAAGACAAAAATCCATATCACGCTACATTTAATGAATTATCACGATAACGCTAAATTCATAACAATGTGCATCAGTTACTTTTTTATATTAGCCTTAAAACTACTACTATTTTTAAAATGTTGTAGATATCATTTGTCCGGATAGAAATCGCCCATATTTGTAGACTTAATTCATTTCAAAACGTCACATTCCTCTAGTAAAGGCTACTTATAGCAGTAAAATGCCCTCGATAAATGATCGGTTGGGTCGGTATCAGTAATGTTAGATGTATCGTCCTTGCTCTATGAACAACACACCAGTCTGCACCCCTTCCCTTCTTCCTTCCTAGACCCACTGTCCTTCACTGGAACTAAAACCACAGACCTCATTATCTCATACATACCATTTCAGAACTAAAACCACAGACCTCATTATCTCATACATACCATTTCAGAACTAAAACCGCTGACCTCATACATACCATTTCAGAACTAAAACCACAGACCTCATTATCTCATACATACCATTTCAGAACTAAAACCACAGACCTCATTATCTTATACATACCATTTCAGAACTAAAACCACAGACATTATTATCTCATACATACCATTTCAGAACTAAAACCACAGACATTATTATCTCATACATACCATTTCAGAACTAAAACCGCTGACCTCATACATACCATTTCAGGAGACAAGGACATACATTACATGGCTACATGCCATACTCCACCAGTCATAATGGTATGCAAATGCATGACCAAGGGGAAGTGAAGAAATAATATGTAAGCAAAGTAGATACTAACCACTTAACAGATGCAGGTAGTTTGTCTACAGACAGAACCTCTGGGAATCTAACACACACACACACACACACACACACGAGAATGCAGAGGTAATGACGACCTTTCCGGCATCACATCAGCAGCTGTTGAAGAGCCACGGTGTCTGTTCTTGCCTGGCAATGCACCAAAGCCCTTAACTGTCCAGAAAACAGAGCTCCTTTGAACTAGTGTGTCTGTAAATCAGATCCGACTGACTCAAAGGTGAAGAGCGGTTCCGTTATTCTGCTTATTTTTAACTGCCTGATATCAGTGAACTATGCCTACGTAAAATAGCTGGGGTCAAACCTGTTTAAACAAAACATAGGTTGAGGGAAGCCATTGTCAGAGCAGTGCCATAGTTCTGCTTTTACTGTGACAGCCAATAAGAACAGCAATATGCAATCAAAGAAGAGAGAGGGATGAAAGAGATAGACCGAAAATAGAGAGTCCATAATCTCCACTTTCCAGACACATCACTCCATCAGTTTAACTACAGGGACTACTTTTCACTTTGAACGGGCGGCCGGAGACTACTTCACAGCAGGATCTCACACCCTATACTAAAAGTATCTGCCTCTTTCCACATGTTTCCACGTGTGGAAATCCCTCCACGTACAGTAGTGCTCTGCACTGCCTCTCTCCATGTTCTGTACCTGGTCTGTATGCAATACAGCAATGTCATGGATCAATGTCCCTTCCAGCACTACACAGCCCCATGTGTGGATCATGTCGTTAGAGGAAAGTTAGAGGAAAGACGGAACGAGGGGAAAGGAGAGCTGAAATTAACCAGAGCCCAGCAGAAACAGAGAAACTTAATGAAAGATGGCAGCAGCAGAGAAGCAGTGCTGTGGTTATGCAAACAGCCCCCTCACCTCACAGGATTGATTACAAGGCTTGGCCCTGGAGCTGCAGACGCCATGTTAGAGACACACACAAAATTCTTATCCCCGACCCCCCCCGTCCCTCCACTCTGAGCTCACCCGCTCCGCCCCCCAAACCCCCAAGAGCTCAGTACAACAGAGAAAAACTAGAGGATGATGCAGCAACAATGCTGGGTTCCGGGAGTACAGTACAACAGAGAGAAACTTCACAGAAAGCCTATTCCCCTCCACAGTCATACCTCAGTACATCTGAGTATTTCTATCAAGACAAACAAATACACACTAACATAAACACAGAAACATGCACACTCACACAGTAGTGGTGCTCCTGGGCAGCAGAGTAAAGAGAGAGCTAGTACTGTACCACAGACAAACAGGAAACTAGAAGAGACGGAGCGAGAAAAAGAAAAGCAGAGAAATAGAGAGAGGGGAGAACAAGGAAACCACACACAGTACACACTGCGAGGGAGGCAGAACCGCAAACTCACCGTGTGTGTTGTCCCGTGCTGAAGAGCAGCCCCCTAGTGAGAGCCAGTCCAGTCACCGAGGAACCCCACGGCCCCTCCCACCTCACCCCGTCATGTGACACTGGACCACAGGCATGCCACACCCCCCCTCTCACTCACACCACCCTCCCCTCAACATGAAACATCTTCAACAGAGAGGATAAACGCTTCTCATGCTTCCCATCTGAAACAGTTGGGAATAGTTTGTGCATACAGTATCAGTCAAATAACACACCTATTCATTCCAGGGGTTTTATTTATTTGTTTCTATTTTCTACATTGTAGAATAATAGTGAAGACATCAAAACTATGAAATAACACATATGGAATCATGTAGTAACCAAAAAAGTGTTTAACAAATTAAAATATACAGTGGGGCAAAAAAGTATTTAGTCAGCCACCAATTGTGCAAGTTCTCCTACTTAAAAAGATGAGAGAGGCCTGTAATTTTCATCATAGGTACACTTCAACTATGACAGACAAAATGAGAAAAAAAATCCAGAAAATCACATTGTAGGATTTTTAATTAATTTATTTGCAAATTATGGTGGAAAATAAGTATTTGGTCACCTACAAACAAGCAAGATTTCTGGCTCTCACAGACCTGTAACTTCTTCTTTAAGAGGCTCCTCTGTCCTCCACTCGTTACATGTATTAATTGCACCTGTTTGAACTTGTTATCAGTATAAAAGACACCTGTCCACAACCTCAAACAGTCACACTCCAAACTCCACTATGGCCAAGACCAAAGAGCTGTCAAAGGACACCAGAAACAAAATTGTAGACCTGCACCAGGCTGGGAAGACTGAATCTGCAATAGGTAAGCAGCTTGGTTTGAAGAAATCAACTGTGGGAGCAATTATTAGGAAATGGAAGACATACAAGACCACTGATAATCTCCCTCGATCTGGGGCTCCACGCAAGATCTCACCCCGTGGGGTCAAAATGATCACAAGAACGGTGAGCAAAAATCCCAGAACCACACGGGGGGACCTAGTGAATGACCTGCAGAGAGCTGGGACCAAAGTAACAAAGCCTACCATCAGTAACACACTACGCCGCCAGGGACTCAAATCCTGCAGTGCCAGACGTGTCCTCCTGCTTAAGGCAGTACATGTCCAGGCCCGTCTGAAGTTTGCTAGAGAGCATTTGGATGATCCAGAAGAAGATTGGGAGAATGTCATATGGTCAGATGAAACCAAAATATAACTTTTTGGTAAAAACTCAACTCGTCGTGTTTGGAGGACAAAGAATGTTGAGTTGCATCCAAAGAACACCATACCTACTGTGAAGCATGGGGGTGGAAACATCATGCTTTGGGGCTGTTTTTCTGCAAAGGGACCAGGACGACTGATCCGTGTAAAGGAAAGAATGAATGGGGCCATGTATTGTGAGATTTTGAAAACCTCCTTCCATCAGCAAGGGCATTGAAGATGAAACGTGGCTGGGTCTTTCAGCATGACAATGATCCCGAACACACCGCCCAGGCAACGAAGGAGTGGCTTCGTAAGAAGCATTTCAAGGTCCTGGAGTGGCCTAGCCAGTCTCCAGATCTCAACCCCATAGAAAATCTTTGGAGGGAGTTGAAAGTCCGTGTTGCCCAGCAACAGCCCCAAAACATCACTGCTCTAGAGGAGATCTGCATGGAGGAATGGGCCAAAATACCAGCAACAGTGTGTGAAAACCTTGTGAAGACTTACAGAAAACGTTTGAAGGGTATATAACAAAGTATTGAGATAAACTTTTGTTATTGACCAAATACTTATTTTCCACCATAATTTGCAAATAAATTCATTAAAAATCCTACAATGTGATTTTCTGGATTTTTCTTTCTCATTTTGTCTGTCATAGTTGAAGTGTACCTATGATGAAAATTACAGGCCTCTCTCATCTTTTTAAGTGGGAGAACTTTTTTGCCCCACTGTATTTTATATTTGAGATTCTTCAAAGTAATCACCCTTTGCCTTGATGACAGCTTTGCACACACTTGGCATTCTCTCAAACAGCTTCATGAGGTAGTCACCTGGAATGCATTTCAATTAACAGGTGTGCCTTGTTTAAAGTTAATTTGTGGAATTTCTTTCCTTCTTAATGCGTTTGAGCCAATCAGTTGTGTTGCAAAAAGGTTGGGTTGGTATACAGAAGATAACCCTATTTGGTAAAAGACCAAGTCCATATTATGGCATGAACAGCTCAAATAAGCAAAGAGAAACGACAGCCCATCTTTACTTTAAGACATGAAGGTCAGTCAATGTGGAACATTTCAAGAACTTCAAAAGTTTCTTCAAGTGCTATGATGAAACTGGCTCTTATGAGGACCGAATAAATGCTTCACAGTTCAAGTAACAGACACATCTCAACATCAACTGTTCAGATGAGACTGCGTGAATCAGGCCTTCATGGTCGAATTGAAACCACTACTAAAGGACACCAATAAGAAGAAAACTTGCTTGGGCCAAGAAACACAAGCAATGGACATTAGACCAGTGGAAATCTGTCCTAATCTGTCTAATGATTCCAAAATTGAGATATTTGGTTCCCCCCGCCAAGTCTCTGTGAGATGCAGAGTAGGTGAACGGATGATCCCCGCATGTGTGGTTCCCACCGTGAAGCATGGAGGAGGTGGTGTGGGGGTGCTTTGATGGTGACACTATCAGTGAAATATTTTGAATTCAAGGTACGCTTAATCAGCATGGCTACGGCCTCCCGAGTGGCGCAGTGGTCTAAGGCACTGGATCGCAGTGCTAGCTGTACCACTAGAGATTCTGGGTTCGAGTACAGGCTCTATCGCAGCAAGCCGCAACTGGGAGGCCCATGGGGCGGCGCACAATTGGCCCACCGTCGTCCGGGTTAGGGAGGGTTTGGCTGGCTGGGATATCCTTGTCTCATCGCGCACTACCAACTCCTGTGGCGGGCCGGGCGCAGTGCACGCTGACACGGTCGCCAGGTGTACGGTGTTTCCTCCAACACATTGGTGCGGCTGGCTTCCGGGTTGGATGGGCATTGTGTCAAGAAGCAGTGCGGCTTGGCTGGGTTTTGTTTCGGAGGACACATGGCTCTCGACCTTCGCCTCTCCCGAGTCCGTACGAGACAACACTGTAACTACTACCAATTGGATACCACGAAACTGGGGAGAAAAAAGGGGTGAAAAAACCCCAACAAAAAAAAACAGCATGGCTACCACAGCCTTCTGCAGCGATACGCCATCCCATCTGGTTTGCGCTTAGTGGGACTATAATTTGTTTTCAACAGGACAATGAGCAAACACACCACTAAGAGCTATTTGACCTAGAAGGAGAGTGATGGAGTGCTGCATCAGATAACCTGGCCTCCACAACCACCCGACCTCAACCCAATTGAGATGGTTTGGGATGAGTTAGACCGCAGATTGAAGGAAAAGTGCTCAGCATATGTGGGAACTCCTTCAAGACTGTTGGAAAAGCCTTCCAGGTGAAGCTGGTTGAGAGAATGCCAAGAGTGTGCAAAACTGTTGTCAAGGCAAAAGGGTGGCTACTTTGAAGAATCTCAAATATATGTTTAACACTTTTTTGGTTACAACATGATTCCATATGGGCTATTTCATAGTTGTGATGTATTCACTATTATTCTACAATGCAGAAAAAAGTAAAAATAAAGAAAAACCCTTGAATGAGTAGGTGTGTCCAAACTTTTGACTGGTACTGTAAATTATGACGACATTTTGTGACGTTTTTGGTCTTTGGCACGGGTTTTTTCTGCTGTTCGTGCACACAATATTATCTCGAGGCAAGCTGAAGGTCGTGAGCTGAAATTAATGCACATTCGTCGGTTATTGGTCAACAGTAGGGATTCTTCGATTAAGTGTTTGTTGTCATTCAACGCTAGACGACTCGTTTTCATGTTAAAAAAAATCTTAGTTAGATGTACAAATACGCAACAAAAATCTAAATCTGAGTTATCTTAGATTAATTCTGACCATTTTGAGGAAGTGTATACTGGCTACGGCATCTCAAGAAGTACAAACAGTACTATTGCCACTTTTTTCCTGTTTGTTTTTCAAGCAAAGTTCTTTTAAGGGAGTATGAGAGCACACTCATTCTTAAGGCTTGCACATGCTACGGTTCGGCTGGCGCCTAGCCATTTCTGTGTGTGTGTGTGTGTGTGTGTGTGTGTGCGTAGACACACCGTCCCTGCTCCTCTACCCCTCATCCTTCCCTTCCCCCTAGCCTCTGGCCACAGGTTTGAGAGAAGCCAGCCCGTCCATCTCCCGTCCATCTCCCTGGTTCTCCTGTCTGTCCCTGATTTACAACCCGCCAATGACCTGCTCCAGCCCTTTGTTCCTGGAATTCACAGGATCCCAATCATTCCACAACACATACCAGAGGACTAGCAGGCCCAAATAAACATGATGACATGTGTTTACTTGCTATTGTGGGAGCTACATCCAACAATGGATGAGGAGGATTGAGAAGTAGGTTAAATATTTAGTACTGTAACTGTGTAGCAGGTTTACGTGTTGCAACACTGTGTCCATACCGAGAAAGGGGTAACATCTTGTAATTCTTTTTGACCACAATTTTACCACCATAGCCCCATCTCTCAGCTTTATGGCATTGACAAACCACTCAGTGGGGCTGCTGTTCGGCTAAAACAAACATTCAGGAGTGTCTCTTTAATCCTTGATCATTAAAGATTAAAGGAGAGTTGCTCCCTTTAAATCCCAGTTCTACAGTGGTTCTAGTTTCTACAGTGGTTCTAGGTTCTACAGTGGTTCTAGGTTCTACAGTGGTTCTAGGTTCTACTGCAGTGGTATACATACTGCTCCAGGGAGAGGTATGTCTCAGTAGGTTCTACGGTGGTTCTAGTTTCTACGGTGGTTCTAGTTTCTACAGTGGTTCTAGTTTCTACAGTGGTTCTAGTTTCTACAGTGGTTCTAGTTTCTACAGTGGTTCTAGTTTCTACAGTGGTTCTAGGTTCTACTGCAGTGGTGTACATACTGCTCCAGGGAGAGGTATGTCTCAGTAGGTTCTACGGTGGTTCTAGTCTACTGCAGTGGTGTGGTCCCGTGTGGCTCAGTTGGTAGAGCATGGCGCTTGCAACGCCAGGGTTGTGGGTTCATTCCCCACGGGGGGACCAGGATGAATATGTATGAACTTTCCAATTTGTAAGTCGCTCTGGATAAGAGCGTCTGCTAAATGACTTAAATGTAAATGTTAATGTACATACTGCTCCAGGGAGAGGTATGTCTCAGTAGGTTCTACGGTGGTTCTAATCTACTGCAGTGGTGTACATACTGCTCCAGGGAGAGGTATGTCTCAGTAGGTTCTACGGTGGTTCTAGTCTACTGCAGTGGTGTACATACTGCTCCAGGGAGAGGTATGTCTCAATAGGTTCTACGGTGGTTCTAGTCTACTGCAGTGGTGTACATACTGCTCCAGGGAGAGGTATGTCTCAGTAGGTTCTACGGTGGTTCTAATCTACTGCAGTGGTGTACATACTGCTCCAGGGAGAGGTATGTCTCAGTAGGTTCTACGGTGGTTCTAGTCTACTGCAGTGGTTTACATACTGCTCCAGGGAGAGGTATGTCTCAGTAGGTTCTACGGTGGTTCTAGGTTCTACTGCAGTGGTGTACATACTGCTCCAGGGAGAGGTATGTCTCAGTAGGTACCTGATTAAAGAGCAAAGGAAACAGCTGTGTTTCTGGCCACACAGGAAGTGAAATTATATACCTACCAGGGGCTAAAGCACCACATGTCTAACACACACACCTGCAATCCATCACCTGAGTTTTTTTGGGCTGAAAGGGATCACGTTTTCACATTTAACCAAATACCTCATTCGTTTTTACAGCAACTACTGTTTCTGGATGGATGGCTTTATTTGGTTTCATTCATCACAAACCTTGCTGGTCGAGTGAAATGACTGAGTCTGTACTTTTTGAAAAGTCTTAGGGTAATTTATGTAAGAAGCTGAATGTTTTCTCTGAACAGGAGGAGAAAGTGAGCAACTGGAAAAAGTTACCTTGGACAGATGACCAAAATCTCCCCCAAAAATGCCATGGTTGTAGATTCATGACATGTCCCAGTATATGTGCAAGCCTCACACACCAGCCCTGAAGAACCCACATCCACCTAACTATTAGACTGCGTGCCAAATGGCACCCAATTCCCATAGGGCTCTGGTCAAAAGTAGTGCACTACATAGGGAATAAGGTGCCATTAGGGAGGCAGATTTACACAGTGCCTTACTCTATCCTAATACTCCCTCAACACACACCCTCAGCACACCCTCAGCCAGCTCCCCACTTCCTGCTCGGGGTCAGGGGGGCGATCACGTATCAACATAAAAAATAAATCCTGGGTGTATTTAGTCCGTTTTACAATGTTTATAAGAAGCCCTGAATTCTCTAACTACAGGCACCCTATTTCAAAGCCCTGTATTGTGTGTGTGTATAAATCAGTAAATGCAGAGAAACTATGTTTAAAGAGGGGACCGCTAAGTAGTTATAAACCGTCAGAGAGTTCTGTGGTTTTCGGGGGAGCACAAGTTTGACTTCATCACAGCGTCGCTGTCTTTTCTGAGAGTTTTAGAGACACCCATTCGCTGAAGCTTTCCCAGCTGTGTTGCTAAGCGCTGTGCCAGATTGATCCGGTCAGTACCAGGGTAGTGTAGACTGAGCATGTGCAGATTGAAGATTCCTCCGTAACCAGAGCCCCCTGGGTCCCTCCAACACAACAGTAACTCTCATCACTATCCATTAGACAGGACAAGTCAAAGAGAGGGAGAGAGAGCACTATACAACTTTTACAGGAAAACAAAAGCGCTGTGGAAGCATAACAGCCTTTTTTAATATGTTCTTTAGAGTGTCTCCAACTATTTATTCTGTTTTTCTGATACAGCGATAGAAACAGAGGAAGAGAGAGGGGGAGTACTGGAGCAAGAGAGAGAGGGAGAGAGAGTACTGGAGCAAGAGGGAGAGAGAGTACTGGAGCAGGAGCAAGAGGGAGAGAGAGAGAGAGAGAGAGAGAGAGAGAGAGTACTGGAGCGAGCGAGAGAGAGAGAGAGAGAGAGTACTGGAGTGAGAGAGAGAGAGAGAGAGAGAGAGAGTACTGGAGCAAGAGAGAGAGTACTGGAGCAAGAGAGAGATAGAGAGAGAGAGAGTACTGGAGCAAGAGGGAGAGAGAGTACTGGAGCAGGAGCAAGAGGGAGAGAGAGAGAGAGAGAGAGAGAGTACTGGAGCAAGAGAGAGAGTACTGGAGCAAGAGAGAGAGTACTGGAGCAAGAGAGAGAGAGAGAGAGAGAGAGAGAGAGAGAGAGTGAGTACTGGAGCAAGTGGGAGAGAGAGTACTGGAGCAAGAGGGAGAGAGAGTACTGGAGCAAGAGGGAGAGAGAGTACTGGAGCAAGAGAGAGAGAGAGTACTGGAGCAAGAGAGTTCTTCCCTGTCTGTCAGCCCAGAGGCGTTACTTTAGGTAAACATGGTAACATGCCATCAGTGTCTGTTCCCTTTTTCCACTGAATTACAGAAAGAATTTTGACTTGGCTCTAATGAAGACCATTTGCTAGGCAGAGTAGTGCCCACAAGCGCGCACACACACACACACACACACACACACACACACACACAGAGTACTTACAAAACTCAGTGTGTCCTTGTCTAGTTTGCCAGTGGCGCTGCTCAGTGTTGTCCTGCTGTAAAGTTCTGAGAAGACTGAATCTTAAAGACAAAATGTTGTACTGTACAACCCTCCCCTCACTTCTCGAAGTCTAGCTTTCCACTCAAAACTTGGCCCCTCTTTCCAGGCTTGTCACTTTTTCATTCCTCTGTTCTCTCCATCTCTCCCCTCTCTGTCATCTCTTCATAGCCGAGCATCTAGCAGGGGTCCCTGGGGCCCAGAGGACTGTGGAAGGCTTGGCTCTATTCTGTACATTACTACACCCTCAACATTGATAACACACTGTATTTCTGCAGTGGGAACAAGGCTAACGCACTGCTCCTCCACCCCCCACCACCATTCCTCCTCCGACCTCCCCAGAGATTCACGTCCCTAATTCATCCCAGCCAAGCCTACTGAAGTCAGAGTCACTAAATATCAAACCAGCTATATCCTAACCAAACCTGGTCCAAGATCTGTTTGTGCAGTCTCGTCTACTTCAAAGGCCATAGTTGGCAAGACAGCACAAACTGATCTGGGACCAGGCTAGCTGTATCCTAACTGAAAGCAGAGATGCCAGCAGAGAGGCCCAACTGAAGGACATAGTAGAGGGACATCATCTTATTGTATGATCAGACATTGAACGACACGTGTTTTTCTCATTAGCAAAAACTGCATCCCAAAATAAGTCCAACAGTCTCTCCTAAACATCTTTGACTCCAAACGGACTGTGAACACACAGAGTGATGCCAGAGCTAAAGCCAACCATAATTTGTTTGATCGGCACAACTTGGCTCGTGCCTTTAGTATCGACTCCATTTGAGTGGCTGCCCTGCGGAGAACATGGGCTTTCCAAGATAAAAGATCTTCGTTTGACGGAGACGCAGTGCCAGAAACCCAACAGCAGGGGCCCTGTGGGCTGATGTTACTGGGCTAGATGGAGCCAAGATGGAGACGGGTCTTGGCAGGGACAGTGGAGAGCTGCTTGGCTGACCTCCCCGTGCGTGTGCTGCAGCGGGGCTTTCAGACCATAGAAACACAATGTATAGATTGAAGAAACATGGCCTTTTCAGTGTTTCAAATCACATTTGGTTTGTTCAACTATGGTTCCAATCAGAAATGTTCAGCCAAATATGAGATTACATGCATCTTATTACCGGTGACTGAATTTCAAGCAAATATACACATAGCTGAAATACACAGAGAGCAGATAGAGGAACAGTGCCACATCATAGTAGGAAACCAGTTCCAGACCATTTCTCCAGTCTGTGTAGGTGGGATGTACACACTGCGAGAAGAGGAGGGTGAGAAAGAGCACAAAGTGAATAGCCTGATTGAGGTGTGTGTGTGTTTGTGGAGAGAGATTGAGAGGAGAAAAGGACCGACATGAATAGCCAGCTTGTGTCCCACAGGTTTCCAGACTGAAGGCTGAGTATTCAGTAGGCCGCCTCAGGAGGACGGAGAGAGAAGGAGAGAAAGGAGAAGACTGAGAGACCAAACAGGACCACTATTGTTCCCATACAGTATACGGGGAAACCCAAAATAAGGGCATGTGAAGGCTGGCTCACGCACATTTTAGTGGGAAAGCAGTTATGTCGAGTCCTGTCTGCATTGTAGTCATTCTACACCTTCACTACATTCTTTAACACCAATAATCCCTTTCGAAGAGATAAGTCAAGTTCCAATGTAGTTGGGCACGTAAGTGTCCGAGTATAAGTGCTGATCTAGCATCAGTTTTGAGTTTTAGATGATAATGAATAAGGTTGGAGAGTTTCTAGAAACCTCTAGGCCTACGTTAGAAAGTAGAACGTTTAGTGTACAGTGGGAACAGAATCAGCTAATGCCCTCTATTGTCGTCAATGTGAAAGACGTGGGAATTTAATTAACCACCAGAAATACAAAGCTTCCTGGGGTTCATTTTTAACTAAAACACTTATTTTACCTCAGCAGTATATCCCTCTGGGCCCTCCTGTCAGAAAATACAAGAAAAGACAGGAAATCGTGTGTGTGTGTGTGTGTGTGTGTGTGTGTGTATATATAGGGGTGTCATATGGGCGCAGAGCTCTGGGAAAAGAGGAAGTACTTCCTCTAACATGCTGATATAAACCCAGCAGAGCACTACAGTGAACCATCCCATAGAGCTGAGTTACGTAGAGCAGACCATTGAACTAGAATGACATTAACTTGAATGGGAAGGTCTGTTCTAGTTTCTCCAGACCTTACCTCACTGACTTTCCCTCTGCATAAAAACACTACTGCCTGGCTCGGGCTTGCTGCTGGTCCCAAACCATCTCTCCACACCTTTAGTCAAGTATGTATACATTAGCAAAGTAGTGGAAGTAAAGAACAACAAACTCACAGATGCTGGGGACAAGAAACTAAAGAATAAACAAAATACTGGGCCTCCCAAGTGGCGCAGCGGTCTGAGGCACTGCATCGCAGTTCTATAGGCGTCACTACAGATCCGGGTTTGATCCCGGGCTGTGTTGCAGCTGGCCGTGACCGGGAGACCCATGAGGCGGCACACAATTTGCCCAGCGTCGTCTGGGTTAGGTGAGGGTTTGGCCAACTGGGACGTCCTTGTCCCATCACGCTCTAGCAACTCCTTGTGGCGCCGGGGCGCATGCACTCTGACTTCAGTCGCCAGCTGTACGGTGTTTCCTCCGACACATTGGTGCGGATGGCTCCCGGGTTAAGCGAGTAGTGTGTCAAGAAGCAGGTCGTGTTTCGGAGGACGCATGGCTCTCGACTAGAGGTCGACCGATTAAACAGCATGGCCGATTAATTCGGACGATTTCAAGTTTTCATAACAAATCGGTAATCGGCATTTTTGGACACCGATTATGGCCGATTACATTGCAATCCACGAGGAGACAGCGTGGCAGGCTGACCACCTGTTATGTGAATGCAGCAAGGAGCCAAGGTAAGTTGCTAGCTAGTATTAAACTTATCTTATAAAAAACAATCAATTTTAACATAATTACTAGTTAACTACACATGGTTGATGATATTACTAGTTTAACTAGCTTGTTCAGCGTTGCATATAATCAATGCAGTGCCTGTTAATTTATCAACAAATCACAGCCTACTTCGCCAAACGTGTGATGATTTAACAAAAACACATTTGCTAAAAAAGCACCATCGTTGCACCAATGTACCTAACCATAAACATCAATGCCTTTCTTAAAATCAATACACAAGTATATTTTTTTAAACCTGCATATTTTAGTTAAGAAATTCATGTTAGCAGGCAATATTAACTATGGAAATTGTGTCACTTCTCTTGCGTTCAGTGCAAGCAGAGTCAGGGTATATGCAGGGTATTTGGGCCGCCTGGCTCATTGCAAACTCTGTGAAGACCATTTCTTCCTAATAAAGACCGTCATTAATTTGCCTGAATTTTACATAATACTGAAGGTTGTGCAATGTAAGAGCAATATTTAGATTTAGGGTTGCCACCTGTTCTATAAAATACGGTACGGTTCCGTATTTCACTGAAAGAATAAACGTTTTGTTTTTGAAATTATAGTTTCCGCATTTGACCATATTAATGACCTAAGGCTCATATTTCTGTGTGTTTATTATATTATAATTAAGTCTATGATTTGATGTTTGATCGGTGGTAGGCAGCAGCAGGCTCGTAAGCGATTATTCAAACAGCACTTTCCTGCGTTTGCCAGCAGCTCTTCGCAATGCTTGAAGCACAGCGCTGTTTATGACTTCAAGCCTATCAACTCCCGAGATTAGGCTGGCAATACTATAGTGCCTATAAGAACATCCAATAGTCAAAGGTATATGAAATACAAATGGTATAGAGAGAAATAGTCCTATAATTCCTATAATAACTACAACCTAAAACTTCTTAACTGGGAATATTGAAGACTCATGATAAAAGCAACCACCAGCTTTCATATGGTCTCATGTTCTGAGCAAGGAACTTAAACGTTAGCTTATTTACATGGCACATATTGCACTTTTACTTTCTTCTCCAACACTGCATTTTTGCATTATTTAAACCAAATTGAACATGTATCATTATTTATTTGAGACTAAATTTATTGTATTTTTGTATTATATTAAGTAAAAATAAAAGTGTTCATTCTGTATTGTTGTAATTGTCATTATTACAAATATATATTTTTTAAATTCAATTGAAAAAATAAAACACTGATTAAATCGATATTGGCTTTTTTTGGTCCTCCAATAATCGGTATCGGCGTAGAAAAATCATAATCGGTCGACCTCTACTGTACTCTCGACCTTCGCATCTCCCAAGTCCGTACAGAAGTTGCAGCAATGGGACAAGACTGTAACTACCAATTAGATATCACGAAATTGGGAAGAAAAAGGGTTAAAAAGTACCAAAAAAGTATTATTATTATTATTATTATTATATAATAAATTGTAATAGAAAGGATATCCCCACACCTTGTCTGTTTGCTCCTGTATTTCTAATAGCAACATAGATGAAGTATGTACTGTACTGTATATACATAGCCAACAGTCTAATAAAAAGCATGAGCTGGCACACACCCAGAGAAAATGATTTAGTGTAGAGGTGCTGATTAACAGAGAATAACCTGGAAGCTATAAAAACAGAGTCACACACTCCATATCTATTACCTCCCAGTCATTTATTGTGTAAAAAAAAAACACCAACGTTTCGGCATCACTGTGCCTTCTTCAGGCCATAGTGTATAACTGATCCACAATCTGACCAAATGTTTACTGACAAAGCAGATGGAGTGGACAGGGGATGTCCTTCACTGAGATATCTATACAGTGGGATAGCAATGTTGTGAGCTATCTTATTGCTATGACAACATCAAGACAACAGGGCTACGCTGCGATACGATCAGGACGTCCCTTGTGACACAAAGCTGTTGACATAAATGTAACAGGACAGGACATACGCTTTTGTCAAGTCATGTATAAGAAGTGTAATGTAATCTCTTACAGAGAGTGGGGAATACCTGCCTAGTTACCCAAGTCTGGGAGAGATAACCACCTGTGGAAAATACCTACCTAGTTACCTGAGTCTGGAAGAGATAAAGACCTGTGTGGAATACCTACCCATTTACCTGGGTCTGAAAGAGAACCACCTGTGTAACAGCATCTCCTACTGGTTGTTGTTAGAGCTGCACCAATGGGATGCTGTTTTGTTGAGGTGTTAATGCCACTGGAGAAACCAACAGGTACTGTATGTGGGGTGTGTATCAACAGTCTAAAGTGTTATTTTCTTCTGTACCAGTTTTCTTTGTCTGTGGCGATGCTATCTGTAGAAGTGTCTTTTCTTTTTCTGGGACTGTTTTAGGTTTTATTTATTTGCACCAAAGAAAACAAGTGAAACACATAAACCGTACTAATAAAGAACACGGGGAAAAACATTGTGCAAGTAAGGTTGGGAGCCCAACAGGGCTTATATGAAAACCAGACCACCAAAACACAATACAAGTAGAACATGAATTGATCAATCAGATAATCAAACATGTATTTTCTTAATTAGTATACTTTGTTTGTGTGTGAGTTAGGCTACATGGAGGGGATTACTGGACTGTTTGTTTCATCAAGCTGACCCCTAGTCTACTACAGGGTAGTTTGGTTCATCAGGCTGACCCCTAGTCTACTACTGGGTTGTTTGTTTCATCAGGCTGACCCCTAGTCTACTACTGGGCTGTTTGTTTCATCAGGATGACCCCTAGTCTACTACTGCGTAGTTTGGTTCATCAGGCTGACCCCTAGTCTACTACTGCGTAGTTTGGTTCATCAGGCTGACCCCTAGTCTACTACTGGGTAGTTTGGTTCATCAGGCTGACCCCTAGTCTACTACTGGGTAGTTTGGTTCATCAGGCTGACCCCTAGTCTACTACAGGGTAGTTTGGTTCATCAGGCTGACCCCTAGTCTACGCTTGAAGTTATTATAGGGATGATAAATTGGCAATGTGAAGATTGGAAATCCAGAGTATGGTACCTCTGTAACTGAGAGCAAATTGACATGTGAGGTGAGGCAGTGGGGAGGGTAAAAGGTTATGGCAGTATCTTGTGTTGTATGCATGGATTTGGTATCAACCTGAGTCTCTATTCAGTCCCTTTTATCACGATTACTCAACTGAGAAACACAAAGCAAAAAAACTGTAAAATATTTTGTGTGGCCAGAGGAATAAAAGACAGCTTTTCATTCCTGTCTTCTCTCTCAAGCCGGAACGGCACACACACGTCATAAACAACACACACACTCCCCATCTGTAAATTATTCATCACTGAAGACATTTCCGTGCCTTGTGACATGCACAAGTCCAGCTCCTCAGCCATCCCTTCTCCTTGCCATCAATAGCTCTTTATGTGGGAGAGAGGGAAATAAACACCATCTTAGTAGGTTGTGATTGCAGCCTGAGAGAATGCTGCCCAGTCAGCACCCTACTGCTCCCCCAGTCAGCACCCTACTGCTCCCCCAGTCAGCACCCTACTGCTCCCCCAGTCAGCACCCTACTGCTCCCCCAGTCAGCACCCTACTGCTCCTCCAGTCAGCACCCTACTGCTCCCCCAGTCAGCACCCTACTGCTCCCCCAGTCAGCACCCTACTGCTCCCCCAGTCAGCACCCTACTGCTCCATCAGTCAGCACCATACTGCTCCATCAGTCAGCACCCTACTGCTCCCCCAGTCAGCACCCTACTGCTCCCCCAGTCAGCACCCTACTGCTCCCCCAGTCAGCACCCTACTGCTCCATCAGTCAGCACCCTACTGCTCCCCCAGTCAGCACCCTACTGCTCCCCCAGTCAGCACCCTACTGCTCCCCCAGTCAGCACCCTACTGCTCCCCCAGTCAGCACCCTACTGCTCCCCCAGTCAGCACCCTACTGCTCCCCCAGTCAGCACCCTACTGCTCCCCAGTCAGCACCCTACTGCTCCCCCAGTCAGCACCCTACTGCTCCCCCAGTCAGCACCCTACTGCTCCCCCAGTCAGCACCCTACTGCTCCCCCAGTCAGCACCCTACAGCTCCCCCAGTCAGCACCCTACTGCTCCCCAGTCAGCACCCTACTGGTCCCCCAGTCAGCACCCTACTGGTCCCCCAGTCAGCACCCTACTGCTCCCCAGTCAGCACCCTACTGCTCCCCCAGTCAGCACCCTACTGCTCCCCAGTCAGCACCCTACTGCTCCCCCAGTCAGCACCCTACTGGTCCCCCAGTCAGCACCCTACTGCTCCCCAGTCAGCACCCTACTGCTCCCCCAGTCAGCACCCTACTGCTCCCCCAGTCAGCACCCTACTGCTCCCCCAGTCAGCACCCTACTGCTCCCCTCGGGGAGATACTGAGTCACCCTGACCAGGACCAACCCTGCTTAGCTTCAGAAGCAAGCCAGCAGTGGTATGCAGGGTGGTATGCTGCTGGCTATAAAGATACTGAGTCACCCAGAACTATCACTAATTCTGATCAGAAGTCACCCCATTAGTCTCCAGCTAATCGTCATCAAAATGACTTCACGGTGTTAGCATAGCCTGAAGCTAATTCCCATGATAAGCAACGATTGTACTATTCTGTACTACTCACATTAGCCTGGAGGCTAACTTTGATCTGCAGCTAAAGCTCTCCTTGCTTAAAGTGTCAATCTGCAGTTGCTACATATATTTTTTTACTTTATGATATGCACCCATTTATTCTTGAACTGTCATAACCTATCAGAACCAAAAATATAAGCTTATAGCCTCAAAACATGGTTAAAACTTTGATATCATGAATGGTCAGTCATTGCATCCGTAGCTCTTTTGATGAATTTCAGAGTGGTTATATTTCTCCAGCCCCATCCCTCAGCTTTTTACTGAAACATGGGCAGGGCGGTCGCTTTGTTATTGTTTCAACTACGATTGCCCCTTTAAGGTTCATTTTGAACATACAGGCTAGCTAATTCAAATTGTTTCTCCACAGCAGCATAATAGTGAGTCTGATCAATGTGTCATTACAACTCACAAGGTTCCTGAGGGCTTTTGGCCCCGATGGCCTGGCCTTTGCCCTTACAGGATGTCCATCATGTGACCAGAGAGGAATGTGAGTGGACCAAATAAATGAAAAGGACAGAAGTACTGCCTGGACTTATTCCTCTCCACAGGAATGTCCTCCTACTCGGCTGACACACAGGACACATACAGTATGTGGTGTGCGCGTGCACACAGACACACGTTACCCCAGCAGACCTCGACAATGAAAAGGCCTCAACACAACAGGAGACAAGCTTGTGGTCAGACTAATGATTTCTCTCTTTTTCGAAATGTCTATTTTCTGTGTGTCACCCTGCATGACCACATCTCACAGTGGAGGGCTAGCCTACCAACCAAGATCCTCACCAGTCCAGTCTGGGGCTAACTAGTCATCCACAGAGCCCATCAGCATGTAATCAGGGCTATGCTCTACTTCCTAACTGGCTGGAAGGAACTCCTTGACTGGCTATTTTTTCTCAAAAAGACTATTTTTCCAGAGCCATGTATATATATATATATATAATCTGTTCTGTTCTATAGCAGAGCTGTACATGTAGAAATATAGTCAATATGTGGCTCCTATCTGTTCTAGTATTCCCACTCCATTCTCCCAATTCTTAGCTTCCATCACACAACCTCAGAGCTGTAGAGGCTCCCATCTTCAACCAACAAAACATGAGTAAACACTTAAATGACTTCCTGTGGTCAGGGAAAGGTCACGCGACAGTAACGAGAGGGGTCAGTGACATCAGAGAGGGGCTTACCATCGCCCTGTCTTTGGTGTTAAGTCACCTTCTAATAGTCACCTAAGAAGTCACCTCGTTCCTTCACATTACGTTTCCCTCCGTCATCCATCAAGCAGAGCATTAGCAGCAACAAACACCCGACAATATGGTGCCAGTTAGTTGGTTTAACAGTTGACATTCCACAGATACACAGTGAGGTCAACGGTATAAACCAGGGTCGTATACATTAGAGCACACCGTAGCAAAAGGTTTTGCAATGGAAAACACAAATGAGCTTTTCTTATTGGTTCAGTCTGTTTTCTTCCATTTGGTGCCTAAAGAATACAAGCCAGTCCTTATGATTAGTACTACTGCACATAGACTTTATGTGTGTGGTTTTCTAAATACTTCCCTTGACACGCTCAGTAATACTGTCCTTAGGGAGGCTGTCAGCACTGGCTGCTTTACCCCACCTGAGAGGCAGTGTGTGTGTTTGTCTGTTTACTGTGGCTTGGTTCTGCTCAGTCCTTCAGCTGACAGCCAAGAAACTAGAACAAAGGGCATACAACAGGAAACCAGAGGGATGGAGAGCGAGAGGGATCAAAAGAGGGAGGGAAGGAGAGAGAGAGGGATCGAAAGAGTGAGGGAAGAAGAGAGGGATCAAAAGAGTGAGGGAAGAAGAGAGAGGGATCAAAAGAGGGATGGAAGGAGAGAGAGAGGGATCGAAAGAGTGATGGAAGGAGAGAGAGAGAGGATCAAAAGAGTGAGGGAAGAAGAGAGAGGGATCAAAAGAGGGAGGGAAGGAGAGCGAGAGAGGGATCGAAAGAGGGACGGAAGGAGAGAGAGATGGATCAAAAGAGGGACGGAAGGAGAGCGAGAGGGATCGAAAGAGGGAGGGAAGGAGAGAGAGATGGATTAGAAAGAGGGAGGAAAGGAGAGAGAGATGGATCGAAAGAGGGAGGGAAGGAGAGAGAGAGGGGGATCGAAAGAGGGAGGGAAGGAAGGAGAGAGAGGGGGATCGAAAGAGGGAGGGAAGGAAAGAGAGAGAGGGGGATCGAAAGAGGGAGGGAGGGAAAGAGAAAGGTGGATCGAAAGAGGGAGGGATGGAGAGAGAGAGAGAGAGGGGGATCGAAAGAGGGAGGGAAGAAGAGAGAGAGGGATCAAAAGAGTGAGGGAAGAAGAGAGAGGGATCAAAAGAGGGAGGGAAGGAGAGCGAGAGGGATCGAAAGAGGGAGGGAAGGAGAGCGAGAGGGATCGAAAGAGGGAGGGAAGGAGAGCGAGAGGGATCGAAAGAGGGAGGGAAGGAGAGCGAGATGGATTAGAAAGAGGGAGGAAAGGAGAGAGAGATGGATCGAAAGAGGGAGGGAAGGAGAGAGAGATGGATCAAAAGAGGGAGGGAAGGAGAGAGAGAGGGGGATCGAAAGAGGAAGGGAGGGAAAGAGAGAGGGGGATCGAAAGAGGGATGGAGGGAAAGAGAGAGAGGGGGATCGAAAGAGGGAGGGATGGATGGAGAGAGAGAGGGGGATCGAAAGAGGGAGGGATGGAGAGAGAGAGGGATCAAAAAAGTGAGGGAAGAAGAGAGAGGGATCAAAAGAGGGAGGGAAGGAGAGCGAGAGGGATCGAAAGAGGGAGGGAAGGAGAGCGAGAGGGATCGAAAGAGGGAGGGAAGGAGAGCAAGATGGATTAGAAAGAGGGAGGAAAGGAGAGAGAGATGGATCAAAAGAGGGAGGGAAGGAGAGAGAGAGGGGGATCGAAAGTGGGAGGGAAGGAGAGAGAGAGGGGGATCGAAAGAGGGGGGAGGGAAAGAGAGAGGGGGATCGAAAGAGGGAGGGAAGGAAAGAGAGAGGGGGATCGAAAGAGGGAGGGAAGGAAAGAGAGAGAGGAGGTTCGAAAGAGGGAGGGATGGAGAGAGAGAGAGAGAGGGGGATCGAAAGAGGGAGGGAAGAAGAGAGAGAGGGATCAAAAGAGTGAGGGAAGAAGAGAGAGAGGGATCAAAAGAGTGAGGGAAGAAGAGAGAGTGATCAAAAGAGTGAGGGAAGGAGAGAGAGGGATTGAAAGAGGGAGGGATGGAGAGAGGGGGGATCGAAAGAGGGAGGGAAGGAGAAAGACAAAAGGAGAGCAAGAGAGAGTATGCGTACAGGCTCACTGCGTAGTCACGTCCAAGCCAGGCATAGGCAGCTGTGTGTGTGTGCATGAGATCATTTCCTGTGGAAGCACCAGCCCTACAGAATCGTCTTCCAACATTTTACAGCAACACATTTCAAGGCATTGAAATCCAATTGAAAACATTCAATCACATACTAAATGTAATGTTTCACATGTCCATGCCACACACTGACAATGAAGCATTTCACTATGGACCTTTAGAGTTATGACACCGTAAAGTCCACTGTAACATGGAGCAGACTGACATTTGACACATATTGTACTTGCTGTTGAATTAAGATGGCCAATGGAATAAAATTGGCCATTGCAAATAGTTAACTATCAATGGAAGATTGCAAAAACAAATCCCTCTCTACTATGTTAAAGCATTTTTACTGTGGTAAATTAAACACACCTTAACGTAACACTGTAATACATTTGACTACCTAGTGTTTAACACCACCCCCATAAAGGTACCTGTACCTTACCCTTGTAACAGTAGTCCATCTCTAGCACCTGTCCCCTAGGCCAGACACCCTTAATATAAATATAAACGCGGCGCCGAAAAGAGATGGCCGCCTCGCTTCGCGTTCCTTGGAAAATATGCAGTATTTTGTTTTTTTATGTGTTATTTCTTACATCGGTACCCCAGGTAATCTTAGGTTTCATTACATACAGTCGGGAGGAACTACTGAATATACGATTAACGTCAACTCATCATCGTTCCTACCAGGAATATGACTTTCCCGAAACGGATCCAGTGTTTTGCCTTCCACCCAATACAATGGATCTGATCCCAGCCGGCGACCCTGTGCGACGCCGTAAAAGGGGCAAACGAGGCGGTCTCGTGGTCAGGCTTCGGAGACGGGCACATCGCGCTCCACTCCCTAGCATACTACTCGCCAATGTCCAGTCTCTTGACAATAAGGTTGATGAAATCCGAGCACGGGTAGCATTCCAGAGAGACATCAGGGATTGCAACGTGCTCTGCTTCACGGAAACATGGCTAACTCAAGAGACGCTAACGGAGTCGGTGCAGCCAGCTGGTTTCTTCATGCATCGCGCCGACAGAAACAAACATCTTTCTGGTAAGAAGAGGGGCGGGGGGGTATGCCTTATGATTAACGAGACGTGGTGTGATCATCATAACAACACACAGGAACTCAAGTCATTCTGTTCACCTGATCTAGAACTCCTCACAATCAAATGTCGACCGCATTATCTACCAAGGGAATTCTCTTCAATCATAATCACAGCCGTATATATTCCCCCCCAAGCAGACACATCGATGGCCCTGAACGAACTTTATCTGACTCTTTGTAAACTGGAAACCACACACCCTGAGGCTGCATTCATCGTAGCTGGGGATTTTAACAAGGCTAATCTAAAAACAAAACTCCCTAAATTCTATCAGCATATCGATTGTGCTACCAGGGCTGGAAAAACCCTAGATCATTGTTATACTAATTTCCGCGACGCATATAAGGCCCTCCCCCGCCCCCCTTTCGGAAAAGCTGACCACGACTCCATTTTGTTGATTCCAGCCTACAAACAGAAACTAAAACAACAAGCTCCCGCGCTCAGGTCTGTTCAACGCTGGTCCGACCAATCTGAATCCACGCTTCAAGACTGCTTCGATCACGCGGATTGGAATATGTTCCGCATTGCGTCCAACAACAATATTGACGAATATGCTGATTCGGTGAGCGAGTTCATTAGGAAGTGCATTGACGATGTCGTACCCACAGCAACGATTAAAACATTCCCAAACCAGAAACCGTGGATTGACGGCAGCATTCGCGTGAAACTGAAAGCGCGAACCACTGCTTTTAACCAGGGCAAGGTGACCGGAAGCATGACCGAATACAAACTGTGTAGCTATTCTCTCCGCAAGGCAATCAAACAGGCTAAGTCCCAGTACAGAGACAAAATCGAGTCGCAATTCAACAGCTCAGACACAAGAGGTATGTGGCAGGGTCTACAGTCAATCACGGATTACAAAAAGAAAACCAGCCCCGTCGCGGACCAGGATGTCTTGCTCCCAGACAGGCTAAACAACTTTTTTGCCCGCTTTGAGGACAATACAGTGCCACTGACACGGCCCCCTACCAAAACCTGCGGGCTCTCCTTCACTGCAGCCGAGGTGAGTAAAACATTTAAACGTGTTAACCCTCGCAAGGCTGCAGGCCCAGACGGCATTCCCAGCCGCGTCCTCAGAGCATGCGCAGACCAGCTGGCTGGTGTGTTTACGGACATATTCAATCAATCCTTATCCCAGTCTGCTGTTCCCACATGCTTCAAGAGGGCCACCATTGTTCCTGTTCCCAAGAAAGCTAAGGTAACTGAGCTAAACGACTACCGCCCCGTAGCACTCACTTCCGTCATCATGAAGTGCTTTGAGAGACTAGTCAAGGACCATATCACCTCCACCCTACCGGACACCCTAGACCCACTCCAATTTGCTTACCGACCCAATAGGTCCACAGACGACGCAATCGCAACCACACTGCACACTGCCCTAACCCATCTGGACAAGAGGAATACCCATGTGAGAATGCTGTTCATCGATTACAGCTCAGCATTTAACACCATAGTACCCTCCAAACTCGTCATCAAGCTCGAGACCCTGGGTCTCGACCCCGCCCTGTGCAACTGGGTCCTGGACTTCCTGACGGGCCGCCCCCAGGTGGTGAGGGTAGGTAACAACATCTCCACCCCGCTGATCCTCAACACTGGGGCCCCACAAGGGTGCGTTCTGAGCCCTCTCCTGTACTCCCTGTTCACCCACGACTGCGTGGCCATGCACGCCTCCAACTCAATCATCAAGTTTGCGGATGACACTACAGTGGTAGGCTTGATTACCAACAACGACGAGACGGCCTACAGGGAGGAGGTGAGGGCCCTCGGAGTGTGGTGTCAGGAAAATAACCTCACACTCAACGTCAACAAAACAAAGGAGATGATTGTGGACTTCAGGAAACAGCAGAGGGAGCACCCCCCTATCCACATCGACGGGTCAGTAGTGGAGAAGGTGGAAAGTTTTAAGTTCCTCGGTGTACACATCACGGACAAACTGAATTGGTCCACCCACACAGACAGCGTTGTGAAGAAGGCGCAGCAGCGCCTCTTCAACCTCAGGAGGCTGAAGAAATTCGGCTTGTCACCAAAAGCACTCACAAACTTCTACAGATGCACAATCGAGAGCATCCTGTCGGGCTGTATCACCGCCTGGTACGGCAACTGCTCCGCCCACAACCGTAAGGCTCTCCAGAGGGTAGTGAGGTCTGCAGAACGCATCACCAGGGGCAAACTACCTGCCCTCCAGGACACCTACACCACCCGATGTCACAGGAAGGCCATAAAGATCATCAAGGACAACAACCACCCAAGCCACTGCCTGTTCACCCCGCTATCATCCAGAAGGCGAGGTCAGTACAGGTGCATCAAAGCAGGGACCGAGAGACTGAAAAACAGCTTCTATCTCAAGGCCATCAGACTGTTAAACAGCCACCACTAACATTTAGCGGCCGCTGCCAACATACTGACTCAACTCCAGCCACTTTAAAAATGGGAATTGATGGAAATTATGTAAAAATGTACCACTAGCCACTTTAAACAATGCCACTTAATATAATGTTTACATACCCTACATTACCCATCTCATATGTATATACTGTACTCTATATCATCTACTGCATCTTGCCATCTTTATGTAATACATGTACCACTAGCCACTTTAAACTATGCCACTTTATGTTTACATACCCTACAGTACTCATCTCATATGTATATACCGTACTCTATACCATCTACTGCATCTTGCCATGCCGTTCTGTACCACCACTCATTCATATATCTTTATGTACATATTCTTTATCCCTTTACACTTGTGTGTGTGTATAAGGTAGTAGTTGTGGAATTGTTAGGTTAGATTACTTGTTGGTTATTACTGCATTGTCGGAACTAGAAGCACAAGCATTTCGCTACACTCGCATTAACATCTGCTAACCATGTGTATGTGACTAATAAAATTTGATTTGATACATGTCACAGGGGCACATAGCGTGCACACACACACACACCTGAATTACTGTCCGACAGACAGGGTGGCCTGAGGCACCCAGGCAGGTTGGTCACACTCAAATAGAGGGGAGAAGGGGCATGACGGAACCCTCTCACACACACACACACACACACACACACACACACACACACACACACACACACACACACACACACACACACACACACACACACACACACACACACACACACACACACACACACACACACACACACACACACACACACACACACACACACACACACACACCAGGGGAAAGGAGAGAAGGTCCCACTGGACTGCCCTCTCACAGGGCTGTACACTGGGGGTGCCAGAGGTAGAAGATGTGGATGGAAACTCACTGATACTTCCCAAAGATTACCTCATGTGTCTGAAAACACTCCTCCTCCTACACAGGGCTTAAACGTATGAGTTCACACACATCCCACCATTGTGGAGGTTGAATTAGCTATGCATGGCTGTGATTGAAAATAAAGCGACATAAACCTTGAACAGCAAGGTTGTCACTCAGACCATAGAGATACATTTCTCAAATAAATCTAATGTCTAAAATGTCTAATGGTTTAATCATTCTGTTTCTCAGCCCTCTTAACTATCTGACAGAGGGGGGCACTAGTAGCCTACACACCTCGTTCAGAGGAATGCTTTCATCCCTAGTTTACAATGACCGTCCTCTCATCATTACTGATTCATTTCTGGAATATGGGTTTAAACCACCGTCTTAGTCCCAAACACAATGTTAAAGCAGAGAAGTAAAACATGTTGTCAACCACAGCAGCTAATCCCTTCAACATGTAGTCAACCACAGCAGCTATCCCCTTCAACATGTAGTCAACCACAGCAGCTATCCCCTTCAACATGTAGTCAACCACAGCAGCTATCCCCTTCAACATGTAGTCAACCACAGCAGCTATCCCCTTCAACATGTAGTCAACCACAGCAGCTATCCCCTTCAACATGTAGTCAACCCCAACAGCAAGCCCCTTCAACATGTAGTCAACCACAGCAGCTATCCCCTTCAACGTGTAGTCAACCACAGCAGCTATCCCCTTCAACATGTAGTCAACCACAGCAGCTATCCCCTTCAACATGTAGTCAACCACAGCAGCTATCCCCTTCAACATGTAGTCAACCACAGCAGCTATCCCCTTCAACATGTAGTCAACCACAGCAGCTATCCCCTTCAACATGTAGTCAACCCCAACAGCAAGCCCCTTCAACATGTAGTCAACCACAGCAGCTATCCCCTTCAACATGTAGTCAACCCCAACAGCAAGCCCCTTCAACATGTAGTCAACCACAGCAGCTATCCACTTCATAATGTAGTCAACCACAGCAGCTATCCTCTTCAACGTGTAGTCAACCACAGCAGCTATCCCCTTCAGCGTGTAGTCAACCACAGCAGCTATCCCCTTCAACATGTAGTCAACCCCAACAGCAAGCCCCTTCAACATGTAGTCAACCACAGCAGCTATCCTCTTCAACATGTAGTCAACCACAGCAGCAAGCCCCTTCAACATGTAGTCAACCACAGCAGCAAGCCCCTTCAACATGTAGTCAACCACAGCAGCAAGCCCCTTCAACATGTAGTCAACCACAGCAGCAAGCCCCTTCAACATGTAGTCAACCACAGCAGCTATCCCCTTCAACGTGTAGTCAACCACAGCAGCTATCCCCTTCAACGTGTAGTCAACCACAGCAGCTATCCCCTTCAACATGTAGTCAACCACAGCAGCTATCCTCTTCAACATGTAGTCAACCACAGCAGCTATCCTCTTCAACATGTAGTCAACCACAGCAGCTACCCCCTTCAACATGTAGTCAACCACAGCAGCTATCCCCTTCAACGTGTAGTCAACCCCAGCAGCTACCCCCTTCAACATGTAGTCACCCACAGCAGCTATCCCCTTCAACATGTAGTCAACCACAGCAGCTATCCTCTTCAACGTGTAGTCAACCACAGCAGCTATCCCCTTCAACATGTAGTCAACCCCAACAGCAAGCCCCTTCAACATGTAGTCAACCACAGCAGCAAGCCCCTTCAACATGTAGTCAACCACAGCAGCTATCCCCTTCAACATGTAGTCGACCACAGCAGCTATCCCCTTCAACGTGTAGTCAACCACAGCAGCTATCCCCTTCAACGTGTAGTCAACCACAGCAGCAAGTCCCTTCAACATGTAGTCAACCCCAGCAGCTATCCCCTTCAACGTGTAGTCAACCACAGCAGCTATCCCCTTCAACGTGTAGTCAACCACAGCAGCTATCCCCTTCAACGTGTAGTCAAACACAGCAGCTATCCCCTTCAACATGTAGTCAACCACAGCAGCTATCCCCTTCAACATGTAGTCAACCACAGCAGCTATCCCCTTCAACGTGTAGTCACCCACAGCAGCAAGCCCCTTCAACGTGTAGTCAACCACAGCAGCTATCCCCTTCAACGTGTAGTCAACCACAGCAGCTATCCCCTTCAACGTGTAGTCAACCACAGCAGCTATCCCCTTCAACATGTAGTCAACCACAGCAGCTATCCCCTTCAACGTGTAGTCAACCACAGCAGCTATCCCCTTCAACATGTAGTCAACCACAGCAGCAAGCCCCTTCAACATGTAGTCAAACACAGCGACCCCATTTAACAGTACAGTCGTGGCCAAAAGTTTTGAGAATGACACAAATATAAATTTTCACAAAGTCTGCTACTTCAGTGTCTTTAAATATTTTTGTCAGATGTTACTATGGAATACTGAAGTATAATTACAAGCATTTCATAAGTGTCAAAGGCTTTTATTTACAATTACATGAAGTTGATGCAAAGAGTCAATATTTGCAGTGTTTGTCAGAATTTGTGGGTTTTTCTTTGTCCACCCGCCTCTTGAGGATTGACCACAAGTTCTCAATGGGATTAAGGTCTGGGGAGTTTCCTGGCCATGGAACCAAAATATCGATGTTTTGTTCCCCGAGCTACTTAGTTATCACTTTTTCCTTATGGCAAGGTGCTCCATCATGCTGGAAAAGGCATTGTTCGTCACCAAACTGTTCCTGGATGGTTGGGAGAAGTTGTACCATTCTTTATTCATGGCTGTGTTCTTAGGCAAAATTGTGAGTGAGCCCACTCCCTTGGCTGAGAAGCAACCCCACACACTCAGGATGCTTTACTGTTGGCATGACACAGGACTGATGGTAGCGCTCACCTTGTCTTCTCCGGACAAGCCTTTTTCCGGATGCCCCAAACAATCGGAAAGGGGATTCATCAGAGAAAATTACTTTACCCCAGTCCTCAGCAGTCCAATCCCTGTACCTTTTGCAGAATATTAGTGTCCCTGATGTTTTTCCTGGAGAGAAGTGGCTTCTTTGCTGCCCTTCTTGACACCAGGCCATCCTCCAAAAGTCTTCGCCTCACTATGCGTACAGATGCACTCACACCTGCCATTCCTGAGCAAGCTCTGTACTGGTGGTGCCCTGATCCCGCAGCTGAATCAACTTTAGGAGATGGTCCTGGCGCTTGCTGGACTTTCTTGGGCGCCCTGAAGCCTTCTTCATAACAATTGAACCGCTCTCCTTGAAGTTCGTGATGATCCGATAAATGGTTGATTTAGGTGCAATCTTACTGCCAGCAATATCCTCGCCTGTGAAGCCCTTTTTGTGCAAAGCAATGATGACAGCACGTGTTTCCTTGCAGGTAACCATGGATGACAGAGGAAGAACAATGATTCCAAGCACCACCCTCCTTTTGAAGCTTCAAGTCTGTTATTCGAATTCAATCAGCATGACAGAGTGCTCTCCAGCCTTGTCCTCGTCAACACTCACACCTGTGTTAACGAGAGAATCACTGACATGATGTCAGCTGGTCCTTTTGTGGCAGGGCTGAAATGCAGTGGAAATGGGGATTCAGTTCATTTGCATGGCAAAGAGGGACTTTGCAAAAATTGCAATTCCTCTGATCACTCTTCATAACATTCTGGAGTATATGCAAATTGCCATCATACAAACTGAGGCAGCAGACTTTGTGAAAATTAATATTTGTGTCATTCTTAAAACTTTTGGTGACGACTATGTGTTTACTCTAAGCTGACTATAGGGGTCAAAGGTGAGTTCCCAGTTTATTCCCTCTCCCTAATAACATTTACAGGAAACCAGGGATCCATTTCGCCCACTTCTCCCTCGGCTCAACACCCCCTCTCACTCTAAAGGGGTTCTCTCTCACACGCTCACTACAGGAGGAACTTACCCCTTTTCCTATCAAAACAATCTTTGGGATTCTCTCTCTCAGTTCAAGGGGCTTTATTGGCATGGGAAACGTGTTTACATTGCCAAAGCAAGTGCAATAGACAATAAACAATCTCTCTTTCTTTCATTACCAGTCATGTCTGCGTTCTGTCCTCTCCTCATAATACCCCCAGAGGAAAATATTAGTCAATGACGCAGGTCAAAGGGTGATTCCTGGACTGGTTCCATCTTACTTCACCACCCACACACCACTAGTCCTCAGACCACCTTTCTCAAGATGTTCTTCCTTCTTGTGATTAGAGGAAACTTTTACATCAGTAAAACATCTGATACTGATCTAAACTCAAGCAAAGACTTTTGGTGCTGTGATATTCAGTACGATAACCATGATGAATACTCATAAACAGAACCAACACAAAATGCAGGACTTTCCCTGTTTGGAGCCATTCATTGGTCCCTAGGTGCAAACCCTGCCTACCTGGCGAGCAAAATCAAGTGTACCTATATATTACAGCCCTAGGAGGCCATGGTAGAATGGCAGAGAGTTATGTCAGCCATCGGAGAGGCTGTTCGTAACAGTGACGAAACAGCCAATAAGGAGCAGTCAACAGAGAAGCAACAGCAGGGCAGCGGAAAAAGATGGAATTGAAGGGTTTCTATTTTTATGCTGCACGTTTATGGACTCCAGATTTGGAATGTCACACCTACCAGCTGCCTGTGTCTCCCTTGGACCAGACTACACAGACAGCATGAACGCAACCACCTTATAGGAGCTCCAATAACACCACCATACTGCCTCACAGGAGCTTCACAATAACACCACCATACTGCCTCACAGGAGCTTCACAATAACACCACCATACTGCCTCACAGGGGCTTCACAATAACACCACCATACTGCCTCACAGGAGCTTCACAATAACACCACCATACTGCCTCACAGGAGCTTCACAATAACACCACCATAGTGCCTCACAATAACACCACCATACTGCCTCACAGGAGCTTCACAATAACACCACCATACTGCCTCACAGGAGCTTCACAATAACACCACCATACTGCCTCACAGGGGCTTCACAATAACACCACAATACTGCCCCATAGGGGCTTCACAATAACACCACCATACTGCCTCATAGGGGCTTCACAATAACACCACCATAGTGCCTCACAATAACACCACCATACTGCCTCACAGGAGCTTCACAATAACACCACCATACTGCCTCACAGGGGCCTCACAATAACACCACCATACTGCCTCACAGGAGCTTCACAATAACACCACCATACTGCCCCATAGGGGCTTCACAATAACACCACCATACTGCCTCACAGGAGCTTCACAATAACACCATCATACTGCCCCATAGGGGCTTCACAATAACACCACCATACTGCCTCATAGGGGCCTCACAATAACAATCAATCAATCAAGTTTATTTGATATAGCCCTTCTTACATCAGCTAATATCTCGAAGTGCTGTACAGAAACCCAGCCTAAAACCCCAAACAGCAAGCATTGCAGGTGTAGAAGCACGGTGGCTAGGAAAAACTCCCTAGAAAGGCCAAAACCTAGGAAGAAACCTAGAGAGGAACCAGGCTATGAGGGGTGGCCATGAGCCATAACACCACCATAGTGCCCCACAGGGGCCTCACAATAACACCACCATACTGCCTCACAGGAGCTTCACAATAACACCACCATACTGCCTCACAGGAGCTTCACAATAACACCACCATACTGCCTCACAGGGGCTTCACAATAACACCACCATAGTGCCTCACAATAACACCACCATACTGCCTCACAGGAGCTTCACAATAACACCACCATACTGCCTCACAGGAGCTTCACAATAACACCACCATACTGCCTCACAGGGGCTTCACAATAACACCACCATACTGCCCCATAGGGGCTTCACAATAACACCACCATACTGCCTCATAGGGGCTTCACAATAACACCACCATAGTGCCTCACAATAACACCACCATACTGCCTCACAGGAGCTTCACAATAACACCACCATAATGCCTCACAGGAGCTTCACAATAACACCACCATACTGCCTCACAGGAGCTTCACAATAACACCACCATACTGCCTCACAGGGGCTTCACAATAACACCACCATACTGCCCCATAGGGGCTTCACAATAACACCACCATACTGCCTCATAGGGGCTTCACAATAACACCACCATACTGCCTCACAGGAGCTTCACAATAACATCACCATACTGCCCCATAGGGGCTTCACAATAACACCACCATACTGCCTCATAGGGGCCTCACAATAACAATCAAGCAATCAAGTTTATTTCATATAGCCCTTCGTACATCAGCTAATATCTCGAAGTGCTGTACAGAAACCCAGCCTAAAACCCCAAACAGCAAGCATTGCAGGTGTAGAAGCACGGTGGCTAGGAAAAACTCCCTAGAAAGGCCAAAACCTAGGAAGAAACCTAGAGAGGAACCAGGCTATGAGGGGTGGCCATGAGCCATAACACCACCATAGTGCCTCACAATAACACCACCATACTGCCTCACAGGAGCTTCACAATAACACCACCATACTGCCCCATAGGGGCTTCACAATAACACCACCATACTGCCTCATAGGGGCTTCACAATAACACCACCATAGTGCCTCACAATAACACCACCATACTGCCTCACAGGAGCTTCACAATAACACCACCATACTGCCTCACAGGGGCCTCACAATAACACCACCATACTGCCCCATAGGGGCTTCACAATAACACCACCATACTGCCTCACAGGAGCTTCACAATAACACCATCATACTGCCCCATAGGGGCTTCACAATAACACCACCATACTGCCTCATAGGGGCCTCACAATAACAATCAATCAATCAAGTTTATTTGATATAGCCCTTCTTACATCAGCTAATATCTCGAAGTGCTGTACAGAAACCCAGCCTAAAACCCCAAACAGCAAGCATTGCAGGTGTAGAAGCACGGTGGCTAGGAAAAACTCCCTAGAAAGGCCAAAACCTAGGAAGAAACCTAGAGAGGAACCAGGCTATGAGGGGTGGCCATGAGCCATAACACCACCATAGTGCCCCACAGGGGCCTCACAATAACACCACCATACTGCCTCACAGGAGCTTCACAATAACACCACCATACTGCCTCACAGGAGCTTCACAATAACACCACCATACTGCCTCACAGGGGCTTCACAATAACACCACCATAGTGCCTCACAATAACACCACCATACTGCCTCACAGGAGCTTCACAATAACACCACCATACTGCCTCACAGGAGCTTCACAATAACACCACCATACTGCCTCACAGGGGCTTCACAATAACACCACCATACTGCCCCATAGGGGCTTCACAATAACACCACCATACTGCCTCATAGGGGCTTCACAATAACACCACCATAGTGCCTCACAATAACACCACCATAATGCCTCACAGGAGCTTCACAATAACACCACCATACTGCCTCACAGGAGCTTCACAATAACACCACCATACTGCCTCACAGGGGCTTCACAATAACACCACCATACTGCCCCATAGGGGCTTCACAATAACACCACCATACTGCCTCATAGGGGCTTCACAATAACACCACCATACTGCCTCACAGGAGCTTCACAATAACATCACCATACTGCCCCATAGGGGCTTCACAATAACACCACCATACTGCCTCATAGGGGCCTCACAATAACAATCAAGCAATCAAGTTTATTTCATATAGCCCTTCGTACATCAGCTAATATCTCGAAGTGCTGTACAGAAACCCAGCCTAAAACCCCAAACAGCAAGCATTGCAGGTGTAGAAGCACGGTGGCTAGGAAAAACTCCCTAGAAAGGCCAAAATCTAGGAAGAAACCTAGAGGAACCAGGCTATGAGGGGTGGCCATGAGCCATAACACCACCATAGTGCCTCACAATAACACCACCATACTGCCTCACAGGAGCTTCACAATAACACCACCATACTGCCTCATAGGGGCTTCACAATAACACCACCATAGTGCCTCACAGGGGCCTCACAATAACACCACCATACTGCCTCATAGGGGCCTCACAATAACACCACCATACTGCCTCACAGGGGCTTCACAATAACCCCACCATACTGCCTCACAGGGGCCTCACAATAACACCACCATAGTGCCTCACAGGGGCCTCACAATAACACCACCATACTGCCTCACAGGAGCTTCACAATAACACCACCATACTGCCTCATAGGGGCTTCACAATAACACCACCATAGTGCCTCACAGGGGCTTCACAATAACACCACCATAGTGCCTCATAGGGGCCTCACAATAACACCACCATACTGCCTCACAGGAGCTTCACAATAACACCACCATACTGCCTCATAGGGGCCTCACAATAACACCACCATACTGCCTCATAGGGGCTTCACAATAACACCACCATACTGCCTCATAGGGGCTTCACAATAACACCACCATACTGCCTCATAGGGGCGTCACAATAACACCACCATAGTGCCTCACAGGGGCGTCACAATAACACCACCATACTGCCTCATAGGGGCCTCACAATAACACCACCATACTGCCTCATAGGGGCCTCACAATAACACCACCAAATGTATCTAATATTCAGAATTCTGTTTTTGTAACTTTATTTTCGTCATCAGTACAGTAAGGGTTCATAGTGGATGGAGTTACTATGGCATCACCCGGGTCTGTTCATTATAACAAATTATACTTCAGAACGGGGCACGAGGACATCAGGTCAACGCCAAGTCTGACATCACACTTAAAGGGGCACTTCAACACTTTTGAACCTCATTACCACATAACACACCGGTACAGCATGTGCTGGAGATAATGGATGAGATTAAAAAGTGGTGAAGTGGCCCTTTAAACTTTCCCCACAATAACCTAAGACCTCTCCCACGAGGAGACAAGGCTACTTAGGCTACTTAGACCTTTAATGAGAGAGGTAGGCCTATATATAGGAAGCCTTCAAGCCCCCACAATGTCAACATTGCATCATCTGTATTCATACACTCATGACCTCACTCATACCTCCCTGACCCTTCAAGTTGAAACGGTCCCATCCTTTGAGGCTTTTGTGGTGGTTTGAGAAAAGGCACATCGGAAGCCGAAATAACATTCACTTCATTGCCCTTTTCATCTTTAAAACTGGATGGGCTGAAGGTTTGGTATGCCTGAATCATGAGTCATAGTTCTTACTGCACAGTTCCTAGCCACAGTAGGATGACAGGTACTTTTCCCCAGAAAAATAAAAAATTATGACACATGACTTAGGAAAAAGCACCACAGAATGTTCTTCTTTTATCTCAAGGCTTTGCTAGCCATGGCTGTATCCCAAGTGACACCCTACTATGTTAATTTGTGCACTACTTTTGAGCTGGGCCCATAGGGCTCGTCAAAACTAGTGCACTTCATAGGGAATTAGGGTGCCATTTGGGACACACACCAACCCTTCACACCACAGCATACATCTACCATTAGTCACTGTGCTTCAAAGTTCAAACTAGAGCTGGGACGATAAACCAAAAATGATTAACACCAACCACTTACCGTGGGTATTTCACTAATATCGGTCATTACGATAAATAACCTACAACGTAGGGCCTTACTAGAGAAATGTGAAGTTTGAAATAAAATCATTTGGCTAATATGGGTGATTGTTAATGGGACAATTGATGGCTACAACCATCAAACTAGTAGTTTAAAGAAATACTTTGGGATTGTATCTAGTATATTGTATCTAGTTCCCCAGAGTCAGATGAATTCCTGGATACCATTTTTATGCCTCTGTGTCCCATATAAAATAAGTTAGAGGTAGGTTTGCAAGAAAATGCAGATACACATAGACTTCCAGTCATTGCACTAGTGCTAGTTAGCAACTTCCATCAAACTACACGCAGAGACAGAAACATGGTATCCAGCATTCACCTGACTCAGCATTCACCTGACTCAGCATTCACCTGACTCAGCATTCACCTGACTCCTTCAAAGTCTACCTTGAAAGAGTCATTTAAAAAGCAGTGGTTCACATTCATGTTATAAATGTATCTTTCAATGTATCATTATCCTATTCATTCAGTCAATTTAGGGCTGGGTGGTAATACCGTATTTTACTATATACACACACCGGTAATGATGCACGGACCGGTTTGAGTTTCTTGACCTTCTTTAACAGTATGTTTGGTTTGTTAAACATGATACGCAACTCCTGTGTGTATAATGTGTGTTTTTATAGTTTACTCCACTTGCTACTAGAGCCCCAGTGGGGAAATTATAGTAAGAAGTGCAGAAATTGATGAATGCTAAAACGTATTTTTGTTTGGAGTATAAATGGAGAAAGCCCCATTGAAATCACGTATAATGTATATGTTGTCACCCTAGTGTCATGAATTACTCATAAAGCATATTATGAACTTGTGTTATTCAAAAACCTAAAATAGCTTCAAATAGTGTCAAAAATACTGTGATGTGATATTTTGGCCATATCGCCCAGGCCTAAGCCAATTTATAGCAATATACACTGCTCAAAAAAATAAAGGGAACACTTAAACAACACAATGTAACTCCAAGTCAATCACACTTCTGTGAAATCAAACTGTCCACTTAGGAAGCAACACTGATTGACAATAAATTTCACATGCTGTTGTGCAAATGGAATAAACAACAGGTGGAAATTATAGGCAATTAGCAAGACACCCCCAATAAAGGAGTGGTTCTGCAGGTGGTGACCACAGACCACTTCTCAGTTCCTATGCTTCCTGGCTGATGTTTTGGTCACTTTTGAATGCTGGCGGTGCTTTCACTCTAGTGGTAGCATGAGACGGAGTCTACAACCCACACAAGTGGCTCAGGTAGTGCAGCTCATCCAGGATGGCACATCAATGCGAGCTGTGGCAAGAAGGTTTGCTGTGTCTGTCAGCGTAGTGTCCAGAGCATGGAGGCGCTACCAGGAGACAGGCCAGTACATCAGGAGACGTGGAGGAGGCCGTAGGAGGGCAACAACCCAGCAGCAGGACCGCTACCTCCGCCTTTGTGCAAGGAGGAGCAGGAGGAGCACTGCCAAAGCCCTGCAAAATGACCTCCAACAGGCCACAAATGTGCATGTGTCTGCTCAAACGGTCAGAAACAGACTCCATGAGGGTGGTATGAGGGCCCGACGTCCACAGGTGGGGGTTGTGCTTACAGCCCAACACCGTGCAGGACGTTTGGCATTTGCCAGAGAACACCAAGATTGGCAAATTCGCCACTGGCGCCCTGTGCTCTTCCCAGATGAAAGCAGGTTCACACTGAACATATGTGACAGACGTGACAGAGTCTGGAGACGCCGTGGAGAACGTTCTGCTGCCTGCAACATCCTCCAGCATGACCGGTTTGGCGGTGGGTCAGTCATGGTGTGGGGTGGCATTTCTTTGGGGGGCCGCACAGCCCTCCATGTGCTCGCCAGAGGTAGCCTGACTGCCATTAGGTACCGAGATGAGATCCTCAGACCCCTTGTGAGACCATATGCTGGTGCGGTTGGCCCTGGGTTCCTCCTAATGCAAGACAATGCTAGACCTCATGTGGCTGGAGTGTGTCAGCAGTTCCTGCAAGAGGAAGGCATTGATGCTATGGACTGGCCCGCCCGTTCCCCAGACCTGAATCCAATTGAGCACATCTGGGACATCATGTCTCGCTCCATCCACCAACGCCACGTTGCACCAAAGACTGTCCAGGAGTTGGAGGATACTTTAGTCCAGGTCTGGGAGGAGATCCCTCAGGAGACCATCCGCCACCTCATCAGGAGCATGCCCAGGCGTTGTAGGGAGGTCATACAGGCACGTTTAGGCCACACACACTACTGAGCCTCATTTTGACTTGTTTTAAGGACATTACATCAAAGTTGGATCAGCCTGTAGTGTGGTTTTCCACTTTAATTTTGAGTATGACTCCAAATCCAGACCTCCATGGGTTGATAAATTTGATTTCCATTGATAGTTTTTGTGTGATTTTGTTGTCAGCACATTCAACTATGTAAAGAAAAAAGTATTTAATAAGAATATTTCATTCATTCAGATCTAGGATGTGTTATTTTAGTGTTCCCTTTATTTTTTTGAGCAGTGTAAATGTGTCCATATCACTCAACTCTAGTTCAAACCCCAAAAAGCTCAAGGCTAGGTCAGGTTAAATAGGGGAAAGGATGGCTATCTATCACTCTGGTTTTGAATGATCCATCTTTACAGAAGGACTTTACTGCATGTCTACACAGGACACAGCTGAAGTATGGACCAGCAACTACGAAACACAACCACTACTTTACTGCATGTCTACACAGGACACAGCTGAAGTATGGACCAGCAACTACGAAACACAACCACTACTTTACTGCATGTCTACACAGGACACAGCTGAAGTATGGACCAGCAACTACGAAACACAACCACTACTTCACTGCATTCTTAGCACCAGAGTCTACCCTGTAAAAACATCACTTCCAGGAATAGCTGAAATGAAAACTAAGGCAGTACCACATCATACATAGTTCGGTTTCACAATTCACTGCTATGTCAACCTCTGTCTGCTTCAATTCAGTCCTTCATAAGGGCCTGACATAATGGTTAGAGTACACTAAACTTGGCTGGCCGGCTAGCTGCCTGGCTGACTGAGTGGCTGGCTGAGCCCATTCTTACTGCTGGGCCTCAGCTGGGATCCTCATCATTACTCTGACCTATATTCCCAGTCAGACATCACAGCAGCAAGAGCTCATGAGAAACCATCTGTACTGGTACTGTCACTGTTGCCTTGCAGAGTTAGGCTGCACTTTGTCTGAGTAAAAGGTGACTATTCACATGTCAAATAAGACAGCGTGTGTATCTAAACTGTCTTGAAAGGGTATGAGCACTGAAAACAAATGCAATTGACATTCTACAACACAAATGATTCTGATCAAAGCAAAGGAGCAACCCCTGAACTTTAAAAAAAATTACTTTCTCTACATTCTCTCTCAGCAGAGAGCAGTTGTGAAATACTGTCCACAGATCGAGAGAGCACACAGAGGTGAAATGAACAAGCATTAGAGACTAATGCATAGACGTGTCAGACATAGAATTAGATTTACTTACTCTCTATAGGTCTGACGACGGGCGTCTCGCTGACCAGGGGCTGTGTCCTCTCGCTCCTGGGCTCCACCAGGCTGGGCAGGGGGCCACTGGGCGCTGGGGGGTGGCTGTTGTTCTCCACCACCCTGACCGGAGGTGGTGCTGCCATCTCTGGCTGTCGGAAGACAGGCCTCTCGGGTCTCCTGGAAGTAGGGCCCTCCACAGGGCTGACCATGGTGGGGTCGGTCCTCCTCTGAGGGGGGTCAGGGATCCGGGTGGCTGAGGGAGGCTGGGAGTCCCCCCTCCTGGGTGCCCCGGGGGGCTCGTGGGGCCGAGAGAGGGAGATCTCTGCCCGTCTGTGTGCCGAGCTGGAGCTGGAGATGGTGGAGCTCTCTGGGACGGCTCCGGCTCGAGAACCAAGGCTCTGAGCCTCGGGCCTCTTCAGGCCGAAACGGGCGATACCCGGGCTGGGCGAGCTGTCAATCTGCTTGGATGACACCTCAATGGAGATCTCGGTCCGGCGGGTGGAGGCTGTTTCCAGGGCACGACCTCCTACCACTCCCCCGGACAGCTCCATGCGTCTCAGGCTGGTTTTGGGGGAGCAGGGGTTGGAGTCAGAAGGCGAGGTTCTGGAGGGGTAGTCCGAGTTGCGGGAGGAGCCCAGGTCGTGGAAGCTTCGCTGGCTGGAGGTGGAGGAGCGGAGGTTGGTCCTACGGGACAGAGGGGAGGGGTTGATGGAGACGTCAGACTCCTCCACCTCAAACGACCTCTTTAGTGCTGGAAAAGAGAAGACATGTTGTGGTCAGTCAACAGATAAACACAGTGTTGCCTTGTAAATTAATCAAGTAATATAATGAATTGATTAATAAACATCAAGATATGCATCAGTATATATCACAATTTCATAATTTAGCTGAGTAGCCTACTGCTATAGCCTAACTAGGCTACCAAAATACAGGAGGGAAAAGCGTTTCAGATTTTGATTAATCTCTTGGAGAAAATTGTAGGCCTACAATTTGATTTCTAAAGTGTTTGGGAACACCATTCAAAAATCAAGTTGAAAACTGTGTCACATAAAACAAGAACCCTACGGAATCCCAATGAAGGTAAAATATTAAGGGAAAGTCCGTTCATTACCTGATTGAATACGCTTCACATATTTTTTCATCATTGCGATTTAGATATTTCGCATTCCCTCAATGAACGTGACTGACTCACAACAAACCGATGCGCACAAACTGATCAAACACAACCAAAGCGCGCGCTACTGGGGTGTATTCATTACCTCTTACGACGGAAACCGTTCACGAGTTGGAAGCAAACGGAACAAATCATGGCGGGACCTACCTGAATTTGTCCAATAGAAACTCTAGTTTTCGTTGCAAAACGTTTGGAGTTAACGGTTTCTGTTGTTAAATATTACAAAACATTTTACAACAGAATCGGCGTAATGAATACACCCCTGCGCTCGCCCTGCCCATAAATTGTGATGAATTAGCAGGTATTCTATAAAAAAATACTCAAATTCTGTTCAATTCTGCCCATTGAATAAAAACGCGGTTCTATCAACGAATAACATAGATAAGCAGCAACAGGTTGGCTAACGGTGTGACCTTTATATATACCATCTATGGATGTGAACTTTATATATACCATCTATGGGTGTGAACTTTATATATACCATCTATGGGTGTGAACTTTATATATACCATCTATGGGTGTGAACTTTATATATACCATCTATGGGTGTGAACTTTATATATACCATCTATGGGTGTGAACTTTATATATACCATCTATGGATGTGAACTTTATATACACCATCTATGGATGGTCCATCTATGTTATGTTTCCGTTGGGTTTCTAAGTTGGCCATACAGCCGTACAGTCAGAGTTAGGTAGGTTACTTTCTAAATGTAATCTGTTACAGTTACTACTTGCCTGTCCAAAAGTGGAATCAGTAACGTAACTTTTGGATTACCCAAAATCAGTAATGTAATCTGATTACATTACTTTTAGATTACTTTCAGATTACTTTCACCTTAAAATGCATTAGAAGAAGACAAACATGTACGTTACCAATTGAACAACATCTATTTCAGGATAAATCCATGTTAAAGTTTACATAGCTGGCCATACATGGATGTAAAATTTTACTTTATGGGTTGGTTATGTAGGCTCCTTCTAACCCATCGCTTTCTAATACATATAATAATACGATTAAATTACATCCTTATATTAGAAACCAAAGTCTATCAGTTTAGATTAGCCACATTGTTTTACCTGAGCATAACCCCGAAACTAAGGACGTATTAGCCAGCTCTACTCTGTTGTTTATGATTTTGTTGTAATGGAGGACTGATTGGGCTCATTGATTCGAGTTGAATAATAAATGCTGCGCTTGTGGAATGGCATGCATTGATCAATAATAATAAGTGATATCTATATCGCCGTAGACTACACCACTGCTGTCATCCTTACCTCCAAGCGTTTATTCAAGTTGGATAATCTTTGGATGCCGACAGCAGTCACACCATTGGAAGAGATATCTTGAACTGTAGCCTACAAAAGCCTATTTCTGCTCTTTTCCCGCGATCCATCAAACACATTTGGTGTGTCATCATAGTGGTCTCTGACTTGTGGTCAGACTCGCTCAGGTGGAACAAACTTAAATTTGCGCCTTTTTTCAATGCTGATTTGAATATCATTGTGAAAACAGAGAAGTGTCAAAGATTTTCTTTCTGAATTTAAAAGTAATCCTCAAAGTAATCATCTAGTTTTTCAAAAGTATCTGTAATCTGATTACAATATTTTCGCTGGTAACGTAACGGATTACATTTACCGTTTTTGTAATCCCTTAAATGTAACGGATTACATGTAATTACTTACTCCCCAACCCTGCGTAACGTATGGGGTTCCATTGGTTCCATGTGAGTTTGGAGGTTGCGACACCTGGCTAACCTCTGCTCTTCCAGACTAGAGCCCTGGAGCTCCCAAATAAACAACCCAGCCAGCGCCAGCATCTTCCCCGCTCAGAAGGCCCCGAGCCAGGGAGCAGCATGGGGGTAATAGACCCCCTAATGGAGCACACTATTTTCACACACTTGGTTCTTTTCATCAGGTTTTTGTGTGGTATTACTGAATAAAAGCCATGATGGCTGCAGTTTAGGCAGGGCTACCTCAAGATTTAAAGACGTGTGAGTAGATACATGACAAATGCTGTGCTATTGATGGTGTTTGACACAGAATTCTGGGTGTAATAGCTGAACTTGGCAATAGTTTAGTTTCACTGAGGAAAGAGACCAAAATGAGAAGTAACGTTTTTCAGGGTGCATTATGGATATTTGTGATATAAAATGGTGTGTCTGCTTCAACAAGGCTGAGTCTCACTGGCCTAATGCTCCTCTAAACTCCCTCTAACCTGCTGTACAGATACAGGAAACCTCAGCTGGTTGACGGTTATCGACAGATTGGCATTCCAGGTCTGTCAGCGCTCCGGGCCCTCCAGGTACTTTGGGCCCATGGTCCCGGACAATGGCTGGCTTTATCCCAGCGCTTCCTGGCTAATAGTGGTCCGCCCTGGGCATGCCAGCGAGGTGAGGCCAGGTGACTGATGGCCAACTGTTACAAACAGGGATTAGGTTTCCTCCCTGAGACAAGAAGAGGGATCTGGCCCACTGTCAGCAGGGCCGTGTTTACATGTACATTTTGGTCATTTAGCAGATGCTCTTATCCAGTGCATTAATTCAGCCAAGACAACCACATCACAATCACTGTAAGTAAAACTTTCCTCAAGCTATCAGCAAAATCAATGCTAGTTAATATTTGTTCATTGGGGCACAGCGTTAGAATATCTTTTTTGCCATGGGGAACAAATATGAGCACTTCATATTGGACAAGTCTAGGTAGTCCCTCAATGTTTCAGGTTTTCTACCGTTTGGTGATTAATGAACTCAACCCAAGATAGTGGCCTGATGATGAGTGTGATAGAGAGTGCTGTGTTGTTAAGGCTGTATCTCAATAGTATAAAATGGCCTCAGTCTCTCCATCTGTTTTCCTCCATCTGCACTAACATTAAAGAACTGGTCTTTTGAAAGTGAGTTCCTGGAAAGAATTCCCCATACCAGTTTGAGAAGCCAATAAGATATTCAATCACATAGTAGGACACCTGGAATCCGGAGGAGTGGGGATAACTAACCCGGTGCACCTCACGAATAACAGCTTCCAGCCTATGTTCATAAAGCGTCTCAGAGTAGAAACGCTGATCTAGAATAAGTTTAGCCTTTTACATTACAATTAATGTATGGGGGGGTAACTGATCCTAGATCAGCACTCCTATTCTGAGACGCTTCATGAATACAAACCCAATGGTCTCAGCTGATCCATACAATTCTGACCAGCTTTGAGGAGAGACAGGGGCTGTCCTGATGTGCCTACAGTGTATTACAGTTCACTGAGAGCCATGCTAGTGGAAAAGGGATACCAGTTGCACAACTGAACGCATTCAACTGAAATGTGTCTTTTGCATTTAATCCATCAGAGTGGTGCAGGGGGCTGTCTTAATCTACAGCCACGTCATCGGCGCAGTTGTTGGGGGTTAACTGCCTTGCTCAAGGGTAGAACAGCAGATTTGTCCACCTTGCTGGCTCGGGGATTCAAACCAGTGAACTTTCGGTTACTGGCCCACCGCTCTTAACCCGCTAGGCTACCTGCCATCCCGTGATAAGGAGAGTCATGCATCTGGATAGAGATAAGGACTAAGCCATGTGGCCCATGCTACAAACAGACATATACCAGATCTGCTACCACAGCTGACTAACCACCTGATGCTACGGCTGATCCTGCATAACAGATCTAGACAAACACAGATCTAGACAAGTGATGTCACAAAGAACACTTTTGAGATAAAATTGCATTTACAAAATGGGCCATGAAATTCACTACCTGTAGATATGGCTGATATAATGCCTTATGAGACATATAAAGACATTTAGATACAGTGATTCAACAGGAAATAAGGAAGAGCCTAAAACAACATCCCTGATGAAGTCACCCTCACACATCAGAAATAACAGGAATTATTTGAAGCAAGGATAAATAGTTACAGTAATTAGTCCCATAGAAATCCTATTAAATTATTAGTATTCTAATTCCTAATTCTATGGTTAGTCTTTCAGTCCACTTAACAGTTACAAGAGGAATCATCTCAACTCAAAGAATATAGTAGCTTCCACAACACAAAGTGCCATTTAAAGGGACACTTAACCACTTTTTACCCTCATATTCATCATCTCCAGCACCATACCAGTGTCTACATTTGTTGCGACAGTCTTCACAGTGTTGAGGATCCAACCAACAGATATTGTGATTGATGTAATGACCAGTCTGGGTGTAGTGATGTTAGGGGAGGACAAAAGAGAAGGGAGCTGTGTGTGTGTGCCTGTGTCGGATCTGTGGTAAGAGAGGCACCAGCTGTCTGGAGGAGACACATGCACTCTCAGCGTGTGTGTGTGTGTGTGTGTGTGTGTGTGTGTGTGTGTGTGTGTGTGTGTGTGTGTGTGTGTGTGTGTGTGTGTGTGTGTGTGTGTGTGTGTGTGTGTGTGTGTGTGTGTGTGTGTGTGTGTGTGTGTGTGTGTGTGTGTGTGTGTATGTATGTGGCCCTGTAGTAAGGTAAACACTGAGGGGTTGGAGCCTGGCTCACTGAGGCTCTGACGCACATCTCAGGCACTGGCCACTAAATCACTACTGTGTTATACACACACACAATACTGCAGGAGGGGAACTGTGAGTGAGAGAGTGAGTGAGAGAGAGCGAGAGAGCGAGAGAGAGAGAGCGAGAGAGAGAGGGGGTCTGTGTATAGTATGTGTTTATGTGTTTGCATGCCAGTGTGTGTGTGTGTGGTGCCTCCATGTCAGCTTGTCTGTATGTTTCCCAGCACAAGGACAAAGGTGTGTGAAGCCTCAAAGAGTCTTTATCAGGAGCTGTACAGTATCAATGAGATAACAGTGATCACAAGCCTCCTAGAAACAGCTAGATAATTATAATGAGGACCAAATGTCAACTCTGTTCTTTATTTTATTCACCTCCTTATCTTCCTCTACCTCTCTTTACCTATACCTCCACCTCTCTCCCACCTCCCCATCTCAAACCTCTCTCAATTCAATTCAATTTCAATTTAATTTAACTTCTCTAGGGGGCAGCATTTTCACGTTTGGATGAAAAGCATACCCAAATTCAACTGCCAGCTACTCATCCCCAGAAGATATGCATATTATTAGTAGATTTGGATATAAAACACTCTGAAGTTTCTAAAACTGTTTGAATCATGTCTGTGAGTATAACAGAACTTATTTAGTAGGCAAAACCCCGAGGACAAACCATTCAGATATTTTTGTTTTTGAGGTCACTCTCTTTTCAATGGATTTTCATTGGGAATCCTGATTTCTAATTGACTTTCTTGCAGTTCCTACCGCTTCCACTGGATGTCAACAGTCTTTAGAAATTGGTTGAGACTTTTTCCTTTGTGCAATGAAGAAGTAGCCCTGTTCAGAACGAGGGTCGAGTGAAGTGTACTGATTGTTAGAGGCGCGTAACCAGAAAGCATGCTACAGTTTATTTGTTTTCGATTATTTACGTTAAAAAATACCTAAAGTTGTATTACAAAAGTAGTTTGAAATGTTTTGGCAAAGTTTACAGGTAACCTTTGAGATATTTTGTAGCCACGTTGAGCAAGTTGGAACCGGTGTTTGTCTGGATCAAACTCGCCAAATAAATGGACATTTTGGATATATATCGATGGAATTAATCGAACAAAAGGACCATTTGTGATGTTTATGGGACATATTGGAGTGCCAACAACAGAAGCTCGTCAAAGGTAAGGCATGAATTATATTTTTATTTCTGCGTTTTGTGTCGCGCCTGCAGGGTTGAAATATGCTTCTCTCTCTTTGTTTACTCTTTTGCTATCCTCCGATAATAGCATGGTTTGCTTTCGCCGAAAAGCCTATTTGAATTCTGACATGTTGGCTGGATTCACAACCAGTGTAGCTTTAAATTGGTGTCTTTCATGTGTGATTTAATGAAAGTTAGATTTTTATAGTAATTTATTTGAATTTGGCGCGCTGCATTTTCTCTGGCTTTTGGCCAAGTGAGACAGTAACGTCCCGCCTAAACTCAGATTTTTGGATATAAATATGAATTTTACCGAACAAAACATACATGTATTGTGTGATATGAAGTCCTATGAGCGTCATCTGATGAAGATCATCAAAGGTTAGTGATTCATTTTAACTCTATTTATGCTTTTTGTTACTCCCCTCTTTGGCTGGAAAAATGGCTGTGTTTTGTACTGACCTAACATAATCGCAAGGTGTGCTTTCGCCGTAAATCCTTTTTGAAATCAGACACTGTTGCTGGATTAACGAGAAGTTTATCTTTAAAAGGGTGTATAATACTTGTATGTTTGAGGAATTTTAATTATGAGATTTCTGTTGTTTTGAATTTGGCGCCCTGCGATTTCACTGGCTGTTGGTTAGGTGGGACGCTACCGTCCCACATATCCCAGAGATTAAGGGCTTTATTGCCATGGGAAACATATGCAAACATTGCCAAAGAAAGTGAAATAGATAATAAACAAAAGTGAAATTAAAAAATACAAATGAACAGTACACATTACACTCACAAAAGTTCCAAAATAATATTATGTGCAAATAGTTAAAGTACAAAAGGGAAGATAAATAAACATAAATATGGGTTGTATTTACAATGGTGTTTGTTCTTCACTGGTTGCCCTTTTTTTGTGGCATCAGGTCACAAATCTTGCTGCTGTGAAGGCACACTGTGGTATTTTACCCAATAGATATGGGAGTTTATCAAAATTGGATTTGTTTTCGAATTCTTTGTGGGTCTGTGTAATCTGAGGGAAATATGTGTCTCTAATATGTTCATACATTTGGCAGGAGGTTAGGAAGTACAGCTCAGTTTCCACCATATTTTGTGGGTAGTGTGCACATAGCCTGTCTTCTCTTGAGAGCCAGGTCTGCCTACGGCGGCCTTTCTCAAAAGCAAGGCTATGCTCATGTAACGGATGTGAAATGGCTTGCTAGTTAGCGGTGGTGCGCGCTAATAGCCTTTCAATCAGTGACGTCACTTGCTCTGAGACCTTGAAGTAGTGGTTCCCCTTGCTCTGCAAGGGCCGCGGCTTTTGTGGAGCGATGGGTAACGATGCTTCGTGGGTGACTGTTGTTGATGTGTGCAGAGGGTCCCTGGTTCGCGCCCGGGTCGGGGCGAGGGGACGGACTAAAGTTATACTGTTACACTCACTGAGTCTGTACATAGTCAAAGCTTTCCTTAAGTGTGGGTCAGTTACAGTGGTCAGGTATTCTGCCACTCTGTACTCTCTTTTCAAGGCCAAATAGTATTCCAGTTTGCTCTATTTTTTGTAAATTCTTTCCAATGTGTCAAGTAATTATACTTTGTTTTTTCATGATTTGGTTGAGTCTAATATGTTGCTGTCCTGGGGCTCTGTGGGGTGTGTTTGTGTTTGTGAACCGAGCCCCAGGACCAGCTTGCTTAGGGGGTTCTTCTCCAGGTTCATCTCTCTGTAGGTGATGGCTTTGTTATGGAAGGTTCTGGAATTGCTTCCCTTTAGGTGGTTAGGTGGTCTTTTCTGGTTTTTAATAATTAGTGGGTATCGGCCTAATTCTGCTCTGCTTGCATTATTTGGTGTTTTACGTTGTACACTGAGGATATTTTTGCAGAATTCTGCATGCAAAGTCTCAATTTGGTGTTTGTCCCATTTTGTGAATTATTGGTTGGTGAGTGAACCCCAGACCTCACAACCATAAAGGGCAATGTGTTCTATAACTGATTCAAGTATTTTTAGCCAGATCCTAATTGGTATGAGAAGACTTTACCTATGTTTGGGTTTGTTTGTCAATCTCTCTCTCTCTCTCTCTCTCTCTCTCTCTCTCTCTCTCACTCTCTCACCCTCCCTCCCTCCCTCCCTCCCTCCCTCCCTCCCTCCCTCCCTCCCTTAGCCTGTCTTAAAACTTGTTTTCCAGGGCCTCCCGAGTGGCACAGCGGTCTAAGGCACTGCAGTGCTTGAGGCGTCACTACAGATCTCGGTTTGATCCCGGGCTGTGTCGGAGCCGGCCACAACCGGGAGACCCATGAGGCGGCGCACAATTGGCCCAGCGTCGCCCGGGTTAGGGGAGGATTTGGCCAGCTGGGATGACCTTGTCCCATCATGCTCTAGCGACTGCTGTGGTGGCCGGGACGCATGCACGCTGACTTCGGTTGCCAGCTGTACGATGTTTCCTTCGACACATTGGTGCGGCTGGCTTCCAGGTTAAGCAAGCAGTGTGTCAAGAAGCAGTGTGGCTTGGCAGAGTCGTGTTTTGGAGGACGCATGGCTCTCGAACTTCGCCTCTCCTGAGTCCGTACGGGAGTTGCAGCGATAGGACTGTAACTACCAATTGGATATCATGAAAAAGGGCAATTTTTTAAAAATAATTACTTGTTTCCCAAACACACTAAGACAGTCATGAAGAGGGCACGACAAAGCCTATTACCCCTCGGGAGACTGAAAAGATTTGGCTTGGGTCCTCAGATCCTCAAAAGGTTATACAGCTGCACCATCGAGAGGATCCTGACTGGTTGCATCACTGCCTGGTATGGCAACAGCTCGGCCTCCGACCGCAAGACACTACAGAGGGTAGTGCGTACGGCCCATGAAATTCACTGGGACCAAGCTTCCTGCCATCCAGGATCTCTATACCAGGCGGTGTCAGAGGAAGGCCCTAAAAATTGTCAAAGACTCCAGCCACCCTGGTCATAGACTGTTCTCTCTGCAAGCGGTACCGGAGCACCAAGTCTAGGGTCAAGAGGCTTCTAAACAGCTTCTACCCCCAAGTCATAAGACTCCTGAACAGCTATTTTTTCCTAAACACTTTTTTTCCTTAAAACTTCTTAAAGCGTTGTTGGTTAAGGGCTTGTAAGTAAGCATTTCACTGTAAGGTATTTGGCGCATGTGACAAATAACATTTGATTTGATTTGATGAAGGCACCCACCACGTGATCAGCTGACTGTCAGCCAGAAGGAACAGAAGAGTACAGTTAAAAGTCCTCATGACCAATGTGCTCATCACAGCTTATTAGAAATATTGAGGCAAATTCAGGGGATGTGATCAGTAGATGTTGCACGACATGCAGATTCTGATCTGTGATTGGCCAATTGTGCCCTTTTTACAGCTGAGAGTGTCAGAAAAGACAATGGTGTGTGACCCTTGACCCTCAAAGTGGACAGGTCGGTGCGTGTGAGAACTCTCAGCCCAGATCAGTACTGATCCTGATACCTATAGAATTCACACAGGTTCCAGTGAAATAAGTCCAACTGTTTCTATGAGACACTTACACATAATAGAGAGGAAAATAAGGCCCTTAACCTCTCCTCTCTCTCCTCTCCTCTCCTCTCCTCTCCTCTCTCTCCTTTCTCCTCCTCTCTCTCCTTTCTCCTCCTCTCTCTCCTTTCTCCTCCTCTCTCTCTCTCTCTCCTCTCCTCTCCTCTCCTCTCTCTCCTTCTCTCTCTCCTTTCTCCTCTCTCTCCTTTCTCCTCCTCTCTCTCTCTCTCTCTCTCTCTCTCTCTCTCTCCTCTCCTCTCCTCTCCTCTCCTCTCCTCTCTCTCCTTTCTCCTCCTCTCTCTCCTTTCTCCTCCTCTCTCTCCTTTCTCCTCCTCTCTCTCTCTCTCTCTCTCTCTCTCTCTCTCTCTCTCTCTCCTCTCCTCTCTCTCCTTTCTCCTCCTCTCTCTCCTTTCTCCTCCTCTCTCTCCTTTCTCCTCCTCTCCTCTCACTCCTCTCCTCTCCTCTCCTCTCTCTCCTCTCTCTCCTCCTCTCAGTTTCCAGTGAAATAAGTCCAACTCTTTCTATGAGACACATACACATAACAGAGAGGGAAAGGAGAGCCTCAACCAGCGTGAGATGAGGTACAACCCAAAATATTGTATGAGCATGAGTTAGTTGTGCCTATTCCGTCTCAATGCACACACATATAATGCCTTTTAAGTGCTTTTCTAATGCGTTGTGATAGCCCTCATGGAAAATGTTACCGGCCAAACTCACCTCATCAAGGCTACTTCACATCCCTCTCCAAAAGGTGTCCATTACAGTCGTCAAACACACTCTCCAACTCGAGCAGGAAAAGTTCATATTAGCTAAAAGAAAAGGGAAGTCTTTCATTGCTTTGTCGTATGTTGAGGGCTGGTGATAACTCAAGGGGCCTTGGCTTGGCTGGGCGGGCGTGTGTGTTCTGTGTTCTCTCTCTCTGTGTGTGTGTGTGTTCTCTCTCTCTCTCTGTGTGTGTTTGTGTGTGTGGTGTGTGTGTGTGTGTGTGTCTACGTGCATTGGTGCCTTTGTGTGTGTCTGTGTGCAGAGTATAAGTTACACTCCACATGTTCTACAGGGAGAATAACAAAGAGCGGTAGATGAAAACATACAAAGGCCTGCTATGTTCTCCCTGCCTGGGAGTGACCCCAGCAGTAGGTCCCAGTAGCCTCCAGCTACAACACACACAGCATGGCGGCAGAGGCAGGACACCTGTGTTAGTCGTGAGAGGTGAACTGATAGGGCAGATAAGGACGGAGACGGCTGGTTGGCCTTTCAGCTCCTGGCAGGGGACACTTCCTGTGCTGTCCTCCAATGGGGTTCACTAATAGAGTGGGGTCAGGGAAGCTACTGTGCAGAACAATGACAGATTGGCACAAAATGTAATAGTTAAGTTGGGAAACCAGTATTTGAGTGGGCTTGCTTTGTAATGCATTGTGCAGGTCAGATTCAAAATGCCAGATGAAATGCCTTGGGAAGCAGTTGAAAAGATTGAGCAATCAATCACGTTAACAATACGTTTTCAATGCCTTATCAATGCGTTTTTACTGGACATGATTGGTCATCCCATTAACGTGAATCATCATAGAGCACAACCATTTCATTCCACTTAATTTTGTGTCCTGAAAAGCTGTCTGATTAGACAGTCTCAGACACTGATCCTTTCTCCCTGTTGAAAACCACCCAGAATGTGTTGAATTCTGAAGCTCCCATACATTCTAATAATCCCCTCTAGATATGGTATGTTCAGAAGACATGTTTTAGGTTATATAACGTGCACTAACCAATTGAGGGGTATTCAGGAAAAACAACCACAGCTAAATCACAGTTTTCTTAATTCTGGTTTTCCACAGTATGTGAAAGACTTGATGAATGTCCCAAATGGCACCCTATTTCCTATGGGCCCCGGTCAAAAGTAGTGCACTAAATAGCAAATAGGAAGATGCCATATGGGATGCAACCTTGGATCTCTACCTCTGGTCTAATTGCTGCCCTGCCTGTCAGAAACTGAGCCTATAAAAAGAGGTAGACCCTTCATTTAGTTGTCATGGTAGCATTGGCTTGTACTGCAGACTGAGGGAAGATACTTCCTGAGGGGAGGGGATAGCCCAAAGCATAACATAACTAAGAACTGACTGTCATATGATGACATAAAATAACCCCTTGTGTTATTCATATCAACCATTAGTGTAACACAAAATAAGTACTTAAAGAATGATCTAAGATCAGATTGTTTTACCTCCAATACTGACCTGAACCACTCATGGAGAAAATAGTATATCTGACCCTAAATCAGTGGTTAAAGGCAACTTCTACTACATTGGCAGTGAGGAGAGGGTTAAAGCTGAGAGCAGGGCAGGCACTGAAGATCCTCTCCTCCTCTGTAAAGAGAAGAGATGCCAGGCTGTGTGGATATCCACTCCTCCTCTGTAAAGAGAAGAGAGGCCAGGCTGTGTGTGGATATCCACTCCTCTGTAAAGAGAAGAGAGGACAGGCTGTGTGGATATCCACTCCTCTGTAAAGAGAAGAGAGGCCAGGCTGTGTGGATATCCACTCCTCTGTAAAGAGAAGAGAGGCCAGGCTGTGTGGATATCCACTCCTCCTCTGTAAAGAGAAGAGATGCCAGGCTGTGTGGATATCCACTCCTCTGTAAAGAGAAGAGAGGCCAGGCTGTGTGGATATCCACTCCTCCTCTGTAAAGAGAAGAGAGGCGAGACTGTGTGGATATCCACTCCTCCTATGTAAAGAGAAGAGAGGCCAGGCTGTGTGGATATCCACTCCTCTGTAAAGAGAAGAGAGGCCAGGCTGTGTGGATATCCACTCCTCCTCTGTAAAGAGAAGAGAGGCCAGGCTGTGTGTGGATATCCACTCCTCCTCTGTAAAGAGAAGAGAGGCCAGGCTGTGTGGATATCCTCTCCTCCTCTGTAAAGAGAAGAGAGGCCAGGCTGTGTGTGGATATCCACTCCTCCTCTGTAAAGAGAAGAGAGGCCAGGCTGTGTGTGGATATCCACTCCTCCTCTGTAAAGAGAAGAGAGGCCAGGCTGTGTGTGGATATCCACTCCTCTGTAAAGAGAAGAGATGCCAGGCTGTGTGGATATCCACTCCTCCTCTGTAAAAAGAAGAGAGGCCAGTCTGTGTGTGGATATCCACTCCTCTGTAAAGAGAAGAGATGCCAGGCTGTGTGGATATCCACTCCTGCTCTGTAAAGAGAAGAGAGGCCAGGCTGTGTGGATATCCACTCCTCCTCTGTAAAGAGAAGAGAGTCCAGGCTGTGTGGATATCCACTCCTCCTCTGTAAAGAGAAGAGAGGCCAGGCTGTTTGTGGATATCCACTCCTCCTCTGTAAAGAGAAGAGAGGCCAGGCTGTGTGGATATCCACTCCTCCTCTGTAAAGAGAAGAGAGGCCAGGCTGTGTGTGGATATCCACTCCTGCTCTGTAAAGAGAAGAGAGGCCAGGCTGTGTGGATATCCACTCCTCCTCTGTAAAGAGAAGAGAGGCCAGGCTGTGTGGATATCCACTCCTCCTCTGTATAGAGAAGAGAGGCCAGGCTGTGTGGATATCCACTCCTCTGTAAAGAGAAGAGAGGCCAGGCTGTGTGGATATCCACTCCTCCTCTGTAAAGAGAAGAGAGGCCAGGCTGTGTGGATATCCACTCCTCCTCTGTAAAGAGAAGAGAGGCCAGGCTGTGTGGATATCCACTCCTCCTCTGTAAAGAGAAGAGAGGCCAGGCTGTTTGTGGATATCCACTCCTCCTCTGTAAAGAGAAGAGAGGCCAGGCTGTGTGGATATCCACTCCTCCTCTGTAAAGAGAAGAGAGGCCAGGCTGTGTGTGGATATCCACTCCTGCTCTGTAAAGAGAAGAGAGGCCAGGCTGTGTGGATATCCACTCCTCCTCTGTAAAGAGAAGAGAGGCCAGGCTGTGTGGATATCCACTCCTCCTCTGTATAGAGAAGAGAGGCCAGGCTGTGTGGATATCCACTCCTCTGTAAAGAGAAGAGAGGCCAGGCTGTGTGGATATCCACTCCTCCTCTGTAAAGAGAAGAGAGGCCAGGCTGTGTGGATATCCACTCCTCCTCTGTAAAGAGAAGAGAGGCCAGGCTGTGTGGATATCCACTCCTCCTCTGTATAGAGAAGAGAGGCCAGGCTGTGTGTATATCCACTCCTCTGTAAAGAGAAGAGAGGCCAGTCTGTGTGTGGATATCCTCTCCTCCTCTGTCTACCCAAACAATTTCACCCACCACAGAAATATGCTCTCTCTCTCTCTCTGGAATTTCCTCTCACTGCCTAAACGCCCTCAGAATGTAAAAGACAGTAAGAAAGAGAGAGAACGTAAAAGACAGAAAGAAAGAGTGTGTGTGTGTGTGTGTGCGTGCGTGCGGGTGTGGATGTGTGTGTGTGTGTGTGTGTGTGTGGGAGGGGGGGACTACTTCACTCCACGGCTCTGGAGCAGTGGGACCTTGCCTGACCCCTCACCCTCCATGGATTCCTCTGATCTGTCGATCACGAAATACATTCAGTCTGAAACTGGCAGCCTAGAGGTCATTTGTGTGACTTCAAAATGTACAAATCAAATTCATCACCGATTGGATCATCTCTAACAAATCTAACCAGTCAGAGTATCAACGTTAATAACGTCATCATGTAGGCCGGCTCTGGTCCAACCACTCGGTTTCTGGGACCAGTCAGAATGTCCAGAAAGTGTTCGCATTCTAGAGATTGTAGTGGAAGGAAGCAAATCCAGACTCCTAGTGGAGAAGAAAGGTCCGTTTGGCTGGAGTGATGTAAATGGGTAGCCAGGCAGAGTGGGACCTACATTAATGTTGAACTCTGGTTTGTTTACGAAGACTATTCCTAAATCATTGCTGTTCTCCTGAGGTGGCTGCCATCTTCAGCAGCAGTACTACAGGACATAAGATCAACCTAAGAGCCCCTTCAATAGAGCACAAACTCACATATTCAGACATTGGCTGGCTCTCGCGTCATACTCGTCGCCAAACCCACTGGCTACAGGTTATCTACAAGTCTCTGCTAGGTAAAGCCTCGCCTTATCTCCTTCCAGTCACCCCCAAAGCCAATTCTTCCTTTGGCCTCCTCTCCTTCCAGTTCTCTGCTGCCAATGACTGGAACGAATTGCAAAAATTACTGAAGCTGGAGACTTATATCTGCCTGACTAACTTTAAGCACCAGCTGTCAGAGCAGCTCACAGATCACTGCACCTGTACATAGCTCATCTGTAAATAGCCCATCCAATCTACCTCATCCCCATACTGTATTTATTTATTTATCTTGCTCCTTTGCATCCCAGTATCTCTACTTGCACATTCATCTTCTGCACATCTACCATTCCGGTGTTTAATTGCTATATTGTAATTACTTCGCCACCATGGCCTATTTATTGCCTTACCTCTCTTATCCTACCTCATTTGCACATGCTGTATATAGACTTTTCAACTGTATTATTGATTGTATGTTTGTTTATTCCATGTGTAACTTTGTGTTGTTGTATGTGTCGAACTGCTTTGCTTTATCTTGGCCAGGTCGCAGTTGCAAATGAGAACTTGTTCTCAACTAGCCTACCTGTCACGCCCTGACCTTAGAGAGACTTTTTTATTCTCTATTTGGTTAGGTCAGGGTGTGACTTGCGTGGGCAAATCTATGTTTCTATTTCTTGGTTGGCCTAGTATGGTTCCCAATCAGAGGCAGCTGTGTATCGTTGTCTCTGATTGGGGATCATACTTAGGCAGCCCTTTTTCCCACCTTAGATTGTGGGATCTTGTTTTTGTTACTGTGTAGCCTGCAGAACGTAACGTTCGTTTATCTTTTGTTGTTTTTTTGGTGGTCATCAAAATAAAAAAAGATGTACGCTTACCACGCTGCGCCTTGGTCTCATTCCAACAACGGACGTGACACTACCTGGTTAAATAAAGGTGAAATCAAATCAAATAAATAAGTAGAATGTATTCTAATTCACAATGTCTGCCACTTAGCAGACATTCTTATCCTGGTCAGTAGACCCAGGGTTGTGTCAGGATGAGGTCATAGCTGAGGTCATGTCTGAGGTCATCACCAGGCTGTGGGAGCACCCTGTCCTCTGAGTCTCCTACTACCACAGTACCCTGTCCTCTGAGTCTCCTACTACCACAGTACCCTGTCCTCTGAGTCTCCTACTACCACAGTGCCCTGTCCTGAGTCTCCTACTACCACAGCACCCTGTCCTGAGTCTCCTACTACCACAGCACCCTGTCCCCTGAGTCTCCTACTACCACAGCACCCTGTCCCCTGAGTCTCCTACTACCACAGTGCCCTGTTCTGAGTCTCCTACTACCACAGTGCCCTGTTCTGAGTCTCCTACTACCACAGCACCCTGTCCCCTGAGTCTCCTACTACCACAGCACCCTGTCCCCTGAGTCTCCTACTATCACAGCACCCTGTCCCGAGTCTCCTACTACCACAGCACCCTGTCCCGAGTCTCCTACTACCACAGCACCCTGTCCTCTGAGTCTCCTACTACCACAGCACCCTGTCCTGAGTCTCCTACTACCACAGCACCCTGTCCCCTGAGTCTCCTACTACCACAGCACCCTGTCCTGAGTCTCCTACTACCACAGTGCCCTGTCCTCTGAGTCTCCTACTACCACAGTGCCCTGTCCTGAGTCTCCTACTACCACAGTACCCTGTCCTGAGTCTCCTACTACCACAGCACCCTGTCCTGAGTCTCCTACTACCACAGTGCCCTGTCCTCTGAGTCCCCTACTACCACAGTACCCTGTCCTGAGTCCCCTACTACCACAGCACCCTGTCCCCTGAGTCCCCTACTACCACAGCACCCTGTCCCCTGAGTCTCCTACTACCACAGCACCCTGTCCTGAGTCTCCTACTACCACAGTGCCCTGTCCTCTGAGTCTCCTACTACCACAGTGCCCTGTCCTGAGTCTCCTACTACCACAGCACCCTGTCCTGAGTCTCCTACTACCAAAACACCCTGTCCTCTGAGCCTCCTACTTCCACAGCACCCTGTCCTCTGAGTCTCCTACTACCACAACACCCTGTCCTCTGAGCCTCCTACTTCCACAGCACCCTGTCCTCTGAGTCTCCTACTACCAAAACACCCTGTCCCCTGAGCGTCCTACTACCAAAACACCCTGTCCTCTGAGTTTCCTACTACCACAGCACCCTGTCCTCTGAGTTTCCTACTTCCACAGCACCCTGTCCTCTGAGTTTCCTACTACCACAGTGCCCTGTCCTGAGTCTCCTACTACCATAGTACCCTGTCCTGAGTCTCCTACTACCACAGTGCCCTGTCCTCTGAGTCTCCTACTACCACAGATAGTTACCATCCTTTAGGTTTTCACTCCAACCCTAATCTAGCACATCTGATTCTAATAATTAGCTGGTTGACAAACTGAACCATTTTAGTTACAACTGGGGTTGGAGCGAAAACCTACAGGAGGATAGCTTTCTAGGAACAGGGTTGGAGACCCCTGAGTTAGGATGACCGTTTGGAAGAGTGACACATTTAACCTCATACAGTAGTGACAGTCAGAGACACCTTTCTTTCTATGTCTCCTTTGTGTTCATCACGTCACAGACATCGGAGACTGAAGCACACACACACACACACACACACACACACACACACACACACACACACACACACACACACACACACACACACACACACACACACACACACACACACACACACACACACACACACACACACACACACACACACACACACACACACACACACACACGTTCTGCATAATTGAGTTGTGACACAAAACACTGGGACACAGTCATGTATTCAGCATTCCCAAATCAGGAGGCATCCCACACTACTGGAAAGGAAAGACAGTAGCCCATTAGCTTTGACAACAACCGAAAGAAAAATGTTTTTAACACAGACTTATACAAGCACTTTGACAGCATTCCAGTCAGCATCTGACAGCTTTTCTTCACTTTCCTCATCATTTCTCCTCCTCTTCCTGTACTCCTTTCCTTCATCTCAACTATTGTTTGTGTTCAGTCTTTCTTCAGAAACTGAAACCAGTATGCCACTGGTTGCAGCAGGCAGTTACAGGGAGTGAGCAGTGAGCACATAGCACATACCACTAGATACCTGGTGTTGACAGGGATCAGCTCTGGACAGGTGTGGATGCGTGCCTAATGGGCATGTGCTTGTGAAGTACGCAGGCAGATGCAGACATGGGAGAGGTGTCAGCCTGTCAGTAAAGCCCACGGCTGGAGACGTACAGAGGATGGACGAGGCACTGAGAGACGAAAAGGAGGAGGAGAAGGAGGAGAGGGATGACAGAGGGAATCTGTGCCAGGGGCAGAGAGATGAAAAGGGGAAGAAAGCCCCTAAAAAGGAGGGAGGGATGTAGGGAAAGAGAGAGGTAGAGACGGTGGTGGAAGGATGGGGGAGGGAGAAGAGAGCCAGGTGTTACTCTCACAGCCGTGGTCAGTTGCTGAGTTTCTTTTAAAGGGATCTCTCTCTTTCCCTCACCTTCTCTCTTGCTAGGGGTGGAGGGAGATTTCACTGGAGGTACTATTGTGTATCCCCTGTAGGAAATTTGGTCTATAAATAGTTTGATTTGATTTGTGTTTTCGTAGTGAGGATGTCTCAATAAAGAGCAGTAAAAAGTCAAGTTTTTCTCTCTCTCTCTCTCTCTCTCTCTCTCTCTGTTTCTCTATCTCTCTCTCTGTGTGTACATGTCTCTGCCTCTCTCTCTCTCTCTCTCTCTCTCTCTCTCTCTCTCTCTGTCTCTCTCTCTCTCTCTCTCTCCTTTAGAGAGCCTTATAAAGAGCTGCTAAATCAATAGCACACTGTGCTCTGAACTGAACACTCTCTCACACACCATATGCCCACATGACCTCCATGGCTGACACACACGCAGCTCACAGCAGCTACAGAAAGAGAGAGAGAATAGTTGACCTGAAGAAGCAGTTGAAAAGGCAGCATTCCAAATGTAATGTTCCATTTCAATACCCACATTCAACATATAGAACTCTCATGTTCCATTTCAATACCCACATTCAACATATAGAACTCTCAATGAAAAATACTCTCTATTTAAAAAAATATATAATACAAAGTTTGGATATGATGTGTCCTCATGGCAGGACTGAAGATGTTCCCTAAAAGAGCAGTAAAGAAAAGACAGAGAGACAGAAAAATAGGAGAAGAAGAGTCCAAAAGAGAAGACTAACCTTCAAAGTCTGATAGGATTCCTTCCAAGTGAGCATTGACAGTGGAATCAGACATTTTGTGGTTGAATCTGAGGGAGCAGGAATCCCTTATTCCCAAGCAAGGCAAAGTCTCCCAGACGCTGTCTCCCGCTTTAAACAAATCCCAAATTAGGAGCCCATGCGGGGGGGGGGGGCAGACAGAGGTAGCAGCTCACTGATCCAAGAGTCCCTTTTTTAAATCCACCAACTTTTTTCCCTCCCTCTCTTCTCGTCCTCCTCCTCCCTCTTCCACTTTCAGAGCTGCTGTTGTTGCTGCAGAGCTTGGAATGAGAGAGCGATGACAACCCCCCACGCCCTCTCTCTCACTCTCTCCAGTTCTCTCTCGCTCTCTCTTTCTTCCTCCCTCCTTCCCTCCCTCCCTACTCCTTCCCTCTCTCTTGCTTTTCTTCCAGTGGTCTCTGCCTGTATTTACTCCTGTGTTATTCCTGCTAGTGAAGATGTATCACAGCCACTCTTCATACAGACGCACACTCACACACATTAGAACACATGCACATTCACACGTGTGTGCACATACTCATGGGTAGACTCACCTGTTTTATCTTCCACAAGTATACACTAACTGTAAATATACACAACTTTGAAGCAAGGAACACAACTTTGAAGCAATTCAGATTCTCTGTATGCAACACTGTGAGGAAAATAAAAACCGTTGATGGAAATATACAGAGCCTCCAGAAAGTATTCACACCCCTTAAATGTTCCTCATTTTGTTGTGTTACAAAGTGGGATTAAATGGATGTAATTGTCATTTTTTTGTCAACGATCTAAACAAAATACTCCGTAATGTCAAAGCGGAAGAAAACTCCAACATTTGTAAAAAGTGTATTAAAAATAAAACACTAATATATCTTGATTAGATACTGTAAGTATTCAACCTCCTGAGTCAATACATGTTAGAATCACATTAGGCAGCAATTACAGCTGTGAGTCTTTCTGGGTAAGTCTCTGAGAGCTTTTATACAACGGGTGGGTCTAATCCTGAATGCTGATTGGTTAAAAGCGCATTCCAGCCGGTGTCTATTCCACAAATTACCACCAGCTAGATCTATTACGTTAAAATGCCTATTTACTCTGTTCCATCTGACTGTGCAATCCACTGTCTCATCAGCCCAGGCAGGGTGTCACGCCCTGACCTTAGAGAGCCTTTTTATGTCTCTATTTGGTTTGGTCAGGGTGTGATTTGGGTGGGCATTCTATGTTTTGTTTTCTATGTTTCTTTATTACTATGTTTTGGCCGGGTATGGTTCTCAATCAGGGACAGCTGTCTATCGTTGTCTCTGATTGGGAACCATACTTAGGTAGCCCTTTTTCCCTCCTTTCGGTGTGGGTAGTTAACTTTGTTTGTGGCACTAATGCCCTGTAAGCTTCACGGTTGTTTTTCATTTGTTGGCGACATTTTGAAATAAAAAGGAAAATGTACGCTGACCACGCTGCACCTTGGTCTTCTTCCAGCAACGGCCGTGACACAGGGACGTTATGCATTTGATCTCCACTATAAAAAGCATCTAGTTTACTTTTCAACAGCGGAGATTTGTATAAACCTTACTGTCTGTTTCTCCGACATTTGCAACATTGTTTCAATATTCAAATTCAATCTCCAACTGTCCCATATTAATGAATGTGTAGGGGTCGGGATGAGAGAGAGAGACAGGCAGCGTTCTCAGCCAAACGAAATCATGAATCAGCTGGCATCATTTTTATGGATATATACAAAGAAATGTCAATTGAAAAAAGGTCAAACGAAACGAAGTGCAGCTAGTTTGCAGTCTTTCCAGCTTCAGTTTGAAGTTATTGTGTTAGCTGTGTTGTTGGCTAGCTCCTCTGAACACCACAACAGTGACCTAACAAGAGAGCACATTTTCTATGCCAGGCGAAATCTCGCCTCATTAGCTCATTGTTATGGATGTATCCAAATACATGTCACTAGAAAACAGCTTAAACAAATGCAGCTACTGTTGTTATTATTTGCACTGTTTGACGTGACTGTAAGTTAGCCATAGTTGGCTAGCTAGCAAACAAGGTAAAAGAATGTTGCAGCCAGAATGGCAATGGAACATTTAGAACGAACGACTGGGTCGTGTCCATAAATACAGAACAAAAAGACTGAAGGACTGGGTCGCGTCCCTGGCAACCAAACCAATAGAACGAACAACCACCGGCTTGGGTAGCAACCCAAGATTTGTTTCGGGACTATATCCTGTGGAACGATGAAATAGTATGAATACATTCATCAAAATAACATTTTTAATGAAAATATGTAAATCATTATTTGAATATGTTGGTAACCTGTTGTATAAAAGTGATAATGCCCTAGGAGCTGGAGTTTGGAGGAGATATTGGCACGGTTTGCCCTAACAACACCCGTGCCAATATATCCTCCAAACACCGGCTTCTCCGGCATTATCACTTATTCCACACCTGGATTGTGCAACATTTGCCCATTATTCTTTATATAATTCTTCAAGCTCTGTCAAATTTGTTGTTGATCATTGCTAGACAACCGTTTTCAGGTCTTGCCATATATTTTCAAGCAGATTTAAGTCAAAAGTGCAACTCAGCCACTCATTCTCTGTCTTGGTAAGCAACTCCAGTTAGATTTGGCCTTGTGATTTGGCCTTGTGTTTTAGGTTATTGTCCTGGCGAAAGGTAAATTCATCTCCCAGTGTCTGGTGCAAAGCAGACTGAACCAGGTTTCCCTCTAGGATTTTGCCTGTGCTTAGTTCTAGTTCACTATGGTCGAGCCTGTTCCAGCACCACTATGGTCTAGCCTGTTCCAGCACCACTATGGTCTAGCCTGTTCCAGCACCACTATGGTCTAGCCTGTTCCAGCACCACTATGGTCTAGCCTGTTCCAGCACCACTATGGTCGAGCCTGTTCCAGCACCACTATGGTCGAGCCTGTTCCAGCACCACTATGGTCTAGCCTGTTCCAGCACCACTATGGTCGAGCCTGTTCCAGCACCACTATGGTCGAGCCTGTTCCAGCACCACTATGGTCGAGCCTGTTCCAGCACCACTATGGTCGAGCCTGTTCCAGCACCACTATGGTCGAGCCTGTTCCAGCACCACTATGGTCGAGCCTGTTCCAGCACCACTATGGTCGAGCCTGTTCCAGCACCACTATGGTCTAGCCTGTTCCAGCACCACTATGGTCTAGCCTGTTCCAGCACCACTATGGTCTAGCCTGTTCCAGCACCACTATGGTCTAGCCTGTTCCAGCACCACTATGGTCGAGCCTGTTCCAGCACCACTATGGTCGAGCCTGTTCCAGCACCACTATGGTCTAGCCTGTTCCAGCACCACTATGGTCGAGCCTGTTCCAGCACCACTATGGTCGAGCCTGTTCCAGCACCACTATGGTCGAGCCTGTTCCAGCACCACTATGGTCGAGCCTGTTCCAGCACCACTATGGTCGAGCCTGTTCCAGCACCACTATGGTCGAGCCTGTTCCAGCACCACTATGGTCGAGCCTGTTCCAGCACCACTATGGTCGAGCCTGTTCCAGCACCACTATGGTCGAGCCTGTTCCAGCACCACTATGGTCGAGCCTGTTCCAGCACCACTATGGTCGAGCCTGTTCCAGCACCACTATGGTCGAGCCTGTTCCAGCATCACTATGGTCGAGCCTGTTCCAGCACCACTATGGTCGAGCCTGTTCCAGCATCACTATGGTCGAGCCTGTTCCAGCACCACTATGGTCGAGCCTGTTCCAGCACCACTATGGTCGAGCCTGTTCCAGCACCACGATGGTCGAGCCTGTTCCAGCACCACTATGGTCGAGCCTGATCCAGCACCACTATGGTCGAGCCTGTTCCAGCATCACTATGGTCGAGCCTGTTCCAGCACCACTATGGTCGAGCCTGTTCCAGCACCACTATGGTCGAGCCTGTTCCAGCACCACTATGGTCGAGCCTGTTCCAGCACCACTATGGTCGAGCCTGTTCCAGCACCACTATGGTCTAGCCTGTTCCAGCACCACTATGGTCGAGCCTGTTCCAGCACCACTATGGTCGAGCCTGTTCCAGCACCACTATGGTCGAGCCTGTTCCAGCACCACTATGGTCGAGCCTGTTCCAGCACCACTATGGTCGAGCCTGTTCCAGCACCACTATGGTCGAGCCTGTTCCAGCACCACTATGGTCGAGCCTGTTCCAGCACCACTATGGTCGAGCCTGTTCCAGCACCACTATGGTCGAGCCTGTTCCAGCACCACTATGGTCGAGCCTGTTCCAGCACCACTTTGGTCGAGCCTGTTCCAGCACCACTATGGTCGAGCCTGTTCCAGCACCACTATGGTCGAGCCTGTTCCAGCACCACTATGGTCAGTGGAAGAGATCTTCAGATAATAAATAAGTTGGGTAATGATTTAAGGACCATGTGAACTTCCTTCTCTGTGTGTGTGTGTGTGTGTGTGTGCGTGTGCGTGTGCATGTGTGAGTGTCTGCATGTGTGTAAGAGTCTGTTAATGAGTCTGTGTAAGGGTTTGTGTATGAGTCTGTGTAAGAGTCTGTGTATGGGGTCTGTGTAAGGGTTTGTGTATGAGTCTGTGTAAGAGTCGGTGTATGAGTCTGTGTAAGAGTCTGGGTATGAGTCTGTGTATGAGTCTGTGTAAGAGTCTGTGTAAGAGTCTGTGTATGAGTCTGTGTAAGAGTCGGTGTATGAGTCGGTGTATGAGTCTGTGTAAGAGTCTGTGTAAGAGTCGGTGTATGAGTCTGTGTATGAGTCTGGGTATGAGTCGGTGTATGAGTCTGTGTAAGAGTCGGTGTATGAGTCTGTGTAAGAGTCGGTGTATGAGTCTGTGTAAGAGTCGGTGTATGAGTCTGTGTATGAGTCTGGGTGCATGTGTAAGAAACTGAATTATCTATATTGGATTCTTTCACCTACAAAAGTCTGTCACAAGCCTGAAGCAACTATTTCCATTCTAGTCTTTTAAAGCCCAGACTCTGTTGGTGGTTTCCGTAGTGTAAGCTGTGTAAAGTGCCTGGGGCCACCAACGGCTAAGCAGCCAGAGAGTAGACCGACAGAATACAGGCGTACAGGGATTGAGTACTGAGGGTGAACCTGTGGCTATGGGGATTAATACATCACTAACTAGACCTGTCCCGCTCTGCTCACAGACTGTGTGTATGAGGGTACATCCTCTCTGTCGGAGCGGGAGTGTGTTAGTGTGTATGAGGGTACACCCTCTCTGTTGGAGCGGGAGTGTGTTAGTGTGTGTGAGGGTACATCCTCTCTGTCAGAGCGGGAGTGTGTTAGTGTGTGTGAGGGTACATCCTCTCTGTCGGAGCGGGAGTGTGTTAGTGTGTGTGAGGGTACATCCTCTCTGTCAGAGCGGGAGTGTGTTAGTGTGTGTGAGGGTACATCCTCTCTGTCGGAGCGGGAGTGTGTTAGTGTGTGTGAGGGTACATCCTCTCTGTCAGAGCGGGAGTGTGTTAGTGTGTGTGAGGGTACATCCTCTCTGTCGGAGCGGGAGTGTGTTAGTGTGTGTGAGGGTACATCCTCTCTGTCGGAGCGGGAGTGTGTTAGTGTGTGTGAGGGTACATCCTCTCTGTCGGAGCGGGAGTGTGTTAGTGTGTGTGAGGGTACATCCTCTCTGTCAGAGCGGGAGTGTGTTAGTGTGTGTGAGGGTACATCCTCTCTGTCGGAGCGGGAGTGTGTTAGTGTGTGTGAGGGTACATCCTCTCTGTCGGAGCGGGAGTGTGTTAGTGTGTGTGATGGTACATCCTCTCTGTCGGAGCGGGAGTGTGTTAGTGTGTATGAGGGTACATCCTCTCTGTCGGAGCGGGAGTGTGTTAGTGTGTGTGAGGGTACATCCTCTCTGTCGGAGCGGGAGTGTGTTAGTGTGTGTGAGGGTACATCCTCTCTGTCGGAGCGGGAGTGTGTTAGTGTGTGTGAGGGTACATCCTCTCTGTCGGAGCGGGAGTGTGTTAGTGTGTGTGAGGGTACATCCTCTCTGTCGGAGCGGGAGTGTGTTAGTGTGTGTGAGGGTACATCCTCTCTGTCGGAGCGGGAGTGTGTTAGTGTGTGTGAGGGTACATCCTCTCTGTCGGAGCGGGAGTGTGTTAGTGTGTGTGAGGGTACATCCTCTCTGTCGGAGCGGGAGTGTGTTAGTGTGTATGAGGGTACATCCTCTCTGTCGGAGCGGGAGTGTGTTAGTGTGTGTGAGGGTACATCCTCTCTGTCAGAGCGGGAGTGTGTTAGTGTGTGTGAGGGTACATCCTCTCTGTCAGAGCGGGAGTGTGTTAGTGTGTGTGAGGGTACATCCTCTCTGTCAGAGCGGGAGTGTGTTAGTGTGTGTGATGGTACATCCTCTCTGTCGGAGCGGGAGTGTGTTAGTGTGTGTGAGGGTACATCCTCTCTGTCGGAGCGGGAGTGTGTTAGTGTGTGTGAGGGTACATCCTCTCTGTCGGAGCGGGAGTGTGTTAGTGTGTGTGAGGGTACATCCTCTCTGTCGGAGCGGGAGTGTGTTAGTGTGTGTGTGTCGCTTGCAGCAAAGAGTCAAAGAAAGAATGATCAATTACTGTAGATGTTAGAAGATAGGAAGATAGAAGGTACCGCTAAAACTTTACAGTCAGGCTATTTTTATTTTTTTTACATTTCAAAAAAAACGAATTATAATATAACACATAATACATATTGCAAAAATGTACTTTAGTACACTAATGACAGAATGTGCAATATGTATTATGTATGTGACTATATGAGAAGTGTACAATGTTTATGACAGGGGTGCAATGTACGTATTATGTTGGGTATGTCATGACCAGTGTCTATTTTCTATACAGCAGTACTGTGTGTCTGAGACAATTTCCCCCTCGGGACATTATCCTATGCCATCCTATCCTAATGAACATGTCAGTTACTTCCTGTTGCATGCATTGTTCTGGATTAGTAACATCCTGAGTGAGTACGACCTCAGCATTCAAAACCATCTTCTTTCTATATTTACAACCTGTTTCCAGTGAAAAGAGATTAAGTTGAATTTAACAAGGACAATCTTGTCCAGCAGTGAGACTATATTTCAGAATAGGAGTGTAGCTGATCATCTCTGAGTGTGTTGTTTTCTCAGTGGAAACCTGACAACACCAATAAACAGTGTAGTTAATGGCTCAAACTGGCTCAAAGTAACAACAGCAGCATTCTTCCTGAACACACACACACACACACACACACACACACACACACACACACACACACACACACACACACACACACACACACAGAGAGAGAGCTCTATCGGAAATGAGACACTTCCTCCACCAGATGTCAGTGTTGTATCTATAAAACTAGGGCTGTTGCACCAACAGTGACAGAAGTTGTTGCCCAATAGTGAGATGTGTAACTTGATAGCCATGGAGACATGTGGAGAATCCCTCTGCAGACCTTCTGGCTGTGACACACCCTCCTCCACACCTACTCTTCTGCCACATGTATCACATTCCCTGGCACACACACACACACACACACACACACACACACACACACCACAACTCCTAACACATGCTCCAAGCCCACCATGGGGCTGGAACACAGCCACTCCTGTCCCCATCCCCTGCAGGCAGCAGCTGACAGAGAGGGCTGTCTTTACTAACAGGATGATATGGATCACATGTCTATCATGGTTGTTGTGCTGCCAAACATAACCACACACATACAATCCCATGTGGGATTTAAAGGAGAAATCATTTGGTGTGGTTATGTGTCCTGTACAGGTTATGACAGTACCATAAACAATTTGGCAGACACTTTTATCCTCTTACAGTCAAGCATACATTTTTCATATGGGTGGCCCCCCACGGGAATCAAACCAACAACCCATGGCCTTGCAAGCACCATACACTAACAACTATGTCACACAGGAGTGCAACAGAATACTGTAAAGTCTGGCGCTGGTCCCTTGGGTCATTAAGGTCCAGCACAGATACAGCTGAGGTCTATTAACCTTCTCACTGAACCCCTGGGTTACATTACCCCCTCAGGTGGCTCTCTGTACCAGTGGGTACTGACCATGACCTGACCATCCCACCCCTCCCTCTAACCCACTGACCTGACCTGACCATCCCACCCCAACCCTCCCTCTAACCCACTGACCTGACCTGACCATCCCACCCCAACCCTCCCTCTAACCCACTGACCTGACCTGACCATCCCACCCCAACCCTCCCTCTAACCCACTGACCTGACCTGACCATCCCAACCCTCCCTCTAACCCACTGACCTGACCTGACCATCCCACCCCAACCCTCCCTCTAACCCACTGACCTGACCTGACCATCCCACCCCAACCCTCCCTCTAACCCACTGACCTGACCTGACCATCCCACCCCAACCCTCCCTCTAACCCACTGACCTGACCTGACCATCCCACCCCAACCCTCCCTCTAACCCACTGACCTGACCTGACCATCCCACCCCAACCCTCCCTCTAACCCACTGACCTGACCTGACCACCCCACCCCAACCCTCCCTCTAACCCACTGACCTGACCTGACCATCCCAACCCTCCCTCTAACCCACTGACCTGACCATCCCAACCCTCCCTCTAACCCACTGACCTGACCTGACCATCCCAACCCTCCCTCTAACCCACTGACCTGACCATCCCACCCCAACCCTCCCTCTAACCCACTGACCTGACCATCCCACCCCAACCCTCCCTCTAACCCACTGACCTGACCTGACCATCCCAACCCTCCCTCTAACCCACTGACCTGACCTGACCATCCCACCCCAACCCTCCCTCTAACCCACTGACCTGACCTGACCATCCCACCCCAACCCTCCCTCTAACCCACTGACCTGACCTGACCATCCCAACCCTCCCTCTAACCCACTGACCTGACCATCCCAACCCTCCCTCTAACCCACTGACCTGACCTGACCATCCCAACCCTCCCTCTAACCCACTGACCTGACCATCCCACCCCAACCCTCCCTCTAACCCACTGACCTGACCATCCCACCCCAACCCTCCCTCTAACCCACTGACCTGACCTGACCATCCCAACCCTCCCTCTAACCCACTGACCTGACCTGACCATCCCAACCCTCCCTCTAACCCACTGACCTGACCTGACCATCCCAACCCTCCCTCTAACCCACTGACCTGACCTGACCATCCCAACCCTCCCTCTAACCCACTGACCTGACCTGACCATCCCAACCCTCCCTCTAACCCACTGACCTGACCTGACCATCCCACCCCAACCCTCCCTCTAACCCACTGACCTGACCATCCCACCCCAACCCTCCCTCTAACCCACTGACCTGACCTGACCATCCCAACCCTCCCTCTAACCCACTGACCTGACCTGACCATCCCAACCCTCCCTCTAACCCACTGACCTGACCTGACCATCCCAACCCTCCCTCTAACCCACTGACCTGACCTGACCATCCCAACCCTCCCTCTAACCCACTGACCTGACCATCCCAACCCTCCCTCTAACCTACTGACCTGACCTGACCATCCCAACCCTCCCTCTAACCCACTGACCTGACCTGACCATCCCAACCCTCCCTCTAACCCACTGACCTGACCTGACCTGACCATCCCAACCCTCCCTCTAACCCACTGACCTGACCTGACCATCCCAACCCTCCCTCTAACCCACTGACCTGACCATCCCAACCCTCCCTCTAACCCACTGACCTGACCATCCCACCCCAACCCTCCCTCTAACCCACTGACCTGACCATCCCAACCCTCCCTCTAACCCACTGACCTGACCATCCCACCCCAACCCTCCCTCTAACCCACTGACCTGACCTGACCATCCCAACCCTCCCTCTAACCCACTGACCTGACCTGACCATCCCAACCCTCCCTCTAACCCACTGACCTGACCATCCCACCCCAACCCTCCCTCTAACCCACTGACCTGACCATCCCAACCCTCCCTCTAACCAACTGACCTGACCTGACCATCCCAACCCTCACTCCAACCTACTGACCTGACCATCCCAACCCTCCCTCTAACCCACTGACCCTGCCTGACCATCCCAACCCTCCCTCTAACCTACTGACCTGGCCTGACCATCCCAACCCTCCCTCTAACTTACTGACCTGACCTGACCATCCCAACCCTCCTTCTAACCCACTGACCTGACCTGACCATCCCAACCCTCCCTCTAACCCACTGACCTGACCTGACCATCCCAACCCTCCCTCTAACCTACTGACCTGACCATCCCAACCCTCCCTCCAACCCTCTAACCTACTGACCTGACCTGACCATCCCAGCGTTCCCTCTAACCTACTGACCTGACCATCCCAACCCTCCCTCCAACCCACTGACCTGACCTGACCATCCCAACATTCCCTCTAACCTACTGACCTGACCATCCCAACTTTCCCTCTAACCTACTGACCTGGCCACCCCAACCCTCCCTCTAACCCACTGACCTGACCATCCCAACCCTCCCTCTAACCTACTGACCTGACCATTCCAACCCTCCCTCCAACCCACTGACCTGACCTGACCATCCCAACTTTCCCTCTAACCTACTGACCTGACCTGGCCACCCCAACCCTCCCTCTAACCCACTGACCATCCCACCCCAACCCTCCCTCTAACCTACTGACCTGACCACCCCAACCCTCCCTCTAACCCACTGACCTGACCACCCCAACCCTCCCTCTAACCTACTGACCTGACCACCCCAACCCTCCCTCTAACCCACTGACCTGACCTGACCACCCCAACCCTCCCTCTAACCTACTGACCTGACCTGACCACCCCAACCCTCCCTCTAACTTACTGACCATCCCAACCCTCCCTCCAACCCACTGACCTGACCTGACCACCCCAACCCTCCCTCTAACCTACTGACCTGACCATCCCAACCCTCCCTCTAACCTACTGACCTGACCTGACCACCCCAACCCTCCCTCTAACTTACTGACCATCCCAACCCTCCCTCCAACCCACTGACCTGACCTGACCACCCCAACCCTCCCTCCAACCCACTGACCTGACCACCCCAACCCTCCCTCTAACCTACTGACCTGACCATCCCAACCCTCCCTCCAACCTACTGACCTGACCATCCCACCCCAACCCTCCCTCTAACCCACTGACCTGACCATCCCAACCCTCCCTCTAACCCACTGACCATCCCACCCCAACCCTCCCTCTAACCTACTGACCTGACCTGACCATCCCACCCCAACCCTCCCTCTAACCCACTGACCTGGCCATCCCAACCCTCCCTCTAACCCACTGACCATCCCACCCCAACCCTCCCTCTAACCTACTGACCTGACCACCCCAACCCTCCCTCCAACCCACTGACCTGACCACCCCAACCCTCCCTCTAACCTACTGACCTGACCATCCCAACCCTCCCTCCAACCTACTGACCTGACCATCCCACCCCAACCCTCCCTCTAACCCACTGACCTGACCATCCCAACCCTCCCTCTAACCCACTGACCATCCCACCCCAACCCTCCCTCTAACCTACTGACCTGACCTGACCATCCCAACCCTCCCTCTAACCCACTGACCTGACCTGACCATCCCAACCCTCCCTCTAACCCACTGACCTGACCATCCCACCCCAACCCTCCCTCTAACCCACTGACCTGACCATCCCAACCCTCCCTCTAACCCACTGACCTGACCTGACCATCCCAACCCTCACTCCAACCTACTGACCTGACCATCCCAACCCTCCCTCTAACCCACTGACCCTGCCTGACCATCCCAACCCTCCCTCTAACCTACTGACCTGGCCTGACCATCCCAAACCTCCCTCTAACTTACTGACCTGACCATCCCAACCCTCCCTCCAACCCTCTAACCTACTGACCTGACCTGACCATCCCAGCGTTCCCTCTAACCTACTGACCTGACCATCCCAACCCTCCCTCCAACCCACTGACCTGACCTGACCATCCCAACATTCCCTCTAACCTACTGACCTGACCATCCCAACTTTCCCTCTAACCTACTGACCTGACCTGGCCACCCCAACCCTCCCTCTAACCCACTGACCTGACCATCCCAACCCTCCCTCTAACCTACTGACCTGACCATTCCAACCCTCCCTCCAACCCACTGACCTGACCTGACCATCCCAACTTTCCCTCTAACCTACTGACCTGACCTGGCCACCCCAACCCTCCCTCTAACCCACTGACCTGACCATCCCAACCCTCCCTCTAACCCACTGACCATCCCACCCCAACCCTCCCTCTAACCTACTGACCTGACCACCCCAACCCTCCCTCTAACCCACTGACCTGACCACCCCAACCCTCCCTCTAACCTACTGACCTGACCACCCCAACCCTCCCTCTAACCCACTGACCTGACCTGACCACCCCAACCCTCCCTCTAACCTACTGACCTGACCTGACCACCCCAACCCTCCCTCTAACTTACTGACCATCCCAACCCTCCCTCCAACCCACTGACCTGACCTGACCACCCCAACCCTCCCTCTAACCTACTGACCTGACCATCCCAACCCTCCCTCTAACCTACTGACCTGACCTGACCACCCCAACCCTCCCTCTAACTTACTGACCATCCCAACCCTCCCTCCAACCCACTGACCTGACCTGACCACCCCAACCCTCCCTCCAACCCACTGACCTGACCACCCCAACCCTCCCTCTAACCTACTGACCTGACCATCCCAACCCTCCCTCCAACCTACTGACCTGACCATCCCACCCCAACCCTCCCTCTAACCCACTGACCTGACCATCCCAACCCTCCCTCTAACCCACTGACCATCCCACCCCAACCCTCCCTCTAACCTACTGACCTGACCTGACCATCCCACCCCAACCCTCCCTCTAACCCACTGACCTGACCATCCCAACCCTCCCTCTAACCCACTGACCATCCCACCCCAACCCTCCCTCTAACCTACTGACCTGACCACCCCAACCCTCCCTCCAACCCACTGACCTGACCACCCCAACCCTCCCTCTAACCTACTGACCTGACCATCCCAACCCTCCCTCCAACCTACTGACCTGACCTGACCATCCCACCCCAACCCTCCCTCTAACCCACTGACCTGACCATCCCAACCCTCCCTCTAACCCACTGACCTGACCTGACCACCCCAACCCTCCCTCTAACCCACTGACCATCCCACCCCAACCCTCCCTCTAACCCACTGACCTGACCACCCCAACCCTCCCTCTAACCCACTGACCTGACCACCCCAACCCTCCCTCTAACCCACTGACCTGACCATCCCAACCCTCCCTCTAACCTACTGACCTGACCACCCCAACCCTCCCTCTAACCTACTGACCTGACCACCCCAACCCTCACTCTAACCCAAAGGGTGAGGCGATGTCGTTCCTAAGTACTGATCTGAAGTCAGTTTTGCTTTAACGTGTCCCTGATGTTTGGTGACACATTGAAACTACAGTGAGCTGATCCTAGAACAGAAAAGATTAGTCAAATAGCACTTTGATCCCGAGGCTTGAGAAATGGTCAATGGGAGTGTACTGTACAGTGCATTAAGGAAGTTATTCAAACACCCTTCCCTTTTTCCACATTTTGTTATGTGTTCCTCATCAAATAAAAAATGTACAGTAAACATTACACTTACAAAAGAATAAAGACATTTCAAATGTCATATTATGTATATATATACAGTGTTGTAATGATGTGCAAATAGTTAAAGTACGAAAGGGAAAATAAACACAAATATTTTTCTCTCTCTCTCTGTCTCGCTTTCTCTCTCTCTCTCCGTCTCTCTCTCTTTCTGATCACACCTCACACACAACGCTGTGTATGTACTCTGGACTCCACTTGTTGGTTACCGTGGCGCTACAGCGCTCTGTTTACATGGCAACCCATATTAATCAGGTCTACAGTACCTGTCTGAGGCTGCTGCTGCAGAGAGGGGGAGGGATAATGGAGGGGAGGAAGAGGAAGACATAGGTGTGCCAGTTCTCTACCACAATGTAAACACATGGTTCCCATGCCAATAAAGCCATTTGAATTTCATTGAAAAAGAGAGAGAGAGCAAGATATAAATACATAAAAGAGAGCGAGAGAGAGAGAGAGAGGAAATCCCAAACATGGTTTTGATAGGAAAGGCTAGGGGTGAGAGTTCATCCTGTAGTGAGCTTGTGAGTCGTAGCCCAGCATTACTATGACTAATGGCATCAGCAGCTTTTAGAAACAGAACCAGACCGGTCCACTCCCTCCAGTACAGAGCAGAACCAGACCGGTCCACTCCCTACAGTACAGAATAGAACCAGACCGGTCCACTCCCTACAGTGCAGAATAGAACCAGACCGGTCTACTCCCAACAGTACAGAATAGAACCAGACCGGTCCACTCCCTACAGTACAGAGCAGAACCAGACCGGTCCACTCCCTACAGTGCAGAATAGAACCAGACCAGTCTACTCCCTACAGTACAGAATAGAACCAGACCAGTCTACTCCCTACAGTACCGAACAGAACCAGACCGGTCCATTCCCTACAGTACTGAACAGAACCAGACCGGTCTACTCCCTAGAGTACAGAATAGAACCAGACCAGTCCACTCCCTACAGTACAGAATAGAACCAGACCGGTCCACTCCCTACAGTACCGAACAGAACCAGACCGGTCCACTCCCTACAGTACAGAATAGAACCAGACCGGTCCACTCCCTACAGTACCGAACAGAACCAGACCGGTCTACTCCCAACAGTACAGAATAGAACCAGACCGGTCTACTCCCTACAGTACAGAATAGAACCAGACCAGTCTACTCCCTACAGTACAGAATAGAACCAGACCGGTCCACTCCCTACAGTACAGAATAGAACCAGACCGGTCCACTCCCTACAGTACAGAATAGAACCAGACCAGTCTACTCCCTACAGTACAGAATAGAACCAGACCAGTCTACTCCCTACAGTACAGAATAGAACCAGACCAGTCTACTCCCTACAGTACAGAATAGAACCAGACCAGTCTACTCCCTACAGTACAGAATAGAACCAGACCGGTCCACTCCCTACAGTACAGAATAGAACCAGACCAGTCTACTCCCTACAGTACAGAATAGAACCAGACCGGTCCACTCCCTACAGTACAGAATAGAACCAGACCGGTCTACTCCCAACAGTACAGAATAGAACCAGACCGGTCTACTCCCTACAGTACAGAATAGAACCAGACCAGTCTACTCCCTACAGTACAGAATAGAACCAGACCGGTCCACTCCCTACAGTACAGAATAGAACCAGACCAGTCTACTCCCTACAGTACAGAATAGAACCAGACCGGTCTACTCCCAACAGTACAGAATAGAACCAGACCGGTCTACTCCCTACAGTACAGAACAGAACCAGACCAGTCTACTCCCTACAGTACAGAATAGAACCAGACCAGTCTACTCCCTACAGTACAGAATAGAACCAGACCAGTCTACTCCCTACAGTACAGAATAGAACCAGACCAGTCTACTCTCTACAGTACAGAACAGAACCAGACCAGTCTACTCCCTACAGTACAGAATAGAACCAGACCAGTCTACTCCCTGCAGTACAGAATAGAACCAGACCGGTCCACTCCCTACAGTACAGAATAGAACCAGACCAGTCTACTCCCTACAGTACAGAATAGAACCAGACCAGTCTACTCCCTACAGTACAGAATAGAACCAGACCAGTCTACTCCCTACAGTACAGAATAGAACAAGACCGGTCCACTCCCTACAGTACAGAATAGAACCAGACCGGTCCACTCCCTACAGTACAGAATAGAACCAGACCAGTCTACTCCCTACAGTACAGAATAGAACCAGACCAGTCTACTCCCTACAGTACAGAATAGAACCAGACCAGTCTACTCCCTACAGTACAGAATAGAACCAGACCAGTCTACTCCCTACAGTACAGAATAGAACCAGACCGGTCCACTCCCTACAGTACAGAATAGAACCAGACCAGTCTACTCCCTACAGTACAGAATAGAACCAGACCGGTCCACTCCCTACAGTACAGAATAGAACCAGACCAGTCTACTCCCTACAGTACAGAATAGAACCAGACCGGTCTACTCCCTACAGTACAGAATAGAACCAGACCAGTCTACTCCCTACAGTACAGAATAGAACCAGACCAGTCCACTCCCTACAGTAGAGAATAGAACCAGACCAGTCTACTCCCTACAGTACAGAATAGAACCAGACCGGTCTACTCCCTACAGTACCGAACAGAACCAGACCGGTCCACTCCCTACAGTACAGAATAGAACCAGACCGGTCTACTCCCTACAGTACAGAATAGAACCAGACCGGTCCACTCCCTACAGTACAGAATAGAACCAGACCAGTCTACTCCCTACAGTACAGAATAGAACCAGACCAGTCTACTCCCTACAGTACAGAATAGAACCAGACCAGTCTACTCCCTACAGTACAGAACAGAACCAGACCGGTCCACTCCCTACAGTACAGAATAGAACCAGACCAGTCTACTCTCTACAGTACAGAACAGAACCAGACCGGTCCACTCCCTACAGTACCGAATAGAACCAGACCAGTCTACTCCCTACAGTACAGAATAGAACCAGACCAGTCTACTCCCTACAGTACAGAATAGAACCAGACCAGTCTACTCCCTACAGTACAGAACAGAACCAGACCGGTCCACTCCCTACAGTACAGAACAGAACCAGACCGGTCCACTCCCTACAGTACAGAATAGAACCAGACCAGTCTACTCCCTACAGTACAGAATAGAACCAGACCGGTCCACTCCCTACAGTACAGAATAGAACCAGACCAGTCTACTCCCTACAGTACAGAATAGAACCAGACCAGTCTACTCCCTACAGTACAGAATAGAACCAGACCAGTCTACTCCCTACAGTACAGAATAGAACCAGACCAGTCCACTCCCTACAGTACAGAATAGAACCAGACCAGTCTACTCCCTACAGTACAGAACAGAACCAGACCAGTCCACTCCCTACAGTACCGAACAGAACCAGACCGGTCCACTCCCTACAGTACCGAACAGAACCAGACCGGTCCACTCCCTACAGTACAGAATAGAACCAGACCGGTCCACTCCCTACAGTACAGAATAGAACCAGACCGGTCCACTCCCTACAGTACCGAACAGAACCAGACCGGTCCACTCCCTACAGTACAGAATAGAACCAGACCAGTCTACTCCCTACAATACAGAATAGAACCAGACCAGTCTACTCCCTACAGTACATAATAGAACCAGACCAGTCTACTCCCTACAGTACAGAATAGAACCAGACCAGTCTACTCCCTACAGTACAGAATAGAACCAGACCAGTCTACTCCCTACAGTACAGAATAGAACCAGACCAGTCTACTCCCTACAGTACAGAATAGAACCAGACCGGTCCACTCCCTACAGTACAGAATAGAACCAGACCAGTCTACTCCCTGCAGTACAGAATAGAACCAGACCAGTCTACTCCCTACAGTACAGAATAGAACCAGACAAGTCTACTCCCTACAGTACAGAATAGAACCAGACCAGTCTACTCCCTACAGTACAGAATAGAACCAGACCAGTCTACTCCCTACAGTACAGAATAGAACCAGACCAGTCTACTCCCTGCAGTACAGAATAGAACCAGACCAGTCTACTCCCTACAGTACAGAATAGAACCAGACCAGTCTACTCCCTACAGTACAGAATAGAACCAGACCAGTCTACTCCCTACTGTACAGAATAGAACCAGACCAGTCTACTCCCTACAGTACAGAATAGAACCAGACCAGTCTACTCCCTACAGTACAGAATAGAACCAGACCAGTCTACTCCCTACAGTACAGAATAGAACCAGACCGGTCCACTCCCTACAATACAGAATAGAACCAGACCAGTCTACTCCCTACAGTACATAATAGAACCAGACCAGTCTACTCCCTACAGTACAGAATAGAACCAGACCGGTCTACTCCCTACAGTACAGAATAGAACCAGACCGGTCCACTCCCTACAGTACAGAATAGAACCAGACCGGTCCACTCCCTACAGTACAGAATAGAACCAGACCAGTCTACTCCCTACAGTACAGAATAGAACCAGACCAGTCTACTCCCTACAGTACAGAATAGAACCAGACCAGTCTACTCCCTACAGTACAGAATAGAACCAGACCAGTCTACTCTCTACAGTACAGAACAGAACCAGACCAGTCTACTCCCTACAGTACAGAATAGAACCAGACCAGTCTACTCCCTGCAGTACAGAATAGAACCAGACCGGTCCACTCCCTACAGTACAGAATAGAACCAGACCAGTCTACTCCCTACAGTACAGAATAGAACCAGACCAGTCTACTCCCTACAGTACAGAATAGAACCAGACCAGTCTACTCCCTACAGTACAGAATAGAACCAGACCGGTCCACTCCCTACAGTACAGAATAGAACCAGACCGGTCCACTCCCTACAGTACAGAATAGAACCAGACCAGTCTACTCCCTACAGTACAGAATAGAACCAGACCAGTCTACTCCCTACAGTACAGAATAGAACCAGACCAGTCTACTCCCTACAGTACAGAATAGAACCAGACCAGTCTACTCCCTACAGTACAGAATAGAACCAGACCGGTCCACTCCCTACAGTACAGAATAGAACCAGACCAGTCTACTCCCTACAGTACAGAATAGAACCAGACCGGTCCACTCCCTACAGTACAGAATAGAACCAGACCAGTCTACTCCCTACAGTACAGAATAGAACCAGACCGGTCTACTCCCTACAGTACAGAATAGAACCAGACCAGTCTACTCCCTACAGTACAGAATAGAACCAGACCAGTCCACTCCCTACAGTAGAGAATAGAACCAGACCAGTCTACTCCCTACAGTACAGAATAGAACCAGACCGGTCTACTCCCTACAGTACCGAACAGAACCAGACCGGTCCACTCCCTACAGTACAGAATAGAACCAGACCGGTCTACTCCCTACAGTACAGAATAGAACCAGACCGGTCCACTCCCTACAGTACAGAATAGAACCAGACCAGTCTACTCCCTACAGTACAGAATAGAACCAGACCAGTCTACTCCCTACAGTACAGAATAGAACCAGACCAGTCTACTCCCTACAGTACAGAACAGAACCAGACCGGTCCACTCCCTACAGTACCGAATAGAACCAGACCAGTCTACTCTCTACAGTACAGAACAGAACCAGACCGGTCCACTCCCTACAGTACCGAATAGAACCAGACCAGTCTACTCCCTACAGTACAGAATAGAACCAGACCAGTCTACTCCCTACAGTACAGAATAGAACCAGACCAGTCTACTCCCTACAGTACAGAACAGAACCAGACCGGTCCACTCCCTACAGTACAGAACAGAACCAGACCGGTCCACTCCCTACAGTACAGAATAGAACCAGACCAGTCTACTCCCTACAGTACAGAATAGAACCAGACCGGTCTACTCCCTACAGTACAGAATAGAACCAGACCAGTCTACTCCCTACAGTACAGAATAGAACCAGACCAGTCCACTCCCTACAGTAGAGAATAGAACCAGACCAGTCTACTCCCTACAGTACAGAATAGAACCAGACCGGTCTACTCCCTACAGTACCGAACAGAACCAGACCGGTCCACTCCCTACAGTACAGAATAGAACCAGACCGGTCTACTCCCTACAGTACAGAATAGAACCAGACCGGTCCACTCCCTACAGTACAGAATAGAACCAGACCAGTCTACTCCCTACAGTACAGAATAGAACCAGACCAGTCTACTCCCTACAGTACAGAATAGAACCAGACCAGTCTACTCCCTACAGTACAGAACAGAACCAGACCGGTCCACTCCCTACAGTACAGAATAGAACCAGACCAGTCTACTCTCTACAGTACAGAACAGAACCAGACCGGTCCACTCCCTACAGTACCGAATAGAACCAGACCAGTCTACTCCCTACAGTACAGAATAGAACCAGACCAGTCTACTCCCTACAGTACAGAATAGAACCAGACCAGTCTACTCCCTACAGTACAGAACAGAACCAGACCGGTCCACTCCCTACAGTACAGAACAGAACCAGACCGGTCCACTCCCTACAGTACAGAATAGAACCAGACCAGTCTACTCCCTACAGTACAGAATAGAACCAGACCGGTCCACTCCCTACAGTACAGAATAGAACCAGACCAGTCTACTCCCTACAGTACAGAATAGAACCAGACCAGTCTACTCCCTACAGTACAGAATAGAACCAGACCAGTCTACTCCCTACAGTACAGAATAGAACCAGACCAGTCCACTCCCTACAGTACAGAATAGAACCAGACCAGTCTACTCCCTACAGTACAGAACAGAACCAGACCAGTCCACTCCCTACAGTACCGAACAGAACCAGACCGGTCCACTCCCTACAGTACCGAACAGAACCAGACCGGTCCACTCCCTACAGTACAGAATAGAACCAGACCGGTCCACTCCCTACAGTACAGAATAGAACCAGACCGGTCCACTCCCTACAGTACCGAACAGAACCAGACCGGTCCACTCCCTACAGTACAGAATAGAACCAGACCAGTCTACTCCCTACAATACAGAATAGAACCAGACCAGTCTACTCCCTACAGTACATAATAGAACCAGACCAGTCTACTCCCTACAGTACAGAATAGAACCAGACCAGTCTACTCCCTACAGTACAGAATAGAACCAGACCAGTCTACTCCCTACAGTACAGAATAGAACCAGACCGGTCCACTCCCTACAGTACAGAATAGAACCAGACCAGTCTACTCCCTGCAGTACAGAATAGAACCAGACCAGTCTACTCCCTACAGTACAGAATAGAACCAGACAAGTCTACTCCCTACAGTACAGAATAGAACCAGACCAGTCTACTCCCTACAGTACAGAATAGAACCAGACCAGTCTACTCCCTACAGTACAGAATAGAACCAGACCAGTCTACTCCCTGCAGTACAGAATAGAACCAGACCAGTCTACTCCCTACAGTACAGAATAGAACCAGACCAGTCTACTCCCTACAGTACAGAATAGAACCAGACCAGTCTACTCCCTACTGTACAGAATAGAACCAGACCAGTCTACTCCCTACAGTACAGAATAGAACCAGACCAGTCTACTCCCTACAGTACAGAATAGAACCAGACCAGTCTACTCCCTACAGTACAGAATAGAACCAGACCGGTCCACTCCCTACAATACAGAATAGAACCAGACCAGTCTACTCCCTACAGTACATAATAGAACCAGACCAGTCTACTCCCTACAGTACAGAATAGAACCAGACCGGTCTACTCCCTACAGTACAGAATAGAACCAGACCGGTCCACTCCCTACAGTACAGAATAGAACCAGACCGGTCCACTCCCTACAGTACAGAATAGAACCAGACCAGTCTACTCCCTACAGTACAGAATAGAACCAGACCAGTCTACTCCCTACAGTACAGAATAGAACCAGACCAGTCTACTCCCTACAGTACAGAATAGAACCAGACCAGTCTACTCTCTACAGTACAGAACAGAACCAGACCAGTCTACTCCCTACAGTACAGAATAGAACCAGACCAGTCTACTCCCTGCAGTACAGAATAGAACCAGACCGGTCCACTCCCTACAGTACAGAATAGAACCAGACCAGTCTACTCCCTACAGTACAGAATAGAACCAGACCAGTCTACTCCCTACAGTACAGAATAGAACCAGACCGGTCCACTCCCTACAGTACAGAATAGAACCAGACCGGTCCACTCCCTACAGTACAGAATAGAACCAGACCAGTCTACTCCCTACAGTACAGAATAGAACCAGACCAGTCTACTCCCTACAGTACAGAATAGAACCAGACCAGTCTACTCCCTACAGTACAGAATAGAACCAGACCAGTCTACTCCCTACAGTACAGAATAGAACCAGACCGGTCCACTCCCTACAGTACAGAATAGAACCAGACCAGTCTACTCCCTACAGTACAGAATAGAACCAGACCGGTCCACTCCCTACAGTACAGAATAGAACCAGACCAGTCTACTCCCTACAGTACAGAATAGAACCAGACCGGTCTACTCCCTACAGTACAGAATAGAACCAGACCAGTCTACTCCCTACAGTACAGAATAGAACCAGACCAGTCCACTCCCTACAGTAGAGAATAGAACCAGACCAGTCTACTCCCTACAGTACAGAATAGAACCAGACCGGTCTACTCCCTACAGTACCGAACAGAACCAGACCGGTCCACTCCCTACAGTACAGAATAGAACCAGACCGGTCTACTCCCTACAGTACAGAATAGAACCAGACCGGTCCACTCCCTACAGTACAGAATAGAACCAGACCAGTCTACTCCCTACAGTACAGAATAGAACCAGACCAGTCTACTCCCTACAGTACAGAATAGAACCAGACCAGTCTACTCCCTACAGTACAGAACAGAACCAGACCGGTCCACTCCCTACAGTACCGAATAGAACCAGACCAGTCTACTCTCTACAGTACAGAACAGAACCAGACCAGTCCACTCCCTACAGTACCGAATAGAACCAGACCAGTCTACTCCCTACAGTACAGAATAGAACCAGACCAGTCTACTCCCTACAGTACAGAATAGAACCAGACCAGTCTACTCCCTACAGTACAGAACAGAACCAGACCGGTCCACTCCCTACAGTACAGAACAGAACCAGACCGGTCCACTCCCTACAGTACAGAATAGAACCAGACCAGTCTACTCCCTACAGTACAGAATAGAACCAGACCAGTCTACTCCCTACAGTACAGAATAGAACCAGACCGGTCCACTCCCTACAGTACAGAATAGAACCAGACCAGTCTACTCCCTACAGTACAGAATAGAACCAGACCAGTCTACTCCCTACAGTACAGAATAGAACCAGACCGGTCCACTCCCTACAGTACAGAATAGAACCAGACCGGTCCACTCCCTACAGTACAGAATAGAACCAGACCAGTCTACTCCCTACAGTACAGAATAGAACCAGACCAGTCTACTCCCTACAGTACAGAATAGAACCAGACCAGTCTACTCCCTACAGTACAGAATAGAACCAGACCAGTCTACTCCCTACAGTACAGAATAGAACCAGACCGGTCCACTCCCTACAGTACAGAATAGAACCAGACCAGTCTACTCCCTACAGTACAGAATAGAACCAGACCGGTCCACTCCCTACAGTACAGAATAGAACCAGACCAGTCTACTCCCTACAGTACAGAATAGAACCAGACCGGTCTACTCCCTACAGTACAGAATAGAACCAGACCAGTCTACTCCCTACAGTACAGAATAGAACCAGACCAGTCCACTCCCTACAGTAGAGAATAGAACCAGACCAGTCTACTCCCTACAGTACAGAATAGAACCAGACCGGTCTACTCCCTACAGTACCGAACAGAACCAGACCGGTCCACTCCCTACAGTACAGAATAGAACCAGACCGGTCTACTCCCTACAGTACAGAATAGAACCAGACCGGTCCACTCCCTACAGTACAGAATAGAACCAGACCAGTCTACTCCCTACAGTACAGAATAGAACCAGACCAGTCTACTCCCTACAGTACAGAATAGAACCAGACCAGTCTACTCCCTACAGTACAGAACAGAACCAGACCGGTCCACTCCCTACAGTACCGAATAGAACCAGACCAGTCTACTCTCTACAGTACAGAACAGAACCAGACCGGTCCACTCCCTACAGTACCGAATAGAACCAGACCAGTCTACTCCCTACAGTACAGAATAGAACCAGACCAGTCTACTCCCTACAGTACAGAATAGAACCAGACCAGTCTACTCCCTACAGTACAGAACAGAACCAGACCGGTCCACTCCCTACAGTACAGAACAGAACCAGACCGGTCCACTCCCTACAGTACAGAATAGAACCAGACCAGTCTACTCCCTACAGTACAGAATAGAACCAGACCGGTCCACTCCCTACAGTACAGAATAGAACCAGACCAGTCTACTCCCTACAGTACAGAATAGAACCAGACCAGTCTACTCCCTACAGTACAGAATAGAACCAGACCAGTCTACTCCCTACAGTACAGAATAGAACCAGACCAGTCCACTCCCTACAGTACAGAATAGAACCAGACCAGTCTACTCCCTACAGTACAGAACAGAACCAGACCAGTCCACTCCCTACAGTACCGAACAGAACCAGACCGGTCCACTCCCTACAGTACCGAACAGAACCAGACCGGTCCCCTCCCTACAGTACAGAATAGAACCAGACCGGTCCACTCCCTACAGTACAGAATAGAACCAGACCGGTCCACTCCCTACAGTACCGAACAGAACCAGACCGGTCCACTCCCTACAGTACAGAATAGAACCAGACCAGTCTACTCCCTACAATACAGAATAGAACCAGACCAGTCTACTCCCTACAGTACATAATAGAACCAGACCAGTCTACTCCCTACAGTACAGAATAGAACCAGACCAGTCTACTCCCTACAGTACAGAATAGAACCAGACCAGTCTACTCCCTACAGTACAGAATAGAACCAGACCGGTCCACTCCCTACAGTACAGAATAGAACCAGACCAGTCTACTCCCTGCAGTACAGAATAGAACCAGACCAGTCTACTCCCTACAGTACAGAATAGAACCAGACAAGTCTACTCCCTATAGTACAGAATAGAACCAGACCAGTCTACTCCCTACAGTACAGAATAGAACCAGACCAGTCTACTCCCTACAGTACAGAATAGAACCAGACCAGTCTACTCCCTGCAGTACAGAATAGAACCAGACCAGTCTACTCCCTACAGTACAGAATAGAACCAGACCAGTCTACTCCCTACAGTACAGAATAGAACCAGACCAGTCTACTCCCTACTGTACAGAATAGAACCAGACCAGTCTACTCCCTACAGTACAGAATAGAACCAGACCAGTCTACTCCCTACAGTACAGAATAGAACCAGACCAGTCTACTCCCTACAGTACAGAATAGAACCAGACCGGTCCACTCCCTACAATACAGAATAGAACCAGACCAGTCTACTCCCTACAGTACATAATAGAACCAGACCAGTCTACTCCCTACAGTACAGAATAGAACCAGACCGGTCTACTCCCTACAGTACAGAATAGAACCAGACCGGTCCACTCCCTACAGTACAGAATAGAACCAGACCGGTCCACTCCCTACAGTACAGAATAGAACCAGACCAGTCTACTCCCTACAGTACAGAATAGAACCAGACCAGTCTACTCCCTACAGTACAGAATAGAACCAGACCAGTCTACTCCCTACAGTACAGAATAGAACCAGACCGGTCTACTCCCTACAGTACAGAATAGAACCAGACCAGTCTACTCCCTACAGTACAGAACAGAACCAGACCGGTCCACTCCCTACAGTATAGAATAGAACCAGACCAGTCTACTCCCTAGAGTACAGAATAGAACCAGACCAGTCCACTCCCTACAGTACAGAATAGAACCAGACCGGTCTACTCCCTACAGTACAGAATAGAACCAGACCAGTCTACTCCCTACAGTACAGAATAGAACCAGACCAGTCCACTCCCTACAGTACAGAATAGAACCAGACCGGTCTACTCCCTACAGTACAGAATAGAACCAGACCGGTCCACTCCCAACAGTGCAGAATAGAACCAGACCAGTCCACTCCCTACAGTGCAGAATAGAACCAGACCAGTCTACTCCCTACAGTACAGAATAGAACCAGACCAGTCTACTCCCTACAGTACAGAATAGAACCAGACCAGTCTACTCCCTACAGTACAGAATAGAACCAGACCAGTCTACTCCCTACAGTACAGAATAGAACCAGACCAGTCTACTCCCTACAGTACAGAATAGAACCAGACCAGTCTACTCCCTACAGTACAGAATAGAACCAGACCAGTCTACTCCCTACAGTACAGAATAGAACCAGACCGGTCTACTCCCTACAGTACAGAATAGAACCAGACCGGTCCACTCCCTACAGTACAGAATAGAACCAGACCAGTCTACTCCCTAGAGTACAGAATAGAACCAGACCAGTCTACTCCCTACAGTACAGAATAGAACCAGACCAGTCTACTCCCTACAGTACAGAATAGAACCAGACCAGTCTACTCCCTACAGTACAGAATAGAACCAGACCGGTCTACTCCCTACAGTACAGAATAGAACCAGATCAGTCTACTCCCTACAGTACAGAATAGAACCAGACCAGTCTACTCCCTACAGTACAGAATAGAACCAGACCAGTCTACTCCCTACAGTACAAAATAGAACCAGACCAGTCTACTCCCTACAGTACAGAACAGAACCAGACCAGTCTACTCCCTACAGTACAGAATAGAACCAGACCAGTCTACTCCCTACAGTACAGAATAGAACCAGACCAGTCTACTCCCTACAGTACAGAATAGAACCAGACCGGTCTACTCCCTACAGTACAGAATAGAACCAGACAGGTCCACTCCCTACAGTACAGAATAGAACCAGACCAGTCTACTCCCTACAGTACAGAATAGAACCAGACCGGTCTACTCCCTACAGTACAGAATAGAACCAGACAGGTCCACTCCCTACAGTACAGAATAGAACCAGACCAGTCTACTCCCTACAGTACAGAATAGAACCAGACCAGTCTACTCCCTGCAGTACAGAATAGAACCAGACCGGTCTACTCCCTACAGTACAGAATAGAACCTGACCGGTCTACTCCCTACAGTACAGAATAAAACCAGACCGGTCTACTCCCTAAAGTACAGAATAGAACCAGACCGATCTACTCCCTACAGTACAGAATAGAACCAGACCGGTCTACTCCCTGCAGTACAGAATAGAACCAGACCAGTCTACTCCCTGCAGTACAGAATAGAACCAGACCGGTCTACTCCCTACAGTACAGAATAGAACCAGACCGGTCTACTCCCTACAGTGCAGAATAGAACCAGACCAGTCTACTCCCTACAGTACAGAATAGAACCAGACCGGTCTACTCCCTGCAGTACAGAATAGAACCAGACCGGTCTACTCCCTACAGTACAGAATAGAACCAGACCGGTCTACTCCCTACAGTGCAGAATAGAACCAGACCAGTCTACTCCCTACAGTACAGAATAGAACCAGACCGGTCCACTCCCTACAGTACAGAATAGAACCAGACCGGTCCACTCCCTACAGTACAGAATAGAACCAGACCGGTCCACTCCCTACAGTACAGAATAGAACCAGACCGGTCTACTCCCTACAGTACAGAATAGAACCAGACCGGTCCACTCCCTACAGTACAGAATAGAACCAGACCGGTCTACTCCCTGCAGTACAGAATAGAACCAGACCGGTCTACTCCCTGCAGTACAGAATAGAACCAGACCGGTCTACTCCCTACAGTACAGAATAGAACCAGACCGGTCTACTCCCTACAGTGCAGAATAGAACCAGACCAGTCTACTCCCTACAGTACAGAATAGAACCAGACCGGTCTACTCCCTACAGTACAGAATAGAACCAGACCAGTCTACTCCCTACAGTACAGAATAGAACCAGACCGGTCTACTCCCTACAGTACAGAATAGAACGAGACCAGTCTACTCCCTACAGTACAGAATAGAACCAGACCAGTCTACTCCCTACAGTACAGAATAGAACCAGACCAGTCTACTCCCTACAGTACAGAATAGAACCAGACCAGTCTACTCCCTGCAGTACAGAATAGAACCAGACCAGTCTACTCCCTACAGTACAGAATAGAACCAGACCGGTCCACTCCCTACAGTACAGAATAGAACCAGACCAGTCCACTCCCTACAGTACATAATAGAACCAGACCAGTCTACTCCCTACAGTACAGAATATAACCAGACCAGTCTACTCCCTACAGTACAGAATAGAACCAGACCAGTCTACTCCCTACAGTACAGAATAGAACCAGACCGGTCCACTCCCTACAGTACAGAATAGAACCAGACCAGTCTACTCCCTGCAGTACAGAATAGAACCAGACCAGTCTACTCCCTACAGTACAGAATAGAACCAGACCAGTCTACTCCCTACAGTACAGAATAGAACCAGACCAGTCTACTCCCTACAGTACAGAATAGAACCAGACCAGTCTACTCCCTACAGTACAGAATAGAACCAGACCAGTCTACTCCCTGCAGTACAGAATAGAACCAGACCAGTCTACTCCCTACAGTACAGAATAGAACCAGACCAGTCTACTCCCTACAGTACAGAATAGAACCAGACCAGTCTACTCCCTACTGTACAGAATAGAACCAGACCAGTCTACTCCCTACAGTACAGAATAGAACCAGACCAGTCTACTCCCTACAGTACAGAATAGAACCAGACCAGTCTACTCCCTACAGTACAGAATAGAACCAGACCGGTCCACTCCCTACAATACAGAATAGAACCAGACCAGTCTACTCCCTACAGTACATAATAGAACCAGACCAGTCTACTCCCTACAGTACAGAATAGAACCAGACCGGTCCACTCCCTACAGTACAGAATAGAACCAGACCAGTCTACTCCCTGCAGTACAGAATAGAACCAGACCGGTCTACTCCCTACAGTACAGAATAGAACCAGACCGGTCTACTCCCTACAGTGCAGAATAGAACCAGACCGGTCTACTCCCTACAGTACAGAATAGAACCAGACCAGTCTACTCCCTACAGTACAGAATAGAACCAGACCGGTCTACTCCCTACAGTACAGAATAGAACCAGACCAGTCTACTCCCTACAGTACAGAACAGAACCAGACCGGTCCACTCCCTACAGTATAGAATAGAACCAGACCAGTCTACTCCCTAGAGTACAGAATAGAACCAGACCAGTCCACTCCCTACAGTACAGAATAGAACCAGACCAGTCTACTCCCTGCAGTACAGAATAGAACCAGACCAGTCTACTCCCTACAGTACAGAATAGAACCAGACCGGTCCACTCCCTACAGTACAGAATAGAACCAGACCGGTCCACTCCCTACAGTACAGAATAGAACCAGACCGGTCCACTCCCAACAGTACAGAATAGAACCAGACCGGTCCACTCCCTACAGTACAGAATAGAACCAGACCGGTCTACTCCCTGCAGTACAGAATAGAACCAGACCGGTCTACTCCCTGCAGTACAGAATAGAACCAGACCGGTCTACTCCCTACAGTACAGAATAGAACCAGACCGGTCTACTCCCTACAGTGCAGAATAGAACCAGACCAGTCTACTCCCTACAGTACAGAATAGAACCAGACCAGTCTACTCCCTACAGTACAGAATAGAACCAGACCAGTCTACTCCCTACAGTACAGAATAGAACCAGACCAGTCTACTCCCTACAGTACAGAATAGAACCAGACCAGTCTACTACCTACAGTACAGAATAGAACCAGACCGGTCTACTCCCTACAGTACAGAATAGAACGAGACCAGTCTACTCCCTACAGTACAGAATAGAACCAGACCAGTCTACTCCCTACAGTACAGAATAGAACCAGACCAGTCTACTCCCTACAGTACAGAATAGAACCAGACCAGTCTACTCCCTGCAGTACAGAATAGAACCAGACCAGTCTACTCCCTACAGTACAGAATAGAACCAGACCGGTCCACTCCCTGCAGTACAGAATAGAACCAGACCGGTCTACTCCCTACAGTACAGAATAGAACCAGACCGGTCTACTCCCTACAGTGCAGAATAGAACCAGACCAGTCTACTCCCTACAGTACAGAATAGAACCAGACCGGTCTACTCCCTACAGTACAGAATAGAACCAGACCAGTCTACTCCCTACAGTACAGAATAGAACCAGACCGGTCTACTCCCTACAGTACAGAATAGAACGAGACCAGTCTACTCCCTACAGTACAGAATAGAACCAGACCAGTCTACTCCCTACAGTACAGAATAGAACCAGACCAGTCTACTCCCTACAGTACAGAATAGAACCAGACCAGTCTACTCCCTGCAGTACAGAATAGAACCAGACCAGTCTACTCCCTACAGTACAGAATAGAACCAGACCGGTCCACTCCCTACAGTACAGAATAGAACCAGACCAGTCCACTCCCTACAGTACATAATAGAACCAGACCAGTCTACTCCCTACAGTACAGAATATAACCAGACCAGTCTACTCCCTACAGTACAGAATAGAACCAGACCAGTCTACTCCCTACAGTACAGAATAGAACCAGACCGGTCCACTCCCTACAGTACAGAATAGAACCAGACCAGTCTACTCCCTGCAGTACAGAATAGAACCAGACCAGTCTACTCCCTACAGTACAGAATAGAACCAGACCAGTCTACTCCCTACAGTACAGAATAGAACCAGACCAGTCTACTCCCTACAGTACAGAATAGAACCAGACCAGTCTACTCCCTACAGTACAGAATAGAACCAGACCAGTCTACTCCCTGCAGTACAGAATAGAACCAGACCAGTCTACTCCCTACAGTACAGAATAGAACCAGACCAGTCTACTCCCTACAGTACAGAATAGAACCAGACCAGTCTACTCCCTACTGTACAGAATAGAACCAGACCAGTCTACTCCCTACAGTACAGAATAGAACCAGACCAGTCTACTCCCTACAGTACAGAATAGAACCAGACCAGTCTACTCCCTACAGTACAGAATAGAACCAGACCGGTCCACTCCCTACAATACAGAATAGAACCAGACCAGTCTACTCCCTACAGTACATAATAGAACCAGACCAGTCTACTCCCTACAGTACAGAATAGAACCAGACCGGTCTACTCCCTACAGTGCAGAATAGAACCAGACCGGTCTACTCCCTACAGTACAGAATAGAACCAGACCAGTCTACTCCCTACAGTACAGAATAGAACCAGACCGGTCTACTCCCTACAGTACAGAATAGAACCAGACCAGTCTACTCCCTACAGTACAGAACAGAACCAGACCGGTCCACTCCCTACAGTATAGAATAGAACCAGACCAGTCTACTCCCTAGAGTACAGAATAGAACCAGACCAGTCCACTCCCTACAGTACAGAATAGAACCAGACCAGTCTACTCCCTGCAGTACAGAATAGAACCAGACCAGTCTACTCCCTACAGTACAGAATAGAACCAGACCGGTCCACTCCCTACAGTACAGAATAGAACCAGACCGGTCCACTCCCTACAGTACAGAATAGAACCAGACCGGTCCACTCCCAACAGTACAGAATAGAACCAGACCGGTCCACTCCCTACAGTACAGAATAGAACCAGACCGGTCTACTCCCTGCAGTACAGAATAGAACCAGACCGGTCTACTCCCTGCAGTACAGAATAGAACCAGACCGGTCTACTCCCTACAGTACAGAATAGAACCAGACCGGTCTACTCCCTACAGTGCAGAATAGAACCAGACCAGTCTACTCCCTACAGTACAGAATAGAACCAGACCAGTCTACTCCCTACAGTACAGAATAGAACCAGACCAGTCTACTCCCTACAGTACAGAATAGAACCAGACCAGTCTACTCCCTACAGTACAGAATAGAACCAGACCAGTCTACTCCCTACAGTACAGAATAGAACCAGACCGGTCTACTCCCTACAGTACAGAATAGAACGAGACCAGTCTACTCCCTACAGTACAGAATAGAACCAGACCAGTCTACTCCCTACAGTACAGAATAGAACCAGACCAGTCTACTCCCTACAGTACAGAATAGAACCAGACCAGTCTACTCCCTGCAGTACAGAATAGAACCAGACCAGTCTACTCCCTACAGTACAGAATAGAACCAGACCGGTCCACTCCCTACAGTACAGAATAGAACCAGACCAGTCCACTCCCTACAGTACATAATAGAACCAGACCAGTCTACTCCCTACAGTACAGAATAGAACCAGACCAGTCTACTCCCTACAGTACAGAATAGAACCAGACCAGTCTACTCCCTACAGTACAGAATAGAACCAGACCGGTCCACTCCCTACAGTACAGAATAGAACCAGACCAGTCTACTCCCTGCAGTACAGAATAGAACCAGACCAGTCTACTCCCTACAGTACAGAATAGAACCAGACCAGTCTACTCCCTACAGTACAGAATAGAACCAGACCAGTCTACTCCCTACAGTACAGAATAGAACCAGACCAGTCTACTCCCTACAGTACAGAATAGAACCAGACCAGTCTACTCCCTGCAGTACAGAATAGAACCAGACCAGTCTACTCCCTACAGTACAGAATAGAACCAGACCAGTCTACTCCCTACAGTACAGAATAGAACCAGACCAGTCTACTCCCTACTGTACAGAATAGAACCAGACCAGTCTACTCCCTACAGTACAGAATAGAACCAGACCAGTCTACTCCCTACAGTACAGAATAGAACCAGACCAGTCTACTCCCTACAGTACAGAATAGAACCAGACCGGTCCACTCCCTACAATACAGAATAGAACCAGACCAGTCTACTCCCTACAGTACATAATAGAACCAGACCAGTCTACTCCCTGCAGTACAGAATAGAACCAGACCAGTCTACTCCCTACAGTACAGAATAGAACCAGACCGGTCCACTCCCTACAGTACAGAATAGAACCAGACCAGTCTACTCCCTGCAGTACAGAATAGAACCAGACCAGTCTACTCCCTACAGTACAGAATAGAACCAGACCAGTCTACTCCCTACAGTACAGAATAGAACCAGACCAGTCTACTCCCTACAGTACAGAATAGAACCAGACCAGTCTACTCCCTACAGTACAGAATAGAACCAGACCAGTCTACTCCCTGCAGTACAGAATAGAACCAGACCAGTCTACTCCCTACAGTACAGAATAGAACCAGACCAGTCTACTCCCTACAGTACAGAATAGAACCAGACCAGTCTACTCCCTACTGTACAGAATAGAACCAGACCAGTCTACTCCCTACAGTACAGAATAGAACCAGACCAGTCTACTCCCTACAGTACAGAATAGAACCAGACCAGTCTACTCCCTACAGTACAGAATAGAACCAGACCGGTCCACTCCCTACAATACAGAATAGAACCAGACCAGTCTACTCCCTACAGTACATAATAGAACCAGACCAGTCTACTCCCTACAGTACAGAATAGAACCAGACCGGTCCACTCCCTACAGTACAGAATAGAACCAGACCAGTCTACTCCCTGCAGTACAGAATAGAACCAGACCGGTCTACTCCCTACAGTACAGAATAGAACCAGACCGGTCTACTCCCTACAGTGCAGAATAGAACCAGACCAGTCTACTCCCTACATTACAGAATAGAACCAGACCAGTCTACTCCCTACAGTACAGAATAGAACCAGACCGGTCTACTCCCTACAGTACAGAATAGAACCAGACCAGTCTACTCCCTACAGTACAGAACAGAACCAGACCGGTCCACTCCCTACAGTATAGAATAGAACCAGACCAGTCTACTCCCTAGAGTACAGAATAGAACCAGACCAGTCCACTCCCTACAGTACAGAATAGAACCAGACCAGTCTACTCCCTGCAGTACAGAATAGAACCAGACCAGTCTACTCCCTGCAGTACAGAATAGAACCAGACCAGTCTACTCCCTACAGTACAGAATAGAACCAGACCGGTCCACTCCCAACAGTACAGAATAGAACCAGACCGGTCCACTCCCTACAGTACAGAATAGAACCAGACCGGTCTACTCCCTGCAGTACAGAATAGAACCAGACCGGTCTACTCCCTACAGTACAGAATAGAACCAGACCAGTCTACTCCCTACAGTACAGAATAGAACCAGACCGGTCTACTCCCTACAGTACAGAATAGAACCAGACCAGTCTACTCCCTACAGTACAGAACAGAACCAGACCGGTCCACTCCCTACAGTATAGAATAGAACCAGACCAGTCTACTCCCTAGAGTACAGAATAGAACCAGACCAGTCCACTCCCTACAGTACAGAATAGAACCAGACCAGTCTACTCCCTGCAGTACAGAATAGAACCAGACCAGTCTACTCCCTGCAGTACAGAATAGAACCAGACCAGTCTACTCCCTACAGTACAGAATAGAACCAGACCGGTCCACTCCCAACAGTACAGAATAGAACCAGACCGGTCCACTCCCTACAGTACAGAATAGAACCAGACCGGTCTACTCCCTGCAGTACAGAATAGAACCAGACCGGTCTACTCCCTGCAGTACAGAATAGAACCAGACCGGTCTACTCCCTACAGTACAGAATAGAACCAGACCGGTCTACTCCCTACAGTGCAGAATAGAACCAGACCAGTCTACTCCCTACAGTACAGAATATAACCAGACCAGTCTACTCCCTACAGTACAGAATAGAACCAGACCAGTCTACTCCCTACAGTACAGAATAGAACCAGACCAGTCTACTCCCTACAGTACAGAATAGAACCAGACCAGTCTACTCCCTACAGTACAGAATAGAACCAGACCGGTCTACTCCCTACAGTACAGAATAGAACGAGACCAGTCTACTCCCTACAGTACAGAATAGAACCAGACCAGTCTACTCCCTACAGTACAGAATAGAACCAGACCAGTCTACTCCCTACAGTACAGAATAGAACCAGACCAGTCTACTCCCTGCAGTACAGAATAGAACCAGACCAGTCTACTCCCTACAGTACAGAATAGAACCAGACCGGTCCACTCCCTACAGTACAGAATAGAACCAGACCAGTCCACTCCCTACAGTACATAATAGAACCAGACCAGTCTACTCCCTACAGTACAGAATAGAACCAGACCAGTCTACTCCCTACAGTACAGAATAGAACCAGACCAGTCTACTCCCTACAGTACAGAATAGAACCAGACCGGTCCACTCCCTACAGTACAGAATAGAACCAGACCAGTCTACTCCCTGCAGTACAGAATAGAACCAGACCAGTCTACTCCCTACAGTACAGAATAGAACCAGACCAGTCTACTCCCTACAGTACAGAATAGAACCAGACCAGTCTACTCCCTACAGTACAGAATAGAACCAGACCAGTCTACTCCCTACAGTACAGAATAGAACCAGACCAGTCTACTCCCTGCAGTACAGAATAGAACCAGACCAGTCTACTCCCTACAGTACAGAATAGAACCAGACCAGTCTACTCCCTACAGTACAGAATAGAACCAGACCAGTCTACTCCCTACTGTACAGAATAGAACCAGACCAGTCTACTCCCTACAGTACAGAATAGAACCAGACCAGTCTACTCCCTACAGTACAGAATAGAACCAGACCAGTCTACTCCCTACAGTACAGAATAGAACCAGACCGGTCCACTCCCTACAATACAGAATAGAACCAGACCAGTCTACTCCCTACAGTACATAATAGAACCAGACCAGTCTACTCCCTGCAGTACAGAATAGAACCAGACCAGTCTACTCCCTACAGTACAGAATAGAACCAGACCGGTCCACTCCCTACAGTACAGAATAGAACCAGACCAGTCCACTCCCTACAGTACATAATAGAACCAGACCAGTCTACTCCCTACAGTACAGAATAGAACCAGACCAGTCTACTCCCTACAGTACAGAATAGAACCAGACCAGTCTACTCCCTACAGTACAGAATAGAACCAGACCGGTCCACTCCCTACAGTACAGAATAGAACCAGACCAGTCTACTCCCTGCAGTACAGAATAGAACCAGACCAGTCTACTCCCTACAGTACAGAATAGAACCAGACCAGTCTACTCCCTACAGTACAGAATAGAACCAGACCAGTCTACTCCCTACAGTACAGAATAGAACCAGACCAGTCTACTCCCTACAGTACAGAATAGAACCAGACCAGTCTACTCCCTGCAGTACAGAATAGAACCAGACCAGTCTACTCCCTACAGTACAGAATAGAACCAGACCAGTCTACTCCCTACAGTACAGAATAGAACCAGACCAGTCTACTCCCTACTGTACAGAATAGAACCAGACCAGTCTACTCCCTACAGTACAGAATAGAACCAGACCAGTCTACTCCCTACAGTACAGAATAGAACCAGACCAGTCTACTCCCTACAGTACAGAATAGAACCAGACCGGTCCACTCCCTACAATACAGAATAGAACCAGACCAGTCTACTCCCTACAGTACATAATAGAACCAGACCAGTCTACTCCCTACAGTACAGAATAGAACCAGACCGGTCCACTCCCTACAGTACAGAATAGAACCAGACCGGTCCACTCCCTACAGTACAGAATAGAACCAGACCGGTCCACTCCCTACAGTACAGAATAGAACCAGACCAGTCTACTCCCTACAGTACAGAATAGAACCAGACCGGTCCACTCCCAACAGTGCAGAATAGAACCAGACCAGTCCACTCCCTACAGTACAGAATAGAACCAGACCAGTCTACTCCCTACAGTACAGAATAGAACCAGACCAGTCTACTCCCTACAGTACAGAATAGAACCAGACCAGTCTACTCCCTACAGTACAGAATAGAACCAGACCAGTCTACTCCCTACAGTACAGAATAGAACCAGACCAGTCTACTCCCTACAGTACAGAATAGAACCAGACCAGTCTACTCCCTACAGTACAGAATAGAACCAGACCAGTCTACTCCCTACAGTACAGAATAGAACCAGACCGGTCCACTCCCTACAGTACAGAATAGAACCAGACCAGTCTACTCCCTACAGTACAGAATAGAACCAGACCAGTCTACTCCCTACAGTACAGAATAGAACCAGACCAGTCTACTCCCTACAGTACAGAATAGAACCAGACCAGTCTACTCCCTACAGTACAGAATAGAACCAGACCAGTCTACTCCCTGCAGTACAGAATAGAACCAGACCAGTCTACTCCCTACAGTACAGAATAGAACCAGACCAGTCTACTCCCTACAGTACAGAATAGAACCAGACCAGTCTACTCCCTACAGTACAGAATAGAACCAGACCGGTCCACTCCCTACAGTACAGAATAGAACCAGACCAGTCTACTCCCTAGAGTACAGAATAGAACCAGACCAGTCTACTCCCTACAGTACAGAATAGAACCAGACCAGTCTACTCCCTACAGTACAGAATAGAACCAGACCAGTCTACTCCCTACAGTACAGAATAGAACCAGACCGGTCTACTCCCTACAGTACAGAATAGAACCAGATCAGTCTACTCCCTACAGTACAGAATAGAACCAGACCAGTCTACTCCCTACAGTACAGAATAGAACCAGACCAGTCTACTCCCTACAGTACAGAATAGAACCAGACCAGTCTACTCCCTACAGTACAGAACAGAACCAGACCAGTCTACTCCCTACAGTACAGAATAGAACCAGACCAGTCTACTCCCTACAGTACAGAATAGAACCAGACCAGTCTACTCCCTACAGTACAGAATAGAACCAGACCGGTCTACTCCCTACAGTACAGAATAGAACCAGACAGGTCCACTGCCTACAGTACAGAATAGAACCAGACCAGTCTACTCCCTACAGTACAGAATAGAACCAGACCGGTCTACTCCCTACAGTACAGAAATGAACCAGACAGGTCCACTCCCTACAGTACAGAATAGAACCAGACCAGTCTACTCCCTACAGTACAGAATAGAACCAGACCAGTCCACTCCCTACAGTACAGAATAGAACCAGACCGGTCCACTCCCTAGAGTACAGAATAGAACCAGACCAGTCTACTCCCTACAGTACAGAATAGAACCAGACCAGTCTACTCCCTACAGTTCCCAACAGAACCAGACCGGTCCACTCCCTACAGTACATAATAGAACCAGACCAGTCTACTCCCTACAGTACAGAATAGAACCAGACCAGTCTACTCCCTACAGTACAGAATAGAACCAGACCAGTCTACTCCCTACAGTACAGAATAGAACCAGACCAGTCTACTCCCTACAGTACAGAATAGAACCAGACCGGTCTACTCCCCAGACCAGTCTACTCCCTACAGTACAGAATAGAACCAGACCAGTCCACTCCCTACAGTACAGAATAGAACCAGACCGGTCAACTCCCTAGAGTACAGAATAGAACCAGACCAGTCTACTCCCTACAGTACAGAATAGAACCAGACCAGTCTACTCCCTACAGTTCCCAACAGAACCAGACCGGTCCACTCCCTACAGTACATAATAGAACCAGACCAGTCTACTCCCTACAGTACAGAATAGAACCAGACCAGTCTACTCCCTACAGTACAGAATAGAACCAGACCAGTCTACTCCCTACAGTACAGAATAGAACCAGACCAGTCTACTCCCTACAGTACAGAATAGAACCAGACCAGTCTACTCCCTGCAGTACAGAATAGAACCAGACCAGTCTACTCCCTACAGTACAGAATAGAACCAGACCGGTCCACTCCCTACAGTACAGAATAGAACCAGACCAGTCCACTCCCTACAGTACATAATAGAACCAGACCAGTCTACTCCCTACAGTACAGAATAGAACCAGACCAGTCTACTCCCTACAGTACAGAATAGAACCAGACCAGTCTACTCCCTACAGTACAGAATAGAACCAGACCGGTCCACTCCCTACAGTACAGAATAGAACCAGACCAGTCTACTCCCTGCAGTACAGAATAGAACCAGACCAGTCTACTCCCTACAGTACAGAATAGAACCAGACCAGTCTACTCCCTACAGTACAGAATAGAACCAGACCAGTCTACTCCCTACAGTACAGAATAGAACCAGACCAGTCTACTCCCTACAGTACAGAATAGAACCAGACCAGTCTACTCCCTGCAGTACAGAATAGAACCAGACCAGTCTACTCCCTACAGTACAGAATAGAACCAGACCAGTCTACTCCCTACAGTACAGAATAGAACCAGACCAGTCTACTCCCTACTGTACAGAATAGAACCAGACCAGTCTACTCCCTACAGTACAGAATAGAACCAGACCAGTCTACTCCCTACAGTACAGAATAGAACCAGACCAGTCTACTCCCTACAGTACAGAATAGAACCAGACCGGTCCACTCCCTACAATACAGAATAGAACCAGACCAGTCTACTCCCTACAGTACATAATAGAACCAGACCAGTCTACTCCCTGCAGTACAGAATAGAACCAGACCAGTCTACTCCCTACAGTACAGAATAGAACCAGACCGGTCCACTCCCTACAGTACAGAATAGAACCAGACCAGTCCACTCCCTACAGTACATAATAGAACCAGACCAGTCTACTCCCTACAGTACAGAATAGAACCAGACCAGTCTACTCCCTACAGTACAGAATAGAACCAGACCAGTCTACTCCCTACAGTACAGAATAGAACCAGACCGGTCCACTCCCTACAGTACAGAATAGAACCAGACCAGTCTACTCCCTGCAGTACAGAATAGAACCAGACCAGTCTACTCCCTACAGTACAGAATAGAACCAGACCAGTCTACTCCCTACAGTACAGAATAGAACCAGACCAGTCTACTCCCTACAGTACAGAATAGAACCAGACCAGTCTACTCCCGACAGTACAGAATAGAACCAGACCAGTCTACTCCCTGCAGTACAGAATAGAACCAGACCAGTCTACTCCCTACAGTACAGAATAGAACCAGACCAGTCTACTCCCTACAGTACAGAATAGAACCAGACCAGTCTACTCCCTACTGTACAGAATAGAACCAGACCAGTCTACTCCCTACAGTACAGAATAGAACCAGACCAGTCTACTCCCTACAGTACAGAATAGAACCAGACCAGTCTACTCCCTACAGTACAGAATAGAACCAGACCGGTCCACTCCCTACAATACAGAATAGAACCAGACCAGTCTACTCCCTACAGTACATAATAGAACCAGACCAGTCTACTCCCTACAGTACAGAATAGAACCAGACCGGTCCACTCCCTACAGTACAGAATAGAACCAGACCGGTCCACTCCCTACAGTACAGAATAGAACCAGACCGGTCCACTCCCTACAGTACAGAATAGAACCAGACCAGTCTACTCCCTACAGTACAGAATAGAACCAGACCGGTCCACTCCCAACAGTGCAGAATAGAACCAGACCAGTCCACTCCCTACAGTACAGAATAGAACCAGACCAGTCTACTCCCTACAGTACAGAATAGAACCAGACCAGTCTACTCCCTACAGTACAGAATAGAACCAGACCAGTCTACTCCCTACAGTACAGAATAGAACCAGACCAGTCTACTCCCTACAGTACAGAATAGAACCAGACCAGTCTACTCCCTACAGTACAGAATAGAACCAGACCAGTCTACTCCCTACAGTACAGAATAGAACCAGACCAGTCTACTCCCTACAGTACAGAATAGAACCAGACCGGTCCACTCCCTACAGTACAGAATAGAACCAGACCAGTCTACTCCCTACAGTACAGAATAGAACCAGACCAGTCTACTCCCTACAGTACAGAATAGAACCAGACCAGTCTACTCCCTACAGTACAGAATAGAACCAGACCAGTCTACTCCCTACAGTACAGAATAGAACCAGACCAGTCTACTCCCTGCAGTACAGAATAGAACCAGACCAGTCTACTCCCTACAGTACAGAATAGAACCAGACCAGTCTACTCCCTACAGTACAGAATAGAACCAGACCAGTCTACTCCCTACAGTACAGAATAGAACCAGACCGGTCCACTCCCTACAGTACAGAATAGAACCAGACCAGTCTACTCCCTAGAGTACAGAATAGAACCAGACCAGTCTACTCCCTACAGTACAGAATAGAACCAGACCAGTCTACTCCCTACAGTACAGAATAGAACCAGACCAGTCTACTCCCTACAGTACAGAATAGAACCAGACCGGTCTACTCCCTACAGTACAGAATAGAACCAGATCAGTCTACTCCCTACAGTACAGAATAGAACCAGACCAGTCTACTCCCTACAGTACAGAATAGAACCAGACCAGTCTACTCCCTACAGTACAGAATAGAACCAGACCAGTCTACTCCCTACAGTACAGAACAGAACCAGACCAGTCTACTCCCTACAGTACAGAATAGAACCAGACCAGTCTACTCCCTACAGTACAGAATAGAACCAGACCAGTCTACTCCCTACAGTACAGAATAGAACCAGACCGGTCTACTCCCTACAGTACAGAATAGAACCAGACAGGTCCACTGCCTACAGTACAGAATAGAACCAGACCAGTCTACTCCCTACAGTACAGAATAGAACCAGACCGGTCTACTCCCTACAGTACAGAAATGAACCAGACAGGTCCACTCCCTACAGTACAGAATAGAACCAGACCAGTCTACTCCCTACAGTACAGAATAGAACCAGACCAGTCCACTCCCTACAGTACAGAATAGAACCAGACCGGTCCACTCCCTAGAGTACAGAATAGAACCAGACCAGTCTACTCCCTACAGTACAGAATAGAACCAGACCAGTCTACTCCCTACAGTTCCCAACAGAACCAGACCGGTCCACTCCCTACAGTACATAATAGAACCAGACCAGTCTACTCCCTACAGTACAGAATAGAACCAGACCAGTCTACTCCCTACAGTACAGAATAGAACCAGACCAGTCTACTCCCTACAGTACAGAATAGAACCAGACCAGTCTACTCCCTACAGTACAGAATAGAACCAGACCGGTCTACTCCCCAGACCAGTCTACTCCCTACAGTACAGAATAGAACCAGACCAGTCCACTCCCTACAGTACAGAATAGAACCAGACCGGTCCACTCCCTAGAGTACAGAATAGAACCAGACCAGTCTACTCCCTACAGTACAGAATAGAACCAGACCAGTCTACTCCCTACAGTTCCCAACAGAACCAGACCGGTCCACTCCCTACAGTACATAATAGAACCAGACCAGTCTACTCCCTACAGTACAGAATAGAACCAGACCAGTCTACTCCCTACAGTACAGAATAGAACCAGACCAGTCTACTCCCTACAGTACAGAATAGAACCAGACCGGTCTACTCCCCAGACCAGTCTACTCCCTACAGTACAGAATAGAACCAGACCGGTCCACTCCCTACAGTACAGAATAGAACCAGACCAGTCTACTCCCTGCAGTACAGAATAGAACCAGACCAGTCTACTCCCTACAGTACAGAATAGAACCAGACCAGTCTACTCCCTACAGTACAGAATAGAACCAGACCAGTCTACTCCCTACTGTACAGAATAGAACCAGACCAGTCTACTCCCTACAGTACAGAATAGAACCAGACCAGTCTACTCCCTACAGTACAGAATAGAACCAGACCAGTCTACTCCCTACAGTACAGAATAGAACCAGACCGGTCCACTCCCTACAATACAGAATAGAACCAGACCAGTCTACTCCCTACAGTACATAATAGAACCAGACCAGTCTACTCCCTACAGTACAGAATAGAACCAGACCGGTCCACTCCCTACAGTACAGAATAGAACCAGACCGGTCCACTCCCTACAGTACAGAATAGAACCAGACCGGTCCACTCCCTACAGTACAGAATAGAACCAGACCAGTCTACTCCCTACAGTACAGAATAGAACCAGACCGGTCCACTCCCAACAGTGCAGAATAGAACCAGACCAGTCCACTCCCTACAGTACAGAATAGAACCAGACCAGTCTACTCCCTACAGTACAGAATAGAACCAGACCAGTCTACTCCCTACAGTACAGAATAGAACCAGACCAGTCTACTCCCTACAGTACAGAATAGAACCAGACCAGTCTACTCCCTACAGTACAGAATAGAACCAGACCAGTCTACTCCCTACAGTACAGAATAGAACCAGACCAGTCTACTCCCTACAGTACAGAATAGAACCAGACCAGTCTACTCCCTACAGTACAGAATAGAACCAGACCGGTCCACTCCCTACAGTACAGAATAGAACCAGACCAGTCTACTCCCTAGAGTACAGAATAGAACCAGACCAGTCTACTCCCTACAGTACAGAATAGAACCAGACCAGTCTACTCCCTACAGTACAGAATAGAACCAGACCAGTCTACTCCCTACAGTACAGAATAGAACCAGACCGGTCTACTCCCTACAGTACAGAATAGAACCAGATCAGTCTACTCCCTACAGTACAGAATAGAACCAGACCAGTCTACTCCCTACAGTACAGAATAGAACCAGACCAGTCTACTCCCTACAGTACAGAATAGAACCAGACCAGTCTACTCCCTACAGTACAGAACAGAACCAGACCAGTCTACTCCCTACAGTACAGAATAGAACCAGACCAGTCTACTCCCTACAGTACAGAATAGAACCAGACCAGTCTACTCCCTACAGTACAGAATAGAACCAGACCGGTCTACTCCCTACAGTACAGAATAGAACCAGACAGGTCCACTGCCTACAGTACAGAATAGAACCAGACCAGTCTACTCCCTACAGTACAGAATAGAACCAGACCGGTCTACTCCCTACAGTACAGAAATGAACCAGACAGGTCCACTCCCTACAGTACAGAATAGAACCAGACCAGTCTACTCCCTACAGTACAGAATAGAACCAGACCAGTCTACTCCCTACAGTACAGAATAGAACCAGACCAGTCCACTCCCTACAGTACAGAATAGAACCAGACCGGTCCACTCCCTAGAGTACAGAATAGAACCAGACCAGTCTACTCCCTACAGTACAGAATAGAACCAGACCAGTCTACTCCCTACAGTTCCCAACAGAACCAGACCGGTCCACTCCCTACAGTACATAATAGAACCAGACCAGTCTACTCCCTACAGTACAGAATAGAACCAGACCGGTCCACTCCCTACAATACAGAATAGAACCAGACCAGTCTACTCCCTACAGTACATAATAGAACCAGACCAGTCTACTCCCTACAGTACAGAATAGAACCAGACCGGTCCACTCCCTACAGTACAGAATAGAACCAGACCGGTCCACTCCCTACAGTACAGAATAGAACCAGACCGGTCCACTCCCTACAGTACAGAATAGAACCAGACCGGTCTACTCCCTACAGTACAGAATAGAACCAGACCAGTCTACTCCCTACAGTACAGAATAGAACCAGACCAGTCTACTCCCTACAGTACAGAATAGAACCAGACCGGTCTACTCCCTACAGTACAGAATAGAACCAGACCAGTCTACTCCCTACAGTACAGAACAGAACCAGACCGGTCCACTCCCTACAGTATAGAATAGAACCAGACCAGTCTACTCCCTAGAGTACAGAATAGAACCAGACCAGTCCACTCCCTACAGTACAGAATAGAACCAGACCGGTCTACTCCCTACAGTACAGAATAGAACCAGACCAGTCTACTCCCTACAGTACAGAATAGAACCAGACCAGTCCACTCCCTACAGTACAGAATAGAACCAGACCAGTCTACTCCCTACAGTACAGAATAGAACCAGACCGGTCCACTCCCAACAGTGCAGAATAGAACCAGACCAGTCCACTCCCTACAGTACAGAATAGAACCAGACCAGTCTACTCCCTACAGTACAGAATAGAACCAGACCAGTCTACTCCCTACAGTACAGAATAGAACCAGACCAGTCTACTCCCTACAGTACAGAATAGAACCAGACCAGTCTACTCCCTACAGTACAGAATAGAACCAGACCAGTCTACTCCCTACAGTACAGAATAGAACCAGACCAGTCTACTCCCTACAGTACAGAATAGAACCAGACCGGTCCACTCCCTACAGTACAGAATAGAACCAGACCAGTCTACTCCCTAGAGTACAGAATAGAACCAGACCAGTCTACTCCCTACAGTACAGAATAGAACCAGACCAGTCTACTCCCTACAGTACAGAATAGAACCAGACCAGTCTACTCCCTACAGTACAGAATAGAACCAGACCGGTCTACTCCCTACAGTACAGAATAGAACCAGATCAGTCTACTCCCTACAGTACAGAATAGAACCAGACCAGTCTACTCCCTACAGTACAGAATAGAACCAGACCAGTCTACTCCCTACAGTACAGAATAGAACCAGACCAGTCTACTCCCTACAGTACAGAACAGAACCAGACCAGTCTACTCCCTACAGTACAGAATAGAACCAGACCAGTCTACTCCCTACAGTACAGAATAGAACCAGACCAGTCTACTCCCTACAGTACAGAATAGAACCAGACCGGTCTACTCCCTACAGTACAGAATAGAACCAGACAGGTCCACTGCCTACAGTACAGAATAGAACCAGACCAGTCTACTCCCTACAGTACAGAATAGAACCAGACCGGTCTACTCCCTACAGTACAGAAATGAACCAGACAGGTCCACTCCCTACAGTACAGAATAGAACCAGACCAGTCTACTCCCTACAGTACAGAATAGAACCAGACCAGTCCACTCCCTACAGTACAGAATAGAACCAGACCGGTCCACTCCCTAGAGTACAGAATAGAACCAGACCAGTCTACTCCCTACAGTACAGAATAGAACCAGACCAGTCTACTCCCTACAGTTCCCAACAGAACCAGACCGGTCCACTCCCTACAGTACATAATAGAACCAGACCAGTCTACTCCCTACAGTACAGAATAGAACCAGACCAGTCTACTCCCTACAGTACAGAATAGAACCAGACCAGTCTACTCCCTACAGTACAGAATAGAACCAGACCAGTCTACTCCCTACAGTACAGAATAGAACCAGACCGGTCTACTCCCCAGACCAGTCTACTCCCTACAGTACAGAATAGAACCAGACCAGTCCACTCCCTACAGTACAGAATAGAACCAGACCGGTCCACTCCCTAGAGTACAGAATAGAACCAGACCAGTCTACTCCCTACAGTACAGAATAGAACCAGACCAGTCTACTCCCTACAGTTCCCAACAGAACCAGACCGGTCCACTCCCTACAGTACATAATAGAACCAGACCAGTCTACTCCCTACAGTACAGAATAGAACCAGACCAGTCTACTCCCTACAGTACAGAATAGAACCAGACCAGTCTACTCCCTACAGTACAGAATAGAACCAGACCAGTCTACTCCCTACAGTACAGAATAGAACCAGACCGGTCTACTCCCCAGACCAGTCTACTCCCTACAGTACAGAATAGAACCAGACCGGTCCACTCCCTACAGTACAGAATAGAACCAGACCAGTCTACTCCCTGCAGTACAGAATAGAACCAGACCGGTCTACTCCCTACAGTACAGAATAGAACCAGACCGGTCTACTCCCTACAGTACAGAATAGAACCAGACCGGTCTACTCCCTAAAGTACAGAATAGAACCAGACCGGTCTACTCCCTACAGTACAGAATAGAACCAGACCGGTCCACTCCCTACAGTACAGAATAGAACCAGACCGGTCTACTCCCTGCAGTACAGAATAGAACCAGACCAGTCTACTCCCTGCAGTACAGAATAGAACCAGACCGGTCTACTCCCTACAGTACAGAATAGAACCAGACCGGTCTACTCCCTACAGTGCAGAATAGAACCAGACCAGTCTACTCCCTACAGTACAGAATAGAACCAGACCAGTCTACTCCCTACAGTACAGAATAGAACCAGACCAGTCTACTCCCTACAGTACAGAATAGAACCAGACCGGTCTACTCCCTACAGTACAGAATAGAACCAGACCAGTCTACTCCCTACAGTACAGAATAGAACCAGACCAGTCTACTCCCTACAGTACAGAATAGAACCAGACCAGTCTACTCCCTACAGTACAGAATAGAACCAGACCAGTCTACTCCCTGCAGTACAGAATAGAACCAGACCAGTCTACTCCCTACAGTACAGAATAGAACCAGACCGGTCCACTCCCTACAGTACAGAATAGAACCAGACCGGTCCACTCCCTACAGTACAGAATAGAACCAGACCAGTCCACTCCCTACAGTACAGAATAGAACCAGACCGGTCTACTCCCTACAGTGCAGAATAGAACCAGACCAGTCTACTCCCTACAGTACAGAATAGAACCAGACCAGTCTACTCCCTACAGTACAGAATAGAACCAGACCAGTCTACTCCCTACAGTACAGAATAGAACCAGACCGGTCTACTCCCTACAGTACAGAATAGAACCAGACCAGTCTACTCCCTACAGTACAGAATAGAACCAGACCAGTCTACTCCCTACAGTACAGAATAGAACCAGACCAGTCTACTCCCTACAGTACAGAATAGAACCAGACCAGTCCACTCCCTACAGTACAGAATAGAACCAGACCAGTCTACTCCCTACAGTAGAGAATAGAACCAGACCAGTCTACTCCCTACAGTAGAGAATAGAACCAGACCGGTCCACTCCCTACAGTACAGAATAGAACCAGACCAGTCTACTCCCTACAGTACAGAATAGAACCAGACCAGTCTACTCCCTACTGTACAGAATAGAACCAGACCAGTCTACTCCCTACAGTACAGAATAGAACCAGACCAGTCTACTCCCTACAGTACAGAATAGAACCAGACCGGTCTACTCCCTACAGTGCAGAATAGAACCAGACCAGTCTACTCCCTACAGTACAGAATAGAACCAGACCGGTCTACTCCCTACAGTACAGAATAGAACCAGACCGGTCTACTCCCTACAGTACAGAATAGAACCAGACCAGTCTACTCCCTACAGTGCAGAATAGAACCAGACCAGTCTACTCCCTACAGTACAGAATAGAACCAGACCGGTCTACTCCCTACAGTACAGAATAGAACCAGACCAGTCTACTCCCTACAGTACAGAATAGAACCAGACCAGTCTACTCCCTACAGTACAGAATAGAACCAGACCAGTCTACTCCCTACAGTACAGAATAGAACCAGACCGGTCTACTCCCTACAGTACAGAATAGAACCAGACCAGTCTACTCCCTACAGTACAGAATAGAACCAGACCAGTCTACTCCCTACAGTACAGAATAGAACCAGACCAGTCTACTCCCTAGAGTACAGAACAGAACCAGACCAGTCTACTCCCTACAGTACAGAGTAGAACCAGACCAGTCTACTCCCTACAGTACAGAACAGAACCAGACCGGTCTACTCCCTACAGTACAGAATAGAACCAGACCAGTCTACTCCCTACAGTACAGAATAGAACCAGACCGGTCCACTCCCTACAGTACCGAATAGAACCAGACCAGTCTACTCCCTACAGTACCGAATAGAACCAGACCGGTCTACTCCCTACAGTACAGAATAGAACCAGACCGGTCCACTCCCTACAGTACCGAATAGAACCAGACCAGTCTACTCCCTACAGTACAGAACAGAACCAGACCAGTCTACTCCCTACAGTACAGAATAGAACCAGACCAGTCTACTCCCTACAGTACAGAATAGAACCAGACCGGTCCACTCCCTACAGTACAGAATAGAACCAGACCGGTCCACTCCCTACAGTACAGAATAGAACCAGACCAGTCTACTCCCTACAGTACAGAATAGAACCAGACCAGTCTACTCCCTACAGTACAGAATAGAACCAGACCAGTCTACTCCCTACAGTACAGAATAGAACCAGACCGGTCCACTCCCTACAGTACAGAATAGAACCAGACCGGTCTACTCCCTACAGTACCGAATAGAACCAGACCGGTCTACTCCCTACCGTACCGAATAGAACCAGACCGGTCCACTCCCTACAGTACAGAACAGAACCAGACCGGTCTACTCCCTACTGTACCGAATAGAACCAGACCGGTCCACTCCCTACAGTACAGAACAGAACCAGACCGGTCCACTTCCTACAGTACAGAACAGAGCCAGACCGGTTCACTCCCTACAGTACAGAATAGGAACTGTGATTATTGAGCTTAAATGTGTGAGTGTGTGGAATACAGAGTAAAATAGGCCAATTGGGCGCTTTAGAATGTCAAGACCTGACTCAGTCAGCCACGCCCTGTAGGTTTAACATGGCACATTCACTCACACACACAGGCACGCAAGCACACGCACACGCACACACACACATACATACATACAAGCAGCTGTGGTCACAGCTGTCCTTAAGCAAATGCATAGCAAGAGGTTAGGGCTTTACAAAGGAAACTTTAATCACAAACACCTGTTGGAAAGAGGTGCCCTCATACAGTGTACAGTCACACAAAGCCTTGGTAGTGGGTACTGGGTGCATGGTATTATGGTGTGTGGTCATGAGTGTGTGTGTGTGTGTGTCTGTCTAGGCAGCCCCCTCACACATGGGGATGGAATGACTCAGTAAATAGACAGAGCAGCTGTCCTCCATCAGGAATAGATCTTTCTCTTTCTTTCTTTCTTTCTGTATCTTCTCCTTTCGTCGTCCTCCATCTCTCTCTCTCTTCAATAATACTATCTTTATCATGTTAACATGTTAGCATTATAATCACAAACCCCAATCAGCTTCACAGCAGCTACACAGCCATGTCTCCATGGTAACCCAGGCAAAACACCAGGCACAGAGTACAAGGAAGTATCTCTGACCAGTTTCATCCAATAACACGAGCCGAAATCTGCCTAGGCAGAGATACTGTAGAATAGACAGATACTCAGCTACAGACCAGTGTGTCAGTCTGTCCCCTTTAAAAACACCAGAGACCCCAGAGTTGCGCCAACTACTGCTCTGAGCTTCTCTTGTTACACACGATCCATCATCATTGAAAGAAATGGGCAAAAGCCAGTGTAATGGAAAACAACAGTTTTACCACAGTTCCTCCACAGAGGAGAGTGCCTGAAATTCAACACCGCCACCGTGTGGTGATAAGCGATACTGCACTGGAAAACCACTTTTGGATACCATCCAGTCCAACCCAAACAGCATTAACGTTATATTTAAGCAGCAAACCAAAGAGCAAAATATTTCTAACATATTCCAAGACGTTATGCAGTGTAACGACAGAGTTCATATTGTTGTGTGTTCTCTATGGATACTGTAGTAAGATGATATAGTAGCCTGCTCTATTGAGAGGGAAGCGACTGGGAGAGCTTAAGGGAGAGCTTTTTTAATAACATGTTTTACATATTTTTATTTATTCTAGGCAAGTCAGTTAAGAACAAATTCTTATTTACAATGACAACCTAGGAACAGTGTGTTAACTGCCTTGTTCAGGGGAAGAATAACAGATTTTTTATCTTGTCACCTTGGGGATTTGATCTAGAAACCTTTCAGTTACTGGCCCAACACTCGAACCACTAGGCTACCTGCCGCCCCAAGGTTAAGGGATGGCTGGAGGCTGTTCAGTAGAGGTTAAGGGATGGCTGGAGGCTGTTCAGTAGAGGTTAAGGGATGGCTGGAGGCTGTTCAGTAGAGGTCAAGGGATGGCTGGAGGCTGTTCAGTAGAGGTCAAGGGATGGCTGGCGGCTGTTCAGTAGAGGTCAAGGGATGGCTGGCGGCTGTTCAGTAGAGGTTAAAGGATGGCTGGAGGCTGTTCAGTAGAGGTTAGGGGATGGCTGGAGGTTGTTCATTAGAGGTTAGGGGATGGCTGGAGGCTGTTCATTAGAGGTTAGGGGATGGCTGGAGGCTGTTCATTAGAGGTTAGGGGATGGCTGGAGGCTGTTCAGTAGAGGTTAGGGGATGGCTGGAGGTTGTTCAGTAGAGGTTAGGGGATGGCTGGAGGCTGTTCAGTAGAGGTTAGGGGATGGCTGGAGGCTGTTCTTTAGAGGTTAGGGGATGGCTGGAGGCTGTTCGTTAGAGGTTAGTGGATGGCTGGAGGTTGTTCATTAGAGGTTAGGGGATGGCTGGAGGCTGTTCATTAGAGGTTAGGGGATGGCTGGAGGTTGTTCATTCGAGGTTAGGGGATGGCTGGCGGCTGTTCATTAGAGGTTAGGGGATGGCTGGAGGCTGTTCAGTAGAGGTTAGGGGATGGCTGGAGGCTGTTCATTAGAGGTTAGGGGATGGCTGGAGGCTGTTCATTAGAGGTTAGGGGATGGCTGGAGGCTGTTCATTAGAGGTTAGGGGATGGCTGGAGGTTGTTCATTAGAGGTTAGGGGATGGCTGGAGGCTGTTCAGTAGAGGTTAGGGGATGGCTGGAGGCTGTTCATTAGAGGTTAGGGGATGGCTGGAGGTTTTTCATTAGAGGTTAGGGGATGGCTGGAGGCTGTTCATTAGAGGTTAGGGGATGGCTGGAGGCTGTTCATTAGAGGTTAGGGGGTGGCTGGAGGTTGTTCATTAGAGGTTAGGGGATGGCTGGAGGCTGTTCGTTAGAGGTTAGGGGATGGCTGGAGGCTGTTCATTAGAGGTTAGGGGATGGCTGGAGGCTGTTCAGTAGAGGTTAGGGGATGGCTGGAGGTTGTTCATTAGAGGTTAGGGGATGGCTGGAGGCTGTTCATTAGAGGTTAGGGGATGGCTGGAGGCTGTTCAGTAGAGGTTAGGGGATGGCTGGAGGTTGTTCATTAGAGGTTAGGGGATGGCTGGAGGCTGTTCAGTATGTTAGTTGTGTGTCTTAGAACGGTCTCAGTCAGGTCACTGTGTGAGTGTCACAGTTATTAACTGTTCGTCAGCTGTTATCACCATGCTGAATACAGCATCTGCTGTATATGTCCTCTATAGTGACAGTTATCAGCTGTTATCATCATGCTGAATACAGCATCTGCTGTATATGTCCCTCTATAGTGACAGTTGTCAGCTGTTATCATCATGCTGAATACAGCATCTGCTGTACATGTCCCTCTATAGTGACAGTTATCAGCTGTTTAAGACTAAGTATGTGCTTTTCTCCTAGAAAAATGACAAATCACTCCGACAAACTAAGGAAGCAAACTTTAAAGTGTGTCATATTCCACTGTATTCAGGCCAGGCAACAAGTCCATTTACACAGTGGTTTGATAAGATACTATCATTCAGCAGAGTATACGGTCATTTGAGATTGAAGGTGCTGGTTGTGATCCCTGATGTGTGCGGTCAAAACACAGTGTGACCAGACAGTGGAGGGTCAGATAGCATACACTGTGTGCCAGTACACACTTGTGGATGTAATCGTGTACACATACACATGATCACACGCACACATGCGCGTATACACACACACAAACATACACACACTCCTGCAGAAGCCATTACAGCTCCCTGAAGGAAGCACCTGGAAACGGGGGCCTCGTTGGTGATCTCACCCTGGTCCAGGCTTCATCCCAAATGGCACCATATTCCCAATATAGTGCACTACTTTGGACCAGGGCCCATAGGGCACTATATAGGAAATAGGGTGCCATTTGGGACGCTATCCCCAGACTTTAAACAGTAGGTGCTACAGGACAAGGAAGGGCACTTGTGTTGTCTGCCCTACAGTTACAGCCATTCTCTGTTTTCCACTCCAGCATTTAGAGTTTTTACAATACTCCACAAACACTCACAAAAGCACCATTAAGGGGCGGACGGTGTTTCTTCACGGATGATTTTAACATACACGTACACACACATCCACATACACGCATTCACAGACAAACTGAAGCCTAATGCGTTCTCTATGGACACCGATGACAGATGCACTCTATGAGGAAAATCACATCAACTTCAGGAATCAGAACTATTTGGAAAAAGTGAGAATAGTGTGGAAAAACCTTCCCCCTGCCAATAGAGAGTATCTCTACCCACACTGACGGTCGCTCGCCACCGGAGCCACGGGGGACAAAAGTAGTACTGTTCAAACATCACTTTTCCTGTTTTCACACAACAGACGAACATGAGAGGAGGACTGCAGACCTACAGATGGAAATTAGCTTCATTGCGAGCTTTAACAAATTTACATTGACGTGAACACTGAACTGTTGATTCGTGTGCACTGTCCCTGTCAAGCTAATTCAATGAACCAATAGATAACTGAGTAAGTAAGTCACCCAGAGAAAGAGAAAGAATCAAGGAGCCGTACAGCTCTGTCCCACTTTCCTGGCTGTCACCCAGATTAGATGACTCTGTGCCGGTCAGTCTCACACATGAAATCCTAGCTACTGTAACTCATCGACCAGACAGCCAGAGAGAGAGAGACAAAGAGACAGACAGACACATGGCAAAGGACAGATCCTAAAACCCTCTACGCTGTATCTGCAAACTGCAGCTTAGCTAAAGCCTTAAAACCAGAAAATACAGAGAGGAAAATACCCAAACTCTGGGTGTTTCAATAGATAGTTCGCTGAAGAGCTGAAAAGTACTATTCCCCTGTGATGAGAGTCCAGTTTGGCTGAGTTCCTGTGTCTTACCTGAGAATTTGTCCCCCTCCATATCCAGATCACTCCCTCCACAGCCTCATGAAGTGTCTGCTTTTTCCTCTCTCCTTCTGGACTTCCCCTTTCCCCCCCCTTGCTAGCTCGCTCACGCCCTCTCTTCCTCTCTTTTCCTCTCCCCCAGTCTTTCCCTCCCTCCCTCCCCTGCCTCTCTCTCTCTCTCTCTCTCTCTCTCTCTCTCTCTCTCTCTCTCTCTCTCTCTCTCTCTCTCTCTCTCTCTCTCTCTCTCTCTCTCTCTCTCTCTCTCTCTCTCTCTCTCTCTCTCTCTCTCTCTCTCTCTCTCTCTCCTCTCTCTCTCTCTCTCTCTCTCTCTCTCTCTCTCTCTCTCTCTCTCTCTCTCTCTCTCTCTCTCTCTCTCTCTCTCTCTCTCTCTCTCTCTCTCTCTCTCTCTCTCTCTCTCCTCTCTCTCCTCTCTCTCTCTCTCTCTCTCTCTCTCTCTCTCTCTCTCTCTCTCTCTCTCTCTCTCTCTCTACTGTTAGATTTTTCAGTCTGTTCTGCTAATGAATGCGTCCAGAATTACGGCATGCCCATGTGCTGATCATATGGAGCTCTTGTTATTCTTTCTTTTCATTCCCACCCTCCATTCCCCCTCTTCTTCTCTCTCCCCCACTCACTCTCTATCTCTCTCTCTCTATCTCTCTGTTTCTGTCTTTCTTTCCTTCTTTCTCTGCCTTGCCATAAGACTGTAGCAGCATTGTATCTTGGAAACAGAAACCCTGAATGACCATGTGATGTGAGCTCCTTAGAGTTAGCCTAAAATAACCCTCTCCTCTCCATGGCCCCAATAACCCACTGTCTGATAGACCTGTCTGTACAGCAACAGAGACCATAGAGTCTTGGCATGTCTATCTATGCAGAGATAGGATATGGGTTTTATAAACTGGGTGGTTCGAGCCCTGAAAGCTTATTGGCTGACAGACGTGGTATATTAGACCGTATACCACGGGTATGACAAAACGTTTATTTTTACTTCTCTAATTAAGTTGGTAACCAGTTTATGATAGCAATAAGGCACCTCAGGGGTTTGTGGTATATGGTCAATATACCACGGCTAAGGTTTGTATACAGGCACTCCGCGTTGCGTCGTGCGGGGGAGCAGCTCTTAGCCGTGGTATATTGGCCATATACCACACCCCCTCTGACCTTATTGCTTAAGTATGCTGTATCACTACTGTACAATGGAAAAACTATATGAAACAGAAGCGGGGTAGTCTCTCTCTCTCTCTCTCTCTCTCTCTCTCTCTCTATATAAAAGGTGCTTGACATCCATCCACCTCTTTGTTCAGGAAACACAGGTGAACCCTAACCTTTGGCACGTCCCTCACACTTGCCTGGGGGTCATTTGGCGAGTGGCAGTGTGTGTGTGTGAGAGGGAGAGATCAAACACACCCAGGCGTAAAATAAAACAACTATCAGGCTGCAGTGTTGCCCAATGCAACCCCCACCTTCCAAAATGCAGCAAGGAGTGAGTGTGGGGGGTGTAGTCAGGGTCACTTAGGCCAGGGCTCTCTAAGGCATTGCGCAACAAGAGAGGACAGTGGACCAGAGTTTGGGCCGAAGTGCCTATCAAAACACAATAGTAATCTGAATCACAGATCAACTAGCAGCTTCACAATGAATGGCTGATATAGTTACTGAACTACATGATCTAGATCACAGGCTGTCCCAAATAGCACCTTGTTTCCTATGTACACTAGTGCCTTACTTTTGACCAGGGCCAATAGGTAAAAAGGCGCCATTTGGGACACAGGCACAGTGAACACAATGGAGTGAGCCATGCTAGTAACACAGTGTGACTGCTTCTTCCTCTATAGAGATCAGTCTCCTGACTACTAACTGAACACAATCACCCAGAGGGCATGGCCATGGACAATACAGCCACTGTCAGAGACACTATTCAAACACTACAGATAGACTTCTACCAGTCCTGTGTGTGTCTGTCTGTCTGTGTCTGTCTGTGTGTGTTTGTGTGTGTGTGCATTGGTGTGTTTGGTTTTACTATCCTTGTGGGGACCAGAAGACCTCACAAGAATAGTTAAACAAGGACATTTTGCCGGTCCCCTCAAGGAAAAAGCTTTTTTAGGCTTAGGGGTTAGTGTTAGGGTTAAGGTTAGAATTAGGGTAGGCTAAGGGTTAGGGTTAGAATTAGGGTTAGGCTAAGGGTTAGGGGTTAGGGAAAATAAGATTGTAATTCCTTAAGATTACCGTACAACAGCACTCTCCTCCTAAGGCCCATCTACCTCCTGTCTGCTCATAACTCAGCCCCACCAGGAGAGGCTTTGTGTGGGGCATCTCCCTCTACTTCCCAACCCACCCAGCCCCCTCCCTCACATCCGGGCACAGGGCACACACCCCCTGCCAGCCTCCATAGTCCCCCCCCCCCACCACACCCTGCTCCCCTGCTCTGACACACATGCCCTGCAGAGACAGCATCAGGGGTGTCATCCTGACAGGATGGGTCTCATTCACACCCCTAAACACTTCCCATAACCCAGTCTGCCTGTTTATCTGTTAGCTCTGCCTGTCACACACACACACCTGAGAACACAAACACACGCAAGCACGCACACACATAAACACACACACATACACACACACGCATACACACACACTGCTAATAGTACAAATTCCTGTGTATATCCCTATAACCCTGTCTGTCAGTGTGTGTATCCTAGCCTGTCTGTTAGCCTGCATAGTACAGTATCTGGCTGCCTCATTGCCTGTCAGATTCCTGTGGCTTGAGTGCACATCCTGCAAGGACATGTGCTCATACACAGTCTGTGTGTGTGTCCCTCTCCCCAACTCGGTGCTTCAGGCGCTACTCCCCCCCGTCTCTCTGAATTGCTGATGCTGCAGAAGGAGTTTGCTCTTCCCACTGAGAGGAGGAGGCCTCAGTGGTGAGCCACAGCCACAGCCTGCAACCTCATGCCAGCGCTTGGCAGTTACCCACACACGTGCACACACACACACACATGAACACACACACATGAAGACACGCACAAACACGCGCACACACACCCACCTACGCACACACACGCACACACACACAGTAGTAGTACTAAATAGTGAGTGCTTATAAAGTTTTCGATCATTATCTTAATCTATCTCACTGTCGTACCCATGCTCTTTCAATCTTTCTCACTGAAACCCAGTGCTCACAGTCAGTATCTAAATAATATGTGTGAAATGCTTGATAGTGTATGTGATGTAAACAGAGAGGTCTACTTTCTTGGGGACCTGAATACTGACTGGTTTTCATCAAGCTGTCCGCTCAAGAGGAAGCTTCTCACTGTAACCAGTGCCTGTAATCTGGTTCAGGTTATTAATCAACCTACCAGGGTGTTTACAAACACTACAGGAACAAGATCATCCACATGTATCGATCACATTTGTACTAATACTGTACAACTTTGTTCTGAAGCTGTATCCGTACCCATTGGATGCAGTGATCACGATATAGTGGCTATATCCAGGAAAGCCAAAGTTCCAACAGCTGGTCCTAAAATAGTGTATGAGAGATCACACAAAATATTTAGCTGTGACTCTTATGTGGATGTTAAAAATATTTGTTGGTCTGATGTCTTTAATAAGGAGCATCCAGATGCTGCACTTGATGAATTTATGAAATTGCTTCTTCTAGTTATTGATGAACATGCACTTGTTAAGAAAGTGACTGTTAGAAGTGTTAAGGCTCTCTAAAACTAAGAGCATTGTATTTAGTACAAATTATTCCCTAAGTTCTAGACCTCGGCTGAATCTGGTAATGAATGGTGTGACTGTTGAACAAGTTGAGGAGACTAAATTACTTGGCATTTCCTTAGATTGTAAACTGTCATGGTCAAAACATATAGATTCAATGGTTGTAAAGCTGGGGAGAGGTCTGTCCATAATATAGAGACGCTATGCTTTTTTGACACCACACTACAAAAAGCAAGTCCTGCAGGCTCTAGTTTTGTCATATCTTGATTATTGTCCAGACGTGTGGTCAAGTGCTGCAAGGAAAGACCTAGTTAAGCTGCAGCTGGCCCAGAACAGAGCGGCACGTCTTGCTCTTCATTGTAATCAGAGGGCTGATATAAATACTATGCATGCCAGTCTCTCTTGGCTAAGAGTTGAAGAGAGACTAACTGCATCACTTCTTTTTAAAAGAAACATTAATGTGTTGAAAATCCCGAATTGTTTGCAAAGTCAATTTATACACAACTCTGACACACACACTTACTCCACCAGACATGCCACCAGGGGTCTTTTCACAGTCCCCAAATCCAGAACAAATTCAAGAAAACGTACATTATTGTATAGAGCCATTACTGCATGGAACTCTGTCCCATCTCATATTGCTCAAATACACAGCAAACCTGGTTTCAAAAAACAGATGAAGCAACATCTCACGGAACAACACCTCTGTGTATGTATTGCTATGTGTGCTTCAAAACCATTTTTTGATGTAGTTCTGTTCTTGTCTATTAATGTTCTGTATTATGTCATGTTTCATGTTTTGTGTGGACCGCAGGAAGAGTAGTGCTTTTGCAACAGCTAATGGGGATCCTAATAAAATACCAAATATCTCAATCTCTCTCCATCTCACCCTCACTGTGTCTCTCTCCTCTCTCAAGGGGAATATTTGTGATTCCTTCCTACCTGCTCACTGTAACATATCGCTCCATCTGTGCTGCAGTACCTGTTTCGTGGCTCACTTCTCAGAAACCCTGATAAAGCCTGATTGCTGACAGAATACAGTTTGTTACTTTCACTAAATCCAGTGAAAAGTGTGAAGGGCAGTCTACAGTGCCTTGTCAACCCGCACTTCACCAATTCAGCTGTGCATTTTGCTCAGCCCACAACATGAACTCAGTAGCATTAATCAAAGTCCTTGTGTTGAGGCCAACAGATGTATGTAAGTAATAATGCGTGTGCATGGTGGATGCCTTAGATAGAAACAGTATGACTTACTGGGACTGGTGATGGCAGAAGAACCTTCTCTGTCTGTCCTCCTCAGTCTCCCGCTGGTGGACCTGGCAATACCTGTCACACAGAGGAAGATAGAGAGAGAGGAGGGAGGGCGATCAATAAAGGTCATCCGTTCTATGTTGCATAATACCATTATAACATAACACTACATATGCCTGCAAGTTAACAACACTAAAACCCACATGGCTAATAACCTGACAACAGAGAACCCAGTGACAGCCATCACAGATCCTAGGTGACACTGAGCAGCTCTGGAATCACTGGAATGCCTTCTGGCGTTCCACTACGGCTTTCCATACAATGCTGACTGGGAGCGACCTATTCCATTCCAGATCAATACAGGGTCTGTTCTGTTGTGCTCTGTTCTGTACTGATCATTCCTTATTCCAGGCCAGGAGAGTTGAGGTGTTGGAGTGTGTGTGTGTGTGTGTGTGTGTGTGTGTGTGTGTGTGTGTGTGTGTGTGTGTGTGTGTGTGTGTGTGTGTGTGTGTGTGTGTGTGTGTGTGTGTGTGTGTGTGTGTGTGTGTGTGTGTGTGTGCGTGTGTGCGTGTGTGTGTGGACTGTAATGTAGATTCTGTGTAGACTGTTGGTCTCTCTGTAGAATGAGAGGTCGTCGGGAGGTCACAGAGTTCAACGGTCAACCATCACCCATACCAGTACAGGTCATACCAGCAGAGGAAGGGTGTATGGTAGATACGCTTAGTGGGAGGACGACTAGTGAGTTACTGATACATGGCTGCAGCGGTAATTCTACCCAGCTAGTAAGAGTAAGATGGGGACCCCCTCTAGAATCACCACAGTTATCAATTACATGATGATGGTAGATGTTGAGAGCACAGTCATTTCCTGTTCTTTTTTTTTCAGGAATTTGGCAGTCTCACTCCTCACATATTTTGTGTTTATTGGATATGGTAGAGGAGAGGAGTGACAGGAGACGAGGGAGAGTGTGCTGAAATTGCAGTGGGACAGATTCAAACCAATGCTGGAGTGGTATACAGTATGTCTTCCAGGGGCAGCAGCTTAGACTGCTAGACCACCCTAGGCAACAGTAAGTATCTATTTCTAAAGAGCTGATGATGATGTGATGATGGCCACGGAATCATGGTTTGATCTGATTTACAGCTTGGTGATTCAGAGGGGTCACACATGCCACAGGGGCAGCCATCATAAGAGATCAGGGATTTAACCCAGTCAGTACTATTCAGATGAAATGACTCCAACCTGTGGTTACTGAGTCAACTAACCCATCCTGTTCTGGCTCCTCCTCTTATTGAGACACTTCCTTTCTCAGTTCTGTCCTGTATGACATCGTTCACCATCATGACCAAGAGATGTGGATTCCTCTCTGAAGTGTCACCAGTGTCTTTAAAGAGACATAGACAGCTGAGAGACAGGAAGGAAGTCTAAAGGGGTTCTGACTGTATGTTACTGAATACTGTGGGAGGAGGAGCCTGCAAGACGTGTCTGTGTGTGTGTGTGTGTGTGTGTGTGTGTGTGTGTGTGTGTGTGTGTGTGTGTGTGTGTGTGTGTGTGTGTGTGTGTGTGTGTGTGTGTGTGTGTGTGTGTGTGTGTGTGTGTGTGTGTGTGTGTGTGTGCGTGTGCGTGTGCGTGTGCGAGTTATAAGATAAAGTATGCCCGACGGACAGAAGAGCACCCAAGACACATGCGTAACATGTGAGCTCATCTCTCTCCCTGTTACATACAGTACCTATAATCCATTAACTTCTCTAGGATAGGGGGCAGAATGTTCACGTTTGGATGAAAAGCGTGCCCAGAGTAAACTGCCTCCTACTCAGTCCCACATGCTAATATATGCATATCATTAGTAGTATTGGATAGTAGTTAGTAGTAACACTCTGAAGTTTCTAAAACTGTTTGAATCATGTCTGTGACTATAACAGAACTTATTTGGCAGGCAAAACCCCGAGGACAAACCATTCAGAATCTATTTCTGAGGTCACTCTCTTTTCAATGAATTTTCATTGGGAATCCAGATTTCTAAGGGACCTTCCTGCAGTTCCTATCGCTTCCACTGGATGTCAACAGTCTTTAGAAATTGGTTGAGGTTTTTCCTTTGAGAAATGAAGAAGTAGCCATGTTCAGAATGAGGCTCCAGTGAAGTGTACTGTTTGTTAGAGGCGCGTGACCAGAAGCATGCTACACATTGTTTTCCTCCAGTATTGAACACAGATCATCCCGTCTTCAATTTTATCGATTATTTACGTTACAAAATACCTAAAGTTGTATTACAAAAGTAGTTTGAAATGTTTGGAAAACGCTTACAGGTAACTTTTGAGATATTTGTAGTCACGTTGTGCAAGTTGGAACCGGTGTTTTTCTGGATCAAACGCGCCAAATAAATTGACATTTTGGATATACACTGCTCAAAAAAATAAAGGGAACATTTGTGGCCTGCTGGAGGTAATTTTGCAGGGCTCTGGCAGTGCTCCTCCTTGCACAAAGGCGGAGGTAGCGGTCCTGCTGCTGGGTTGTTGCCCTCCTACGGCCTCCTCCACGTCTCCTGATGTACTGGCCTGTCTCCTGGTAGCGCCTCCATGCTCTGGACACTACGCTGACAGACACAGCAAACCTTCTTGCCACAGCTCGCATTGATGTGCCATCCTGGATGAGCTGCACTACCTGAGCCACTTGTGTGGGTTGTAGACTCCGTCTCATGCTACCACTAGAGTGAAACCACCGCCAGCATTCAAAAGTGACCAAAACATCAGCCAGGAAGCATAGGAACTGAGAAGTGGTCTGTGGTCACCACCTGCAGAACCACTCCTTTATTGGGGGTGTCTTGCTAATTGCCTATAATTTCCACCTTTTGTCTATTCCATTTGCACAACAGCATGTAGAATTTATTCTCAATCAGTGTTGCTTCCTAAGTGGACAGTTTGATTTCACAGAAGTGTGATTGACTTGGAGTTACATTGTGTTGTTTAAGTGTTCCCTTTATTTTTTTGAGCAGTGTATATCGACGGAATTAATCGAACAAAAGGACCATTTGTGATGTTTATGGGACATATTGGAGTGCCAACAGAAGAAGCTCGTCAAAGGTAAGGCATGAATTATATCTTTATTTCTGCGTTTTGTGTCGCGCCTGGAGGGTTGAAATATGATAGTCTGTGATTGTTAGCTGGGGTGCTATCCTCAGATAATAGCATTGTTTGCTTTCGCCGTAAAGCATTTTTGAAATCTGACACGTTGGCTGGATTCACAACAAGTGTAGCTTTACTTTGGTATATTGAATGTGTGATTTCATGAGAGTTTAATTTTTATAGTAATTTATTTGAATTTGGCGCTCTGCATTTTCACTGGATGTTGGCCAGGTGGGACGCTACCGTCCCACATATCCCAGAGAGGTTAAAGCACAGGCCTCTCTCACACACAAATTGATGGTTTGGACATCCTAGGCATACTTGACAAGATGACAGGGCATGTACGTCTTTGGTTGTAAGACAGAAGAGAAGAGAGGGTCTGTCTGTTAAGTCTTTCTCAATGTCTGTGTGTGAGAGAGCAAAGAGAAATTAGGAAGAAAACTACCATCCACTGGATCCCACAGACTGCTGTTTGCTCTGGAATTTGTCTCTGTGGCCACAGAAAGCAATGCCTGGCTCTCCCAGACTGACCGACATCAGAGAGAAACAAACAGTCCAGTAACTTCAGAGCAGCAGTAGCAGCACAGCCACGCTCTAATTCCTCCTCCTACTGACCAAACAACAGACCGGCCAGAGAGAGGCTACCAGACCAGACCAGCTGAGCCCAGAGCCAACACACTCATTCACTCCTCCTGCCAGATAGATACAACTAACATTCAGAGACCCAGTGAAGCTACCAGTACCAGACCAGACCAGCTAAACCCAGAGAAAACACCCTCACTCAGCTAACCAGACCCCGGTAACATTGTACTGAAGCAGGGTTGGATGAGAGCTCGACAGAGCGACTACTCTCCCCTGCCACTCACCAAATGTGCCTCTCCTCCCTGCTCCTCTAGACCACAAATGGCCCAGTCACCATAGCAACAGGTCTGTTTTTTCAGGGAGGTAGTGGTAGTGTTGTAACAGGAGTATGAAACTATGCGGCACACACACACACACACACACACACACACCTCTGCTAGCTCAGACAACTGCTTATTTATTTACTGTAATCCCTCACTTAGACTGAGTTTGCTTCCCAAATGGCACACTATTCCCTATATAGCCATTAGGGTCCTGGCCAAAAGTAGTGCACTACAAAGGGAATATGGGTGCCTTTTGAGACGTATCACAGATTGACTCACCATTCACTGTCACTGTAAGTAATGGCGATGAATGATTTAAATTGGGAACTGATCATTGTTATCTAAACTGTGGCTTGGCAGAGAGCTTTAGACTAGGGCTTTGAATCAAAATGATGTAAGTCCTGGAGAGGCTATGGTTGTTCTAGAACAATGTTCAAACAACCTGACAATAAGGACATGAACTGAACAGTTGTGAGTCAATGAGGGATGTTGACATGCCAGTAAAGTACACACACCTGACCTGGGACAGGCAGCACATATATTTACAGTTATGAATGATGAGCAAGGCAGAAAAGCAAGTCCATGCTTTACCTTATTCTATAACTAATGCTGGAGAGCCACAGAGAGCTACAGCTCGTGAAAGGTGAATGGTGAGTCTAGAGTCTCTAGCACAACAACAGAAAGGCAGGGGAGGTGCTACATAAACACAACATAGCTGACACTGCAGAATCTCAACGGGAAACTAACAGACGCTAACTAATGAGATAACTAGAGACAGCTAAATATGTACTACAACAACAAACAAATAGATAAGACATTAATACAACATGTATGCAGTACAAAAACTATCAAATAGATAAATATTGCATCCAAACTTTGTGAGACAGCGTAACACATGTAGGCCTAAGGTATACAAAACAGCCAACAATATACGGCATCAATTTGACATTCAGAATATGTTCAACAGAAAAAAACATGCAACAACCAAAACGATATGGCATAATTTGGCATTTAGTCAATGCTGCCAGTAGCTATAGGAGTCACATTGAGTTTAGGGAGTGGACAGATAGATCATAGGTACACTGGCAGAGTACAACAGTGTTTGAGCCAATCATCAACTCCTGTAAAGCCTGAATGGAAAATAAACGTGTGAGCAACCCCAGAGCGGAACCCACAGTGTTGTCGGAACAAAGGAGATGTGTGTGAGAGAGAGTGTGTGTTGTTGAAAAGCCCGGGACAAGACTGAACAGGTGAGTGAAGCGCTACAGGGCCCTCTACAGCTCCACACACAAAACAACCACACACAGAGACAGGTGTGGCCTTCTCCACAACTCTACACAGAGACAGGTGTGGCCTTCTCCACAACCACACAGAGAGACAGGTGTGGCCTTCTCCACAACCACACAGAGAGACAGGTGTGGCCTTCTCCACAACCACACAGAGAGACAGGTGCGGCCTCTACAACCACACAGAGAGACAGGTGTGGCCTTCTCCACAACCACACAGAGAGACAGGTGTGGCCTTCTCCACAACCACACAGAGAGACACGTGTGGCCTTCTCCACAACCACACAGAAAGACGGGGGTGGCCTTCTCCACAACCACACAGAGACAGGTGTGGCCTTCTCCACAACCACACAGAGAGACACGTGTGGCCTTCTACACAACCACACAGAGAGACAGGTGTGGCCTTCTCCACAACCACACAGAGAGACAGGTGTGGCCTTCTCCACAACTCTACTCAGAGACAGGTGTGGCATTCTCCACAACCACACAAAGAGACAGGTGTGGCATTCTCCACAACTCTACACAGAGACAGGTGTGGCCTTCTCCACAACTCTACTCAGAGACAGGTGTGGCATTCTCCACAACTCTACTCAGAGACAGGTGTGGCATTCTCCACAACCACACAGAGAGACAGGTGTGGCATTCTCCACAACTCTACTCAGAGACAGGTGTGGCATTCTCCACAACCACACAAAGAGACAGGTGTGGGCTTCTCCACAACTCTACTTAGAGACAGGTGTGGCATTCTCCACAACTCTACTCAGAGACAGGTGTGGCATTCTCCACAACCACACAAAGAGACAGGTGTGGCCTTCTCCACAACCACACAGCGAGACAGGTGTGGCCTTCTCCACAACCACACAAAGAGACAGGTGTGGCCTTCTCCACAACTCTACTTAGAGACAGGTGTGGCCTTCTCCACAACTCTACTCAGAGACAGGTGTGGCCTTCTCCACAACTCTACTCAGAGACAGGTGTGGCCTTCTCCACAACTCTACTTAGAGACAGGTGTGGCCTTCTCCACAACTCTACTCAGAGACAGGTGTGGCCTTCTCCACAACTCTACTTAGAGACAGGTGTGGCCTTCTCCACAACTCTACTCAGAGACAGGTGTGGCCTTCTCCACAACTCTACTCAGAGACAGGTGTGGCCTTCTCCACAACTCTACTTAGAGATAGGTGTGGCCTTCTCCACAACCACACAAAGAGACAGGTGTGGCCTTCTCCACAACTCTACTTAGAGATAGGTGTGGCCTTCTCCACAACTCTACTCAGAGACAGGTGTGGCCTTCTCCACAACTCTACTCAGAGACAGGTGTGGCCTTCTCCACAACTCTACTCAGAGATAGGTGTGGCCTTCTCCACAACTCTACTCAGAGAAAGGTGTGGCCTTCTCCACAACTCTACTCAGAGACAGGTGTGGCCTTCTCCACAACTCTACTCAGAGACAGGTGTGGCCTTCTCCACAACTCTACTCAGAGACAGGTGTGGCCTTCTCCACAACTCTACTCAGAGATAGGTGTGGCCTTCTCCACAACCACACAAAGAGACAGGTGTGGCCTTCTCCACAACTCTACTCAGAGACAGGTGTGGCCTTCTCCACAACTCTACTCAGAGACAGGTGTGGCCTCATACAGGTGTCATGTGAATCTCCTCACACAAAGCTAGAATGGCCCTCTTAACTCTGAGGGACTGCTACAAATCAGTTACAATATGTCAGGTTTATGATGGTGGTATGTAGGTTTCATGGTGGTAAATAGCCCTGCCACATGGCTGTTGACTCCCTCTTAGACGTCACCTAGGATTCAACAGCCATGTATCAGGGCTAGGTGGTAAAGTTTAACACACAAATACCACACACTGTTTCACAACAGCTTAACCACATTTTCCCCCTGATGGTTATACAGGTGAAGCATTTTCATGTTTTCATATGAACAATAAAGCTTCCTTTGGTACTTCCCCAGTCCTTTGTTATTAGTGAACTGAAGTGTCTGAACAGCCGTGCTTCAGAACAATCAGTGTGTCATGTAGTGTGATTGAGTGATCTGACCGGTCAAGTGCAGGCCTCGTCAAACATGTGAAACGATGAGTTATTGGTTCTGGAGGACTGAGGAGAGAAAACAAGAGGAATGGGTGGAGAGGGCCCGTCTCCTGCACTTTAAACCCTGTGACCCTGTAATACACGCTCACACTAGTGCGTGTGCACACAAGCACACACACACGCAAACACACACACACACCTCAATGGCCCTTGATCCTTCTTGACTATATTTGTAAAGGAGGCTAGTCACTGTTTGAGCAGGAGGGCAGAGTTGAGCACGATCCATCCCCCCTTTCCCCATCCCCCTCCCTCCTTCCCCCATCCCCCCTCCTTCCTCCCCCAACCCCCCCCACCCCCCATCCCCCCCTTCTCCCCCATCCATCCCTCCCTATTTCCTCCCCCCAACTCATCCATCTGACCCATTGTGTTTTTATGGCCCTCATTACACATGTTCAGAGTATGCTGCAAACACCACGCAGAGTTTACACAGTTTCACAACTGGCCTGTGAACAGAGGCTGGGAATGGACAACCAGGGGGAATTGACTGGAGAGATGGTCATTTTTCATGTGTTTTCACAGCCCACAGATCCCAGATAAGGTCTTTACCTGGAAGTCTCCTACCTTGAGTAATGACCACACAGAATGGTACTGACCGTGAGTAGACTGTGAATAGTACTGACCGTGAGTAGACTGTGAATAGTACTGTGAATAGTACTGACCGTGAGTAGACTGTGAATAGTACTGACCGTGAGTAGACTGTGAATAGTACTGACCGTGAGTAGACTGTGAATAGTACTGACCGTGAGTAGACTGTGAATAGTACTGTGAATAGAACTGACCGTGAGTAGACTGTGAATAGTACTGACCGTGAGTAGACTGTGAATAGTACTGTGAATAGTACTGACCGTGAGTAGACTGTGAATAGTACTGACCGTGAGTAGACTGTGAATAGTACTGACCGTGAGTAGACTGTGAATAGTACTGACCGTGAGTAGACTGTGAATAGTACTGTGAATAGTACTGACCGTGAGTAGACTGTGAATAGTACTGACCGTGAGTAGACTGTGAATAGTACTGACCGTGAGTAGACTGTGAATAGTACTGACCGTGAGTAGACTGTGAATAGTACTGTGAATAGAACTGACCGTGAGTAGACTGTGAATAGTACTGTGAATAGAACTGACCGTGAGTAGACTGTGAATAGTACTGTGAATAGAACTGACCATGACCCTGGACCGCACCAGGATCAGATTCATTTCTAAATGGCAATAAGACCTGTGAGCACTGATAAAGCTCATGCTGTTAAAGGGACATTCCTCTCCAAAATCTACGTTTGTCAGATGTTTTCATAACCCAGAAGTGGTGTTCTGTCGGGATAAGTTGACATCCAGGCTTTCTGTTGTGTAGATTGAGCTACATGCCACAATCTAAAATGAATGGAAAAGATAAGCTCCTTGTAGGTCTAGTTTCCTGGTTTGTGGTGCTCATATTTTCCATTCATTTGGTGTTGAGGCATATACAGTAGTTGGATCTACACAGCCGATGGCATGGGATGTGGACGCATCTGGACATTAGAAAACATCTAACAAACGTAGAATTTTATTCAGAGTATAATGCCCCTTTAAACTTGAAAACCGGTTTTATGAAAACTGAAAACTTTTAACACAAGCCTTTCTCTCACTCATCAAAACTCACCCAGGATTTTATCACCACTACTGACACAGTTTATCGTGACTAAACACACCTATCACAATCACACCAAAAACAGTAAAAATCATATCAGTGAAGCAACATGATGGAAACAGATTTTTAAAGCCAGTTTTTATGAGCTCAATAGGGAAACAGTCTGGAAGTAAGAGCAGTGTATAAAACAATGGCTTGTAGTTTAACAGATATGGATCGGCCTTCCATCTTGGCAGGTAGAGTAGAGATCAGTAACTAAAAATAACGGTGTCCCAAATGGCACCATATTCTCTATGTAGTACACTACCTTTGACCAGGGCCATAGGGCTCTGCACTATTATAGGGAATATGGTGCCATTTGGGATGCAGCCTCAGATTAAAAAAAAAAAAAGTCCATTGAGTTTCTGGGTTTGAAATTCTCTCTGGAACACTTGGTTCCTAGCCTGGAATACATGTTGATATGTTCTGTTTCACCAGAATTGAGAGCCCTTTGAAGAGTCCTTTTTGGTTCTAGGTAGAACCTAGAAGAGTTATCATATGGGGACAGCTGAAGAACCCTTTTTTGAGAGAGAGAGAGAGAGAGAGAGTCGCCTTGCTATTGAGAAAGGTCGCCGTAGGCAGACCTGGCTCTCAAGAGAAGACAGGCTATGTGCACACTGCCCGCAAAATGAGGTGGAAATTGAACTGCACTTCCTAACCTCCTGCCAAATGTACGACCATATTAGAGACACATATTTCCCTCAGATTACACAGACCCACAAAGAATTCAAAAACAAATCCAATTTTGATAAACTCCCATATCTATTGGGTGAAATACCACAGTGTGCATCACAGCAGCAAGATTTGCGACCTGTTGCCACAAGAAAAGGACAACCAGTGAAGAACAAACACCATACAACCCATATTTATTTATTTTCCCTTTAGTACTTTAACTATTTTCACATCGCTACAACACTGTAAATAGACATAATATGACATTTGAAATGTCTTTATTATTTTGGAACTTGTGTGAGTGTAATATTTACTGTTCACAAACTTTTTTGTATTTATTTCACTTTTGTTTAATATCTATTTCACTTGCTTTGGAAATGTAAATATGTTTCCAAATTCCAATAAAGCCCCTTACAGTTTTTAACAATCACTGTGGCACTAATTTCAGAACCTTGTGGTCATTTTTCAAAACTCTAGACACAAAACTCAAAATGGTCATCACTTGTAACACAGGCTGTCCAATGTTCAAAACATTGCATTGTGCATTCATATCTTTAAAGAAAACTTTCACTTGCAGAATCATTGGTTCAAATAACTCATTTATCATGAAATACCATAGGAACATTAATTTAGATCACCTGCACACAAGATACCAATAGTTTCACTGTGTAGTTGTTTGTACAATCATTAAATATTGTGGTACAAAATATGTGATACATGTTTCATTATGCTACTACACGTAAATACAGAAAAAACAGTTAAAGGTCAATTGCAGTGTTCCTCACCTGGCTTAATGTAAAAAGCAAAACAAAAGATTGATTACTGTACTTCTATATTTCCATCAACCCTGTCTTGTGGATTTGGCCACAGGTTCTCATCCACATCACAATGGATGTTTTCATTAGCCAAACATCTTGGGAAGAATCTTCGGGCATGGCGAATCTAGTCCTGACACTGGTCTGCTGTGATGTCATTGAATGCGTCATCCATGGCCTGGAGAAGGGTGGCTTGTTCGTGAGGGCGCCTATCATATACCTTCTACCTCCATGTGGAGAAAAATTACTCAATCGGGTTAAGGAAAGGAGAGTATGGGGGTAAGCACAGAGTGGTAAATTGTGGATGGGCCTGAAACCATGCTTGCACCATTTGAGCATGGTGGAACCTGACATTATCCCACACAATGACATAGGTCATGCCATCAGCTCTACAGACCTGATTTAGCTCATCATGGACGGTTACATTCGAACAGCGAATCATGTGGCTGCCTGCAACTCAATATATAGAGTATATAGAGTAGAGAGCTTAAGATGTTGTTCGACCAAACATTAGAACGGGCAAGATGAGTAATCTAAGCAACGTTGACTGTGGTATGATTGTTGATGCCACACATGGTGATTCCAGCATCTCAGAAACAGCTGCCTTCCTGGGATTTTTACGCACTACAGTCTCTAGAGTTTACAGAGAATGGTGCGATAAACAAAACACATTCAGTGAGCGGCAGTTCTGTGGGCAAAACACCTTGTTAATGAGAGAGGTCAGAGGAGAATGTCCAGACTCATTCAAGCTAACAGAAAGGCCACAAACGCTCAAATAACAGCTGTTTAAAACAGTGGTGTGCAGGAGGGCATCTCTTAACGTACAACACCGTGAATAATTCAGGCTGTTGTGGAGGCAAAAGGGGGTCCTACCCAGTACTAGATAGGTGTACCAAATAAAGTGGCTGGTGAGTGTACAGTAATGTCAAATCTGAAAACATGGTCTGGAAAAGTGGTACATGGGACCATAGAAACAGTGTCTGATAAAGAATGATGATGAAATATTACATCCATAGATAATGTAGTCCAGTTGGTTCATGTTCCACAGTAATTGGTGTCAATGGATCTCGTTATCCTGAAACTTTCATGATCTAAACATGAAATATTGTTAGTCAGTTTCCGTAACACTATGCATTAAAAGTAACGCAACAGTCACTTATCATTTTGAGCAGTTGCATCAATTGATAGTTAGATCATTGTAATGAAATTAATTGACTGTCATCTCAGATGTAATGTGTGAATTGCATTTTGAAATGGTAATACTTTGATGTTAAGTTGTGTCATTTTGAACAGGTGATTTTACTTCAATGAACAAATGATCTTAGCTTTATGTGTATTGTATCCAAGCAATTGGAAAAAGTGTTACAGTTTTGAAAAATTAGCATTTTGATCATTGGTTGTTAGTTTTGTGTGAGTGTGCAAGCATGTTTGCGACACCAAGAGAGATATGTGAGACACAGAGAGCGAAACAAAATGACAGACGGACAAAGCTCTTGGCCTCATACAGTATGTGTCACTATGTACTATAGAAGACACTAACATAATCTGTTACAGCTCTTCCTCGGTCAACCCCTCCCCTGGCATCATCTCACACCCCTGACAGACAGCTATCATCACAGAGCTGCATTCCTGTCTGGAGTCCCAGATAAACACAGAGTGGACACTTCAGACCTGGCTCCATACAGTATATAGAGCACAGCATATGGTAGGAAATGGAGACTAGGGCCTGTGTGTGTAGAGTAGATCACAGGACCAGGGGGAAAGTGGGGACACTATATACAGTATAGATAGAGATGGAGATGCAGCATTTAAAGGCAATGTTTCCACATTTACGGTAAACGGTGCGGCTGTCAGCCCAATCGGAAATTACCTGTAAATGTCAAGTGATCTACAACACGGCTCGGATTGAATCCTGGCCGTAGTCTAGAATAGATTCCCTCTGTCTCTCAGAGTGGGAGAATGAAAAACGGAGTGTAGCTCAGCTGTCATCTATTCTTCTCTATACAAGACTCAACATCCAGAAGAAGTGGGAAAACAAAGTTGTTGTCTTTATCTTAAAGCTGACCAGGCCTTCTGATGTGATGATAAACCACGTCATTAAACCCTGTCCATGTCTGGGCTCCCACGGACATCTCATCAGCATAATCATCCCCGTCAACATCCGCCTGTTTAAGCTAGAGATATCATTTTCTTTGCACGGGCTGCGTCTCAATCCACCACATCCGTATCTGTGGTGGAAGGTGGCCTAGTTACAGCGGTGTTTGTCAGACCTTGAGACATCAAGAAAATGCCATGGGACTCATCTGAAGTCAGTACCGTCGATCTGCCAACTTCTGTCTGTAGCGTCTGTAACAGTTTGGGCTAATATGACCCCTCTATGAAAAGGTGAGTTTCCCATGAACGCGTACATGTTGTTTTGCTCTAGGAAGCCCCCAAGCCTCACAAGACACGTCTGAAAGTAGCCGGGTACCAGCTAAAAAGAATTATGGCAGTACACTACCGGTCAAAAGTTTTAGAACACCTACTCATTCATGGGTTTTTCTTTATTTTTACTATTTTCTACATTGTTGAATAATAGTGAAGACATCAGATCTATGAAATAACACATATGGAATCATGTAGTAACCAAAAAAGTGTTTAACAAATCCAAATATATTTTATATTTGAGATTCTACAAATAGCCACCACTTGCCTTGATGACAGCTTTGCACACTTTTGACCGGTAGTCTATATATGGAAGTAGTTTGGTTGTAAAATATGGGTAAAAAAATATAAAAAAATAATTTCCTGATTGATTTATTTTTTGACTATCTGTTGTTCCATGTCTGAATCTGTTATTCAATGCGTTTCTATTGGCTAATAGCAGTAAGGCCAAATTATTTTTTAGACCTAAAGGAGTCCTAAAATCGCCCATCTTAAAGATACTGGCAAAGGACACACGATGAAGTGTGTGTGTGTGTGTGTGTGTGTGTGTGTGTGTGTGTGTGTGTGTGTGTGTGTGTGTGTGTGTGTGTGTGTGTGTGTGTGTGTGTGTGTGTGTGTGTGTGTGTGTGTGTGTGTGTGTGTGTGTGTGTGTGTGTGTGTGTGTGTCGCCCCCAACTCTTAAAGATACTGGCAAAGGACACACGATGAAGTGTGTGTGTGTGTGTGTGTGTGTGTGTGTGTGTGTGTGTGTGTGTGTGTGTGTGTGTGTGTGTGTGTGTGTGTGTGTGTGTGTGTGTGTGTGTGTGTGTGTGTGTGTGTGTGTGTGTGTGTGTGTGTGTGTGTCGCCCCCAACTCTTAAAGATACTGGCAAAGGAGACGATGAAGTGTGTGTGTGTGTGTGTGTTATAAGATAAAGGATGGCCGACAGACAGAAGAGCACCAAAGACACATGCATAACATGTGAGCTCATCCCTCTCCCTGTTACATACAGTACCTATAATCCATTAAAGCACAGGCCTCTCTCACACACAAATTGATGGTTTGGACATCCTAGGCATACTTGACAAGATGACAGGGCAAATAGTGTGTCTCAACAGAGTTTATAGGTTGACTTTCAAGTTCCATCTAATAATATCTTTACACACAGCAAATCTAAGCCTGTCTGCGGATATAAACAATGTTAAAAGCCGTAATGCAGAGCGGTGCTTGCAATAAGTCAGAGAGGTAGTAGTAGTGTGTTTGGGGTTGGACTTGAAAGCGCATACCAGACCCAGCGATATCCTATTTTGAGTAAATCAGTGCTGTGGGCTCTGTAAATTATGAGCCTGTGTGTGTGTGTGTGTGTGTGTGTGTGTGTGTGTGTGTGTGTGTGTGTGTGTGTGTGTGTGTGTGTGTGTGTGTGTGTGTGTGTGTGTGTGTGTGTGTGTGTGTGTGTGTGTGTGTGTGTGTGTGTGTGTGTGTGTGTGTGTGTCCTAGCCTCTTCTTTGTGTGGTTGTTATTCATGTGCAGGTTACTGATTGATCCACCAGGCTGAGGGAGTGGCGTACAAGGCAGAGAGCAGCTCCACATACAGGGCTCAGCTACCAGGGTCAGACACTCACACACTGACACTAGCATGTGTGAGGTGAGCACCCTAATTTACAGTCTATGATGAATGCAGTCAGACAAATATGCACATTGCACTCTCTCACATACACACACACACACATTCTGAAATACTGTAAAATAATACTGAGAGAAACATACAGCTCACAGTGTGTGTGTATACAGTATGCATCCCCACACAGACCCATATCCCTGTACAGCATCTCCACACACAGTTTCAGTTCTGATGTCAAAACCCCAATGTCTGATGGTAGCCCACTCCAAACACCCCCACACTGTTCCTGAAGACAACCTTCTCCAAACACCCCCACACTGATCCTGAAGACAACCTTCTCCAAACACCCCCACACTGTTCCTGAAGACAGCCTTCTCCAAACACCCCCACACTGATCCTGAAGACAACCTTCTCCAAACACCCCCACACTGATCCTGAAGACAACCTTCTCCAAACACCCCCACACTGATCCTGAAGACAACCTTCTCCAAACACCCCCACACTGATCCTGAAGACAACCTTCTCCAAACACTCCCACACTGATCCTGAAGACAACCTTCTCCAAACACCCCCACACTGATCCTGAAGACAACCTTCTCCAAACACCCCCACACTGATCCTGAAGACAACCTTCTCCAAACACCCCCACACTGATCCTGAAGACAACCTTCTCCAAACACCCCCACACTGATCCTGAAGACAACCTTCTCCAAACACCCCCACACTGATCCTGAAGACAACCTTCTCCAAACACCCCCACACTGATCATGAAGACAACCTTCTCCAAACACCCCCACACTGTTCCTGAAGACAACCTTCTCCAAACACCCCCACACTGATCCTGAAGACAACCTTCTCCAAACACCCCCACACTGATCCTGAAGACAACCTTCTCCAAACACCCCCACACTGATCATGAAGACAACCTTCTCCAAACACCACCACCACCACGGTCTTTGTTATTAGTCAATATCCTGTCTCCAGAGCTGAACAAATATGCCCAGAATGTGACAGCAGCTCCGCACACGTTCCGGCGGGAGACAAACAGGACAGATGACGACGACATGACCAGACATGCACTCCCTGCTCCGATGCAAACTGTGGGAAGGGAGTTGTTGGGAAAGGAGACATTCAATGGGAATGGGTTGTGTACACTACACAGAGCAGCACAGAGCCAAGGGCTTAGGGTTAGAGACTGTGGAGACTCAGGTTGCGCCCCAAATGGCCTAGCCCCTATGGGCCCCTGTCAAAAATAGTGCACTATATAGGGAATAGGGTGCCATTTGGGATGCAACCTCAGAGAACGGAAGCTGTAGGTTAAAGCAAATAGAGTGGGTTCTAGGAGTGGGTGAGTGAGTGAGACACCATTAAGGGTGAAAGAGTGGGTGAGTGACTGAGACACCATTAAGGGTGGAAGAGTGGGTGAGTGAGTGAGCCACCATTAAGGGTGAAAGATTGGGTGAGTGAGTGAGCCACCATTAAGGGTGAAAGATTGGGTGAGTGAGTGAACCACCATTAGGGGTGAAACGTGATGCTGGATACAGGCTTCGTACAGATACAGGCTACAGCAGGTGTTCACACATGGAGGTTAAACATAGTCAGGAGGGGAGAGGAACAACACAGGGAGAATGACCAGCCATGCTGAGTATCATGGATGGATGGATATAGCACCTCGTCTCCATGCTGAGTATCATAGATGGATGGATATAGCACCTTGTCTCCATGCTGAGTATCATAGATGGATGGATATATCACCTTGTCTCCATGCTGAGTATCATAGATGGATGGATATAGCACCTTGTCTCCATGCTGAGTATCATAGATGGATGGATATAGCACCTTGTCTCCATGCTGAGTATCATGGATGGATGGATATAGCACCTTGTCTCCATGCTGAGTATCATGGATGGATGGATATAGCACCTTTTCTCCATGCTGAGTATCATGGATGGATGGATATAGCACCTTGTCTCCATGCTGAGTATCATAGATGGATGGATATAGCACCTTGTCTCCATGCTGAGTATCATGGATGGATGTATATAGCACCTTGTCTCCATGCTGAGTATCATAGATGGATGGATATAGCACCTTGTCTCCATGCTGAGTATCATAGATGGATGGATATAGCACCTTGTCTCCATGCTGAGTATCATGGATGGATATAGCACCTTGTCTCCATGCTGAGTATCATAGATGGATGGATATAGCACCTTGTCTCCATGCTGAGTATCATAGATGGATGGATATAGCACCTTGTCTCCATGCTGAGTATCATGGATGGATGGATATAGCACCTTGTCTCCATGCTGAGTATCATAGATGGATGTATATAGCACCTTGTCTCCATGCTGAGTATGATGGATGGATATAGCACCTTGTCTCCATGCTGAGTATCATAGATGGATATAGCACCTTGTCTCCATGCTGAGTATCATAGATGGATGGATATAGCACCTTGTCTCCATGCTGAGTATCATAGATGGATGGATATAGCACCTTGTCTCCATGCTGAGTATCATAGATGGATGTATATAGCACCTTGTCTCCATGCTGAGTATCATAGATGGATGTATATAGCACCTTGTCTCCATGCTGAGTATCATAGATGGATGTATATAGCACCTTGTCTCCATGCTGAGTATCATAGATGGATGTATATAGCACCTTGTCTCCATGCTGAGTATCATAGATGGATGTATATAGCACCTTGTCTCCATGCTGAGTATCATAGATGGATGGATATAGCACCTTGTCTCCATGCTGAGTATCATAGATGGATATAGCACCTTGTCTCCATGCTGAGTATCATAGATGGATGGATATAGCACCTTGTCTCCATGCTGAGTATCATGGATGGATATAGCACCTTGTCTCCATGCTGAGTATCATAGATGGATGGATATAGCACCTTGTCTCCATGCTGAGTATCATAGATGGATGTATATAGCACCTTGTCTCCATGCTGAGTATCATAGATGGATGTATATAGCACCTTGTCTCCATGCTGAGTATCATAGATGGATGTATATAGCACCTTGTCTCCATGCTGAGTATCATAGATGGATGTATATAGCACCTTGTCTCCATGCTGAGTATCATAGATGGATGTATATAGCACCTTGTCTCCATGCTGAGTATCATAGATGGATGTATATAACACCTTGTCTCCATGCTGAGTATCATAGATGGATGGATATAACACCTTGTCTCCATGCTGAGTATCATAGATGGATGGATATAACACCTTGTCTCCATGCTGAGTATCATAGATGGATGTATATAGCACCTTGTCTCCATGCTGAGTATCATAGATGGATGTATATAGCACCTTGTCTCCATGCTGAGTATCATAGATGGATGTATATAGCACCTTGTCTCCATGCTGAGTATCATAGATGGATGTATATAGCACCTTGTCTCCATGCTGAGTATCATAGATGGATGGATATAGCACCTTGTCTCCATGCTGAGTATCATAGATGGATATAGCACCTTGTCTCCATGCTGAGTATCATAGATGGATGGATATAGCACCTTGTCTCCATGCTGAGTATCATGGATGGATATAGCACCTTGTCTCCATGCTGAGTATCATAGATGGATGGATATAGCACCTTGTCTCCATGCTGAGTATCATAGATGGATGTATATAGCACCTTGTCTCCATGCTGAGTATCATAGATGGATGTATATAGCACCTTGTCTCCATGCTGAGTATCATAGATGGATGTATATAGCACCTTGTCTCCATGCTGAGTATCATAGATGGATGTATATAGCACCTTGTCTCCATGCTGAGTATCATAGATGGATGTATATAGCACCTTGTCTCCATGCTGAGTATCATAGATGGATGTATATAACACCTTGTCTCCATGCTGAGTATCATAGATGGATGGATATAACACCTTGTCTCCATGCTGAGTATCATAGATGGATGGATATAACACCTTGTCTCCATGCTGAGTATCATAGATGGATGGATATAGCACCTTGTCTCCATGCTGAGTATCATAGATGGATGGATATAACACCTTGTCTCCATGCTAGGTATCATGGATGGATGGGTGGATATAACACCTCGTCTCCAAGGCTCTTCGAGAGTAACTTTCCTCATCCACCACCCATGTATGGCACCTCACTGGCACACATTCTGACGGCAGACATTTAGGACCAGAGCAGACGATCTGTTAGCCAATCCTCATCACCTATAGACCAGATATGAAGTAATCTGATGAGGGCTGTATATTGTATACCACAATACATTTACATTTGACATTTGAGTCATTTAGCAGACACGCTTGTCCAGAGAGACTTACAGTTAGTGCCTTCATTTTAAGATAGCTAGTTGGGACGACCACATATCACAGTCATAGTAAGTACATGGAGAAGATGACATGTACACATCCGTCCATTGGTGAAACAAATAAATAGTGTTGTAGGACATAACCCTTGTCTTTCTGCAGGGCAGTGGAGAGGAAGCAGTGGTGAGAGGTCCATCAACCTGTCAATCAACTGTATTTGCAACCAAACTGTCAAGAGACAACATTATCTCAAATGGAAACACACTCTACCACATCAATGTATTATTCATCTCTAATCTACATACAATGATACATAGAGACCATACTGCAAGTAAACATCAGATTCTTCTTGAGGTTTTCATTAAGTATCTTTGGCCATTGTGTGATGTTCAGACCTTGAAAAGCACCTCTCATTATACCAACAGATTAGAGGCCAGGTAAATTCACTAATGGCTCTTGTTAGTACTTTGCCATTCACGACAAAGTTTTCCAACATCTTGTGAATTATTTGACAGCAAGAATACAGACAGACTTAACTATTGTCAATAGTCAGACATTGTTTAGTCAAAGACTAACAGAAATGGCCACGCCTGGCTCCATGTATGGCTCTTTGAAAGGGGAAATTCACAACAAGGGTAACTTGATGATCAACTACCTTTAAGTAATAAGGCACCTCGGGGTTTGTGGTATTTGGCCAATATACCACGGCTAAGGGCTGTATCCAGGCACTCCACGTTGCGTCGTGGTAAGAACAGCCCTTAGCCGTAGTATATTGGCCATAATATACCACAAACCCCCGAGGTGCCTGATTGCTGTTATAAACGGGTTACCAACGTAATTACAGCAGTAAAAATAAATTTTTGTCATATCGATCGAATTTCAGGGCTGGAATCACCCAGTTTATAATATCTAATAACTGATCAAAATCAACAGAACAGCAACATGTGTTGAAACAGTATATCACTCAACAGTTAGACGATTCAGGTGGCATGGTGGGATAACTGTGAAGTGGTTGGAGCTTAGTGACTCATTCAGGGATCATGGTGGCAATCATAACTGACCTTTAGAGTACAGGAAAATAAATCATTACCCCATGCCCATGTACATGTATCTCTCTGGGGCACGTTCACTTTCCCTCAACACAGATAACCTACGCGCACGCGTTTACACGTATCCTACAGTTACATATTTACAAGTAACCTAAAGTTACAGAATTGAAGCTGATACTGTGCACATTTAGATGGACAACTGTAAAATAACAATGTAAAGTGTTATAATAACATTACAGCAAAGTACTAAGAACAACAGGAGTATCCATAATAAATATTCCATCAAATGGCACACCTACCTGAATATCCTGATTTCTTCATGATGATCCTTCGTACAGAAACGACTTGCTTTAAGCCTCGATATGAGTTGTTATTTTAGCCAGGCGATGTCTCAGACGTGTTCGATGTTGTCCGTGGCAATCAGATCCTCATTTACAACCGTAGTTTCACAGGTATCTCGGTGCGCGCTTTTCTCCCTATTCCTCCCAATCCTGGAACGTTAAGCTTTCCGAACACACTTGGCTGCGGGGAAAATCAGGGGAACCGCTACTTCGTGGACTTGAAGTAAATTAGTGAATTATTTAATATATCAGGATCGAACGCGGACAACAGGGAGTTAACCTCGGGGCCAGGCTATCTCTAGATAAGTAGAATGGATACAATCACACCTGCGCTACCAACGCACGCCCAATCTGAAGGCGGGACTTGGAGCAATATACTGTACACAGTAATCAGAGGAAGTTATGTCAAAGTTCACGGTGATGACACTGTGGGCTAACCCATGGAGAAAATATACATTTAGACATCACAGTCTGTCAACAAACAATTGCTTCCGGCAGTAGGGTGGATCATTACTTACTTTAAAATAAGAATTCACATCAGTGTTTGATTGTAAATAGGCTACAGTTGTAATATCCTTTTCAGGTACAGTATCACTTTAGTATGAAAAGACTTCGGCAAAGACGTTTTGCTGAAGTCAAAATCATAGTGCTTATACTAGATGTCTTCTTATACAGATGTGTGAAAAGACCCAATTAACAGGTGATTAATGAAGGATGCAGCCAGTAGCTCATTCCACTGTGGGGATTCTGTTATGTCAATCATATCAAAGTGTACAACTGTCAGTGTCATTCAATCATGCAAATAAGACTTGATGAAAATGATCATCCTCGACCTCATACAATGTGCTGCTATTCTGATCTGAGGAGACCTCTTGTGGACGTTTCTTGAAGGACAAAAATTTGACATCCTGTGTACTTCTTCTAAAACCTAGGTGAATAGAATCAAGTATGTAAAAATAAGAAGCAAGTATGTGTAGTTGCTGTCCAATATGGCGACCTTCGTATAGGTTACTGGGTGTGTCGAAAGGAGTGGGTGTATGTGCCTGCTGACCTGGCTGAGGTGCTTCCCACTGGGCAGCTGTATCACGATGTCGCCGGCGGTAGCTAACATTGCGACCAGTGCACCAGTGTTGTGTCAAGGTGCCTGCTGACCTGAGGTGTTTCCCTCTGGGCAGCTGTATCACCCCTACAAGCTCTCACAGTCTCATGTCAGAATTAGACGTTCAGCCATGTTTCTCAAACGTCAAATTTTGAAGTTGTTCAAAACACCATATTTAGTGTTTAAGGTAAAGTTTAGACATCTCACTAAAGGCTTCAGTCATACAAAAGTTATACTTAAATCCGAACTGGTTCCCTAGCAGATTAGTAAGAATGTCTCACCTCATGTTCAAGAATGGTCTTTTTACCTTTATTCAGATTACAACCTCTCAATTTCGGTTATTTGAAAATGAAATAAATTCCAAAATATGTCTATTTTTAAAACAAGCCATACAAAGTTGGTTGCAATTTCACTTTAATCCATCAGGAAAAAACTGAAGAAATATTACAACAAATATTATGGTTAAACTCACATATACTAATTGATTAAAAAAAAATCTACAGTAAAAGTTTGGACACACCTCCTCATTCAAGGGGTTTTCTTTATTTTTACTATTTTCTACATTGTAGAATAATAGTGAAGACATCAAAACTATGAAATAACACACATATGCAATCATGTAGTAACCAAAACAGTCTTCAACAAATCAAAACATATTTTATATTTGAGATTCTTCAAAATAGCCACTCATTGCCTTGATGACAGCTTTGCACACTCTTGGCATTCTCTCAAACAGCTTCATGAGGTAGTCACCTGGAATGCCTTTCAATTAACAGGTGTGCCTTGTTAAAAGTTAATTAGTGGAATTTATTTCCTCCTTAATGCGTTTGAGCCAATCAGTTGTGTTGTAACAAGGTAGGGGTGGTATACAGAAGATAGCCCTATTTGGTAAAAGACCAAGTCCATATGATGGCATGAACAGCTCAAATAAGCAAAGAGAAACGACAGTCCATAATTACTTTAAGACATGAAGGTCAGTCAACCCAGAAAATGTCAAGAACTTTCACATTTTCTTCAAGTGCAGTCGCAAAAACCATAAAGCACTATGATGAAACTGGCACTCATGAGGACCGCCACAGGAAAGGAAGACCCAGAGTTACCTCTGCTGCAGAGGATAAGTTCATTGGAGTTACCAGCCTCAGAAATTGCAGCCCAAATAAATGCTTCAGAGTTCAAATAACAGACACATCTCAACATCAACTGTTCAGAGGAGACTGCATCAATCAGGCCTTCATGGTCCAATTGCTGCAAAGAAACCACTACTAAAGGACACTAATAATAACAAGAAACTTGCTTGGGCCAAGAAACAGGAGCAATGGACATTAGACCGGTGGAAATCCGTCCTTTGGTCTGATGAGTCCAAATTTGAGATTTTTGGTTCCAACCTCCGTGTCTTTGTGAGAGGTGAATGGATGAACGGATGTTGGTGAACGGATGTTCTCTGCATGTGTGGCTCCCACGGTGAAGCATGGAGGAGGAGGTGTGATTTAGGTCAGGGATATATTTAGAATTCAAGGCACACTTAACCAGCATGGCTACCACATCATTCTGAAGCGATACGCCATCCCATCTGTTTTGCGCTTGGTGGGACTATAATTTATTTTCATTGGTCAATGACCGAACACACCTCCAGGCTGTGTAAGGGCTATTTGACCAAGAAAGGAAGTGATTGAGTGATGCATCAGATGACCTGGCTGCCACAATCACCTGACCTCAACCCAATTGAGATGGTTTGGGATGAGTTAGACAGCAGAGTGAAGGAAAAGCAGCCAACAAGTGCTCAGCATATGTAGGTACTCCTTCAAGACTGTTGGAAAAGAATTCCAGGTGAAGCTGGTTGAGAGAATGCCAAGTGTGTGGAAAGCTGTCATCAAGGCAAAGGGTGTTTATTTTGAAGAATCTCAAATATAAAATATATTTCGATGTGTATAACACTTTTTTGGTTACTACATGATTCCATCTGTGTTATTTCATAGTTTTGATGTCTTCACTATTCTACAATGTAGAAAATAGTACAAATAAAGAAAAACACTTGAATGAGTAGGTGTGTCCAAACTTTTGACTGGTACTTTATATATACAACCTATCCGCAATATTAAAGCTGATCTACCCACTAAAAATACATTTAAAAGAATACAATAAAAGTTTAGACATGAACTCCGAATGTTTTAAGTTAGGGTTAAGTTTAGGCATTAACTCTGAATGTTTTAAGTTAGGGTTAAGTTTAGACATGAACTCTGAATGTTTTAAGTTAGGGTTAAGTTTAGCCATTAACTCTGAATTCTTAAGTTTAGGCATTAACTCTGAATGTTTTAAGTTAGGGTTAAGTTTAGACATGAACTCCGAATATTTTAAGTTAGGGTTAAGTTTAGGCATTAACTCTGAATTCTTAAGGTTAAGCATTAACTCCGAATGGTTAAGTTTAGGCATTAACTCTGAATGGTTAAGGTAAGGGTTAAGGTTTGGGATAGGCTCAAAACCAAAATATCAAAAACAACCTTCTGTCGCTGGATTCGAACATGCAACCTTTAGCATTAGATTCAGATGCATCCACAACACCCTAGCAAAAACAGAACCTACTTGAAGGCAACACTACTCATAATTGCCCCTAGTGGCTGGTTTACACGTCATCTCCCGACTAGAGTATGTGAGCGGAGTTGAGCGTTCTGAAATCCCGCTCATCACTCAATGTCCTTTACTAAGAGCAGTGTGCTCCTCTAAAAAACACTCCTCGCTCAAAGAATAAAAAACTACCGCTCCAAATTCGCTCCATTCATTAAAATCACAACCACCATCTATTTTTGTGACTACTTGGACCTACCAGTTTTTTTTTAGTATTGAAACCAAACCATATGAGTTGAATGAAACATATTTTAATAAACAACTGTAAAACGTGACTATAGGCTGCATGTCATATCAACAGCATATACAGTAAACACTAAATAGGTCCAAATCCAGATAGGCAACGAAAATGAATTATTTGGGCTATATTATTTCAAATATTTCAAGGCTATAGCCTATAAATAAACAAATTGTGAAGCACTCGCGTGTGATACACATTAGGCTGGCAGTGACATTAATAAGCACTCAGGATTTAAACAACATGTCTTTGTATTAAATCATTATAGTCTACAAATTGCACACATGACTTACTAAGAATCAAATACAAAATAAACGAAATATGCCTTATTACGCTCCATCTACAGTGCCTTTGAATTCGTTTTTAGAAACATGAGTTTTGCCAGTCTGTGGCTTCATGCTCATGCGATGGTGCCTGGAGAGCAGGCAGGCAGCGGAGAATACCCTCTCAGCGCTTGCAGAGCCAATGGGGATGCTAAACACCCTTCGGGACACTTTTGTCAGACTGGGAAGGGATATGTAGTTTTTCTTTTCTTCTGTAGGTAGGCCTAAAGGATTTTAGATAAAATAACCCTATCAAAACAGAAATCGCCTTGAAAGAGGTAACATGCCAGGACTATTGGGCCAAAATCAATTATGGCCTATTGTATGGATAATAGAACAAATTTAGAATTAAGAAGAAACCCGCACACTGCTCTTGATAGCATCACTGTTCTTTAATAAGCTTTACATATCGGGCACACGGCCTTCATCAGAGCTTTTGTGAGATTACTTTTTCGTTAATAGCGCCCTTGTGTAGACATAGCCCCACCCAGATCCGTTCCACGCATCGAATGGGGTTGGAGTCGAGGGAAAACAAATAAATTCTACCAAATATAACAATGTGCATTTCATAAATATTCGAATAAAGTGTGTACATAAAACGTATTAAACACGTCTGTAAAACCACAATGAGGACATGTCCTACCAAGCAAGTTTTCATAAATCATTGGGTACAGCACAAGAAAAACGTCAGAGTACTCTGAAATGGGTGCATAATTCATGTTCACATTTACAACATAACATGCATGGGCATTTCATCATTAAAACCTCTAGGAAATAACGTCTGGAGGGTGAAAATCCCAAAACATTATCTTTTGCTCGGAGTATTATTTATATCACCTCTCCTGTCTGATATCTTCACTTTCTCTATGCCACAAAATCTAAAGTTAGAAATGTCATGTTTTAGGTCATTAAAATGTACTGCGACTGGATAATCCCTGTCCTTTCTCCTGAATGAACTTTTATGTTCACACATTCTGTTTGAGAGAACGAGAGGTTTTACCTACATAACACAGCCCACATGGACATTTAATCATGTAGATAACATTGGTGGTTGAGCACGTAATAATGTAATTTATTTGGAACCGTTTTCCTGTGTGTGGGTGGCAGAAATATTCACACTTCATCATATTGTTGCACTGTGAGCAACCTCTGCATTTATAGCTACCGTTCGGGAGAGGGCGTAAAAGAGCCTGGCTCATTTTCTTTTGTGGCTGGCAGTTGGCATGGACCAATTTATCGCGTAAATTGCGACCTCTCCTACATACAATAAGTGGTGGATTCTTAAATTCAGCTGGCAGAGCTGGGTCCGATGATAAAACATTATAGTGTTTCTTGACAGCATCTTCCAATTTTCGCAAGTTCAGAGTATATGTGGTTGTGAACATTACAGAGTGTTCTTTAACTCTAGTGGGTCTTTTTTGTAGCAGTTCATCTTGTGTTTTAAGAGCTTCATCCACACCTTGTGGAGAGTAGCCTCTTCTTGGAAATGTATTGCACATCTCCGCTGCTTTTTCTAGATAATCCTCTGTGGAGTGGCATATACTGTGCAGTCTGAAAAACTGGCTTCTTGGAAGTCCTCTTTTTAATGGCTCAGGGTGGAAGATGTCCCCCTGTAATATATTATTTATGTCAGTTTCTTTTCTGTACAGAGTTGTAAACAGGGTTCCATTTGATTTCTCAATCCACATGTTGAGGTAATGAACACGTTTAATGTCACATTCAACAGTGAATTTGAGATTGGGGTCAAGGACATTGAGTAATGCCATAAATGTCACATCTGCTCCTGCCACGCCCTCTACTGCTCATCCTGTGTCTCCTTGACCTGCCACCATTCCCCCAGTGCTCTTTCCCTCTCTCTCTCTTTCTCTCTCTCTCTCTCTGTGTGTTTGTGTGATTGTGTGGGCGGAGACAGGTGTGCTGGAGTCAGAGCAGATCCCCACCAGCTGAAACCTGTTCCATAAGCAAGACCTCAACAAATACTCAGTAATCTCTGCTCAGTCAGTCTACGGTTCTAGCCGTTTGTTACTGTTTAGATCCTGTTATGCCTGTTTTCCTTGCCTGACGCTGTTTTCCTCTCCGCTACAGTTCTGCCCGCTCTGACTCTGGTCCCTGTCTCCAGTCCCACGTCTCGTCATCCTGCTACTCTGTACTGGATTCCCCACTCAACTACTCCCTTGGATTACACTCCGGGCCTGTTTACCCAGTCCCAACCCCTCTTGCTCCAGCCTCAGCCTCCACAACGGGTTTCCTGCAACCCTTCCAAGCTTCCCCTGACCTGCACTCCATCTTCCCTTGTGTTTCAATAAATACCTTGGTTACTTCATCCCAGTCTCCTCGTCTGAATCTGCTCTTGGGTTCCCCTGCTCCACTCCGCGTAACAAAGTCTGACAGATCTTCTCCCGTTCCTCCCCATATGCAAAACGTTGCCAATATATCGATACCACTTCAGGATTTTATAAAAAAACTGATTTTGTTTTAATTGTTAACAAAACGTTCTTCAAAAAGACCCACATAAAGGTTAGCATAGCTCGGAGCGAAAGTGGAGCCAATCGATGTTCCATTCGCTTGGAGGTAGTATTCATCATCAAACCTGAAATATATGTCTAAACATATTCAGCCAGCTCTAGAATAAAGTTTGTTGATGGGTATTCGTTAGTATCTCTGTCTCTCAAATAGTGAGCTCGGGCTGCCAGCCCCCGTATAGGGGAATGCTGGTATATAGACTCTCAACATTTAATGTGACCAAAATGCAGTTTTATGTTAATCCCGTTATTGGTGAGATCTTGTTGATGAAGTTTTGAATCTTTCACATATGATGGCAATGCTTGCGCATGAGATTTAATAAGAGTCTACGAAGGTCGACAATGGCTCTAGCATTAAGCCTATTCTTGCAACCACTGGTCTGCCTGGATAATTGCCTTGTTTTAGGTTTGTGTAATTTCGGGAAAATGTACAGGCATGGACGTATGGCACATTTGCAGCAAAGATATTCATATTCAGGTTTTGAGATAAGGTTATTTAATAGGTTAGATTAGAGTGTATCTCTCTTTGGAACACCTGTGTGTGGGTTTCTAGGCCCGAAACAGTGTTTTGAGAAAACGTGCTTAAGTTTAAGGCCGTGTGGCCGATACATAAAGCTGATTAAAGACCATCAAGAGCAGTGTGCGGGTTTCTTCTTTTTTCTCATCTTATTCAACTGTTACCATGCACCTGCAAAAAAGATAGTTTAGATGTGCCTTGCCTTTTGAAATTTATACATAATAGAACAAAAATGGACGGAACATTTAACAGATCCGATTTTTTTGTTTGTAAATGCTTTGCTACAATGACACACTTAGCTAGCTACCCGCCTCGTTCCTTTCTGTTAGCATGTGCACATATTAAGTACACCATCATGCTTTAGGGGTACCTGTCTTTTCAGATTCCACAATTATTCTTTAGTTGTGGACACTACATAACTGCACTCCCTATCTTGCTATTGGTCCTCATCTTTGTAAGCCACCTTTATTGTTCACCTGTGTGTTTTATCAGTTTCTTTGTGAAAAATGTAGCATAGTAGATGACAGTCGCTAAAGCAAGGAGCTATAGCAGCACACAAGTAGACTACAAATGCATGCTGGGCCGGGCACGCCCTGAGCTACTGGAGGGAAATTGGAGCAGCGAGAAGGCTGATGCTCCAGCCTTTGGGAAAGCCGCTCCACGCTCCAGTCAAATTGGGCACGCTAAGCTCCTCACCCCAGCTCTGCTCCGCTCACATACTCTGCTCCCGAAGACCTCAGACATAGATGGACATTGAATACTTACTTGTACCACGGGTGACCTGCCTGCTCACCCATGATCAGTACTTTTAATACAAAACAAAACGATCAGTTGCAAACTTAACTGATGATCCTATCAATTCTTTCTTATCTATGTTTGGAAATTACTTCTATGTAGGTTACTGCATCTAGTATGAAACTGGTATTATCACACCAGAGATAATGTAGGCTGTTATAACCACATCCTCTCAGTCAGATGCAACCCCATGTATACTGATCCAAAATATGAACACAACATGCACTAATTTCAGAGATGTTACTGAGTTACAGTTCATATAAGTAAATAAGTCAATTTAAATAAAAATAAATAAATAATGCCCTAATCTATGGATTTAACATGACTGGGCAGGGGTGCAGCCATGAGTGGGCATGGGAGGGCATAGGCCCACCCACTGGGGAGCCAGGCCCAGCCAATCAGAAGGAGTTTTTCCCCACAAAAGGGTTTTACTACAGACAGAAGTACTCCTTTTTTTATTTCAGCTCATGAAAAACAGGACCAACACTTTCCATGTTGCGTTTATATTTTTGTTCAGTATACAGTAGTTCAGCTCAGCCTTCCCCCTTTCAGTGTCGGACTGACACATCAACTGACTAGTGTTGTCAGCCAAGCAATTAATTCTGTATGTGCCAGTTCAATGTGGACCCTAAGAGAGCCAATTGACAGGGCAAGGAGAAAAACGTTACATAATGGCCATGTTGCGAGCCAGACCAGATATCGGAATGAATCATTGAAGGTCATCTTGACTCATTGGAGGACAACTACAGTGTAATAATAATGTAAAGTACTTTACATTGAGGAATTTTGGGGACTTTTCTTCCATCAGTCCAGGGTTGAGGTTCTACGAGACATCACAAGAAAGTAGGTGTAATGTTATGGGTGCTGCAGCCTCGTTGAAACAACGTTTCCATGATGAGCTGTTACAAAATCTCTCGACAGAGCACTTACACAGTACACACATTCTTATTTCCCAGTATCTCGCACACCCTTGTTTTTTCCTCGTGAGAATGTCTTCTGGGTCGTTCCATATGATTTCAATCCCTTTCTGTCTGCACCCCTTTTGATTTGAACACAACGTTTCATACATGTTTGGCCATGGTGGAAGTGGTCAGAAAGGGACAGTTTGAACCTGAATGCCAAAACACCCAGGATAGATGTGCTCAAAGTTGACCCATGTTTTACAGTTTGACAAGCCTGTTCGTAAGCTTTCAAATGATGTCAAACTCAACCGTTCAGTGATGAAGACATGGATGTCTCATGGTAGGGTGGGGAATGCAAAATGGGTCAACTTTTAATGTTTTGGCATTCAGGTCCAAAAGTCACTTTCTGAGCCCTTACTCTATGGGCAAACATGTATGGAAAGTTTCGTTCAAATTAAAGGAGTGCAGTCAGAAAGTGATTGGAACTTCTTTTGAATTGACGTACAGGCCCATACTTCAGAATCAGCAATGTTACAGCTAAACAGGAAATGACTGGCTGTGAGTGTAACACATAATATAAAGTATGTTTGTTTTTTCAGAAATTGAAGAATGTGAAATTGTCCTGAGAAATATGATGGATTGAAATCACTGTAAACATCAGCAGGGACTGAGTGAAAAAGTTACTTGGCCAGTTTGTGGTGAAGGTTATGACTATTGACCTTTAATCAAGTTAGTCAACATCATGATCGTGTGGGTAAGTAAGCGTAACCCATGTTGTATTCCTGTAAACGGGGTCTTGACTTCCACTCTGCTTGCAGTTTCGACCACCCGCTGCACCAACACACGTGCACAAAGGCAGGAAGTCTCGTCTCTATGTCTCTAAGCCATCTCCATGCGCACACAAACACACACCATTACCATCACACAAAGACACATACACACCTCTGTACATACACGGTACACTTGCTGCACTATATAAAAACACTCGGGTTCACAGCGAGAGAAGAAAGTCACAGCTTTAACCAAACTTCCACCACACGTAAGTGATGTGTACAATGAAAACAACATGCACCTCCACTGTGGTCTGGTGTTGTGCATGCTCAAGTGACAAACAGTGTGACATTTAGGCCCTTGCCTTTTGACTCATGGAAAGACTGCCTTGCAAGGCTTTAGATGTAACGAATCTCTAGATGTAATGATTAACCTTTTTGTCGCAGAGACTGAGCAAGCAATGGCTCCTCTCCCCATCCAAAAATGCTTTGATTAACACAAACTAGGTCAAACTTAATTTGTGTCAGCCAACCATCTGAGGGACCAGTCACTAACATCTCAGGGAACAGTGGTGGTCCACAGACCAGGGGTTGAAGACCACTGCTCTATTGGAAACCCTGAACACAGCTATTAAGTTGTTGTAGAATGACACTCCACTTGAAAATGATTCTGCATTAACACACATTAGTATAATCGTAATGCAGTATAACACTTGTGGTAAAAATACACTAATATTCCTTTAGACAGACGAGCCCTGCTGATGTGAGTTCTTAAAATGCAAACATCACAAAACTGTTGTGAAAAACATGAGATGCCACAATGACCACAGAAACGGAACTGTTAGTATTATGACTAATTTATTATAAAAAAATAGACTATCTTTACAGGAACAACATGATCAGTACAGGAACTAAAGAATGCAAAAGTATTACAATAAAATAGCAGTAAAAGTTGCCTGGCGCCTGAAAAATAGGCATAGGCCCAATGCCATCAAATATGTAAAAACATATATACAATAGAGAATCAATTCAACATTTAAAAGTTGTTAAAAAAGATATTGTCAATCTATAAAGAAAAATAGAATGTACAGCTAAAGACATTGAAATTCCATACACAGCAATCAGTGCTATTTTCAAGTTAAATTGTGGTTGTAATTACAAGACTCAAATTCTAGCTGCTGCGTCAGGGTCAAGGACCATAAAAAACCTCTGTATGAACAACCATTTACAGTGTGTGATGTCAGTCACATACAATGCTGTGTACTTACTTAAGTAGCTACAGTATATAGGTAGCTTACCTTGAGGTTGAATGACTGACATAAGTGCACATCATTGATGCAAGCCCTTGCTACCTAACACAACTTGAGAATATATCTTTCAAAGTCCTTCGTTGACATCATGTATTACAGTATGTTGACATAATTGTCTCCTAGTCAGCTGACATGAGCTTCCATTTGGACCCAAATTAAAGATGGCTGCCGTGCATCATCAGTAACAAGCTGTCTGAAGGTCGTGCCCAAAGTAAAGATGACTGCCATGCAACATCTGTAACAACCTGTCTTAGGTTGGTGCCCAAAGTAAAGATGGCTGCCGTGCAACATCACTAATAACCCATCTGAGGGGGGTGTGCACGTCTGATGGTGGTGCGCATGTCTTCATAGACATCGCTAGTCTTGCCCTGTGTTGGTCTAATCGTTGCACGCCATGCCTTTAACTGGGAAGACAAGAGATATTGGTCAGATAAGGTACGGTTAGTACGCTATATTATTAACATTTAACTGACACTCTTATCCAGAGCGACTTACAGGAGCAATTCGGGTTAAGTGCCTTGCTCAAGAGCACAGCAACACATTTTTCACCAAGTCTGCTCGGGGATTCTAACCAGCGCCTTTTCTGTTACTGGCCCAACACTCTTAACCTCTAGGCTACCTGTCACCCGTTTAGAAGGGGGAGGGATGTGGTCTTGTGTTTCAGTAAATATCTTTTGTATGGAATTGAAATGAATTGAACTAACATTATCATCAACACATTGCAAATGTCAAAAATGTACATGTATACTGTACACACACACACGCGCGAGTTAGATGAGACGGAATATGCAGGGGCAGAATTTGAGCAAGACCGCAGAAGCAGTTCATAACTCATGAAATACGATCAATGTAGATCAAATCAAACAATACCACTGAACATGTCTAGTATAAGGAGCTATTTCCTGTCAAATATGTTGTTACCTGTACTGATAATAGAACTTCCCCAACAGATTCCATCAGGTCTACATATATGAGTCAAAGCAAAAGGCTGAAGTTAAAAACGGTGCATTTCCCCACCAAAGACAGGTCAGTGGAGACAGTGCTGAGGTGGCAATCTTGCCACCCGACAAACACCCTCAAACACCTACACACAGATTCACAAGCTTAAACACCTACACACAGATTCACAAGCTTAAACACCTACACACAGATTCACAAGCTTAAACACCTACACACAGATTCACAAGCTTAAACACCTACACACAGATTCACAAGCTTAAACACCTACACACACACACACACACACACACGAAAAAATACTATAGTATACTATAATATAAATACTGTAGTATTCACTGTAGTGTTTTTGTGGACTAAAGTAGTATTTACTGTAGTATTTACAGTTAACTATAGTATAAATACTGTAGTAAAAGAAAATTGTATTTTATACTATAGTATTTACTGTAGTGTTTTTGCGGACTGTAATATACTTGTCACGTTCCTGACCTTATTTCCTTTGTTCAGTATTGTTTAGTTGGTCAGGACGTGAGCTGGGTGGGCATTCTATGTTATGTGTTTCTATGTTGGGTTCATTGTATTAGCCTGATATGGTTCTCAATCAGGGGCAGGTGTTTTACATTTCCTCTGATTGAGAACCATATTAAGGTAGGCTGTTCTCACTGTTTGTTTGTGGGTGATTGTTGCTGTGTCTGTGTTTGTTCGCCACACGATACTGTTTCGTTTCGTTCCGTTCGTTTGTTCCTTCATGTCCGTGCGTTCATTTTTATATGTTCTCAAGTTCAGGTCTGTTCACGTCGTTTATTGTTCTGTTTTTTTTTAAGTGTTTTTCCGTCTTCGTTTACATAATAAATAAGTATGTATTTAAACCACGCTGCATATTGGTCCGATCCTTGCTCCTCCTCAGACGAGGAGGAAGACGAGCGTTACAATACTGTAGTATTTACAGTAGTGTTTTTGCTTACAAAAGTAGTATTTACTGTATTATACTTTAGTATTTACAGTTAACTATTGTAAAAATAATGATGTAAATTAACTGTATTATATAATAAACTATTTAATGAAGTGTTTTTGCAGAGTGTAGTATTTACTGCAGTGTGCTTGCGGATTGTATACTATAGTATTTACTGTCGTGTTTTTGCGGACTGTAATATACTGTAGTATTTACTGTTGTGCTATTGCGGACATTACTGTAGTATTTACTATAGTATTTTTGTTTTATTATCTTTGACATAGAAGTGGAGGCTTTTTCCTTGAGGAAACCTACTGGAGAAATACTAAAAGAGAACATTTTCCATAACCTGTAGGTAGGTAGGTAGGACTGGGGTCTGAAAAGATATAGAAAAAAGCAGAAGCTCTGAACTAACCTAGCACAAATGTGGATATGGGGAGGGGAATGGGCAGGGGTTATGCATATTAAATACTGTAGTATTTACTATCGTTAAAGTCTAGTGTTTTTGCGGACTGTAGTGTTTTTGGGGACAATACTGTAGAATTTACTCAGGTTTTTTCAGATAATACTGCAGTATACTACAACATTATATAGTAAGTACTACACATGATCGAGGGGTACTACAGTGTATTGTACAGTATACTACAGAATTCTATAGTAACTACTGTAGTATTCTATAGTAAACTGCAGTATTTTTTCATGTGGGCACACACACACACTTTACTGTAGTACTTACCCTGGGGATGACCCAGGTGAAGAGGATGAGCAGACTCAGGAGAAGCACAGAGCCAGCAGTGACAGCTGAGACCAGGACCAGATACCAGGACATTCCTAGCCCTGAGGACGCATCTTTCTGGTCACACTCCTCATCTGTGGCACAGCAACACACCAGGGTAGCACACATGTTTTAATTCAGTTCAGTCCAATACTACTCAACAAACGGACCAGTCTGAACTTGTTTAGAAGTTACAGCCTGGTAGCTCAAGTCATTCCCTAACCCTCCTCTTGACCCCATTACCCTTCAATATTTGCAGATCTGAAGGATCTGGACAGGTATAACCAGTGGAGCAGCTTCCAACGTACAGATCTGTATCCAGGACGTACATGCCAGGCAGTGTCCGAGAAAGGCCAGAAAAATTGCCGTCTTGCAGACGGTACCGGTCCATCAAGGCTCAGACCAACAGGCTCCTAAACAGCTTCTGTCCCCTGACCATAAGACTGTTAAATGGTTCATAACTACTGCTCCCCCGTTGGATTAGATGTATTACTACCACTACACTGCTGTTCATGGATTACTGATCTCCATTCATATCTATTTATCCAGCTCCCTATCTTATTTCTCATGTTGTTTTCTATTTCATTTCTTATTAGTTATACTATTTTGATATTGAATGCTGCACTGTAGGGTAAGGCTTACAAGTTAAGCATTTCACTGTACTTGAGCATATGACCACAAAAAACTTGAACATTGAAGGGTGGAGTAAGTGCCAAATGGAGGGTTAGGGAACGAATCAGGACTGGCTGAGACACTCACCATTCACCACCAGCAAAACAGCTCCTTCCCCCTCAGTCTTCTCAAGCTTGGTATTCTTATAAACACTGTACACACACCAGTAGCCCCCAGAGTCTTCTATGGTCAGGTTTGTGATGGTGATGTTCATTTTGTTGAGACTTCCGTTAGTCATCAATCTGATGTTGAACCTCTCGTGGAGGGTTAATTTTTCTGTTGCCTGGTCAAAGTAGAGGACTTGAATCTCTTTCGTCAGGCGCATGTGCACACTCAGGTTTTCTTGGTCTGGCAGAGAGGTGCTGCAGTGGATGGTCATATTGTCTCCCTCCTGCTTTCGGACCAGCAGTCCCTTGTTCCCTTTCATGAGCAGATGGGAGAATGGAAGAAAAACACACATAACATATGTGTCAAATCTTTAGTTTTAATGATAAACCAATACCAACCAGTTAAGGAGATCTTCACGACCCAAAACTACTTTCACACAAGTCTGGGTCTATTTTTGGAAATGGATTATGAATACAAGGAACCATCTACTACTCTAATTTGAATATTACACTTGAAAAGTAAATGACTTGAAAACAGCATCTTGTATATCTATGATATTGCAACTCTATAGATTACAGTGGACTCCTGAAAAAGGCAATGTCTTGGGACTGTTGTGCCAGATATGCAGTTATCAGGAGCACGCTATTAAAAATCATGTAATTGAAATGAGACTGGAAAACTGTATTGTACTTATTCAAGGTGCACTAATCAGGAGTCAACCGTACATAATATATTTTAAATGTAAAATTGACGAGATGAAACGTTAAATAAAAAAACACCCCTTTCCATGAACTCAAAAGGATGTCCACCTCCCAATAGAAAATTAAAATAAACACCACTCACCTTTCTCAGCCAGGGTGCTGCAAAGGAGACAGAGGAAGATTGCACAACACAGAGAGGGTGCAGACATCGTGCTAAAACAACATGAGCTTCACATCACAACTAAACTGAACCTTCAAATAACAGGAAATATACAGTATGTCTATACCACAGTGGTGTCTGCTCTAGAACCTCTCCACCAATAGGAACACAAGGTAGGCCTACTTTACTGCTAGGTTCTGAACAAACAGAGTAAAATCTCTCCACCAATAGGAAAACGAGGAGGGCCTACTAAACCAAGAAATTACGTTGTAACATACAGAGAATCAAGACCTGAACTTATTTCAGTTGCAATTGTGGGTGTCAGTGTGTGAAAGAGTCATAGGTTAGGGATAAATGAGGTTAAACAACAAAACACAATTATTTTCTGAGCATTCATTTGAGGGTTTGTCATTCAAAGACAGTCACTTCAAGTACAACTGGAATAGTACGATATAACAACCACTTCAAATGGAGACACGCCATCAACTTTTCAAAGTTACTTCACACTGGTGTGACCTGTTATTAGTGAGACTATAGGCAGGTAAATATAACAAACCAGAGTGTGTGACAACAATGACTTCAAACTCTACTGATGCTTTCTACTGATGCTTTCTATGTGCAACCTGGGATCAGGTGATGTGTGTAACACTAGACTCCCTACTCCCAGAATGGTTCACTACATAACATATCCTCTACTCCCAGACATGAGAGGTGAATGGTTCACTACATAACATATCCTCTACTCCCAGACATGAGAGGTGAATGGTTCACTACATAACATATCCTCTACTCTCAGACATGATAGAGGTGAATGGTTCACTACATAACATATCCTCTACTCCCAGACATGAGAGGTGAATGGTTCACTACATAACATATCCTCTACTCCCAGACATGAGAGGTGAATGGTTCACTACATAACATATCCTCTACTCCCAGACATGAGAGGTGAATGGTTCACTACATAACATATCCTCTACTCTCAGACATGATAGAGGTGAATGGTTCACTATATAACATATCCTCTACTCTCAGACATGATAGAGGTGAATGGTTCACTATATAACATATCCTCTACTCTCAGACATGATAGAGGTGAATGGTTCACTACATAACATATCCTCTACTCCCAGACATGAGAGGTGAATGGTTCACTACATAACATATCCTCTACTCTCAGACATGATAGAGGTGAATGGTTCACTATATAACATATCCTCTACTCTCAGACATGAGAGGTGAATGGTTCACTACATAACATATCCTCTACTCCCAGACATGAGAGGTGAATGGTTCACTACATAACATATCCTCTACTCTCAGACATGAGAGGTGAATGGTTCACTACATAACATATCCTCTACTCCCAGACATGAGAGGTGAATGGTTCACTACATAACATATCCTCTACTCCCAGACATGAGAGGTGAATGGTTCACTACATAACATATCCTCTACTCCCAGACATGAGAGGTGAATGGTTCACTACATAACATATCCTCTACTCCCAGACATGAGAGGTGAATGGTTCACTACATAACATATCCTCTACTCTCAGACATGAGAGGTGAATGGTTCACTACATAACATATCCTCTACTCTCAGACATGATAGAGGTGAATGGTTCACTATATAACATATCCTCTACTCTCAGACATGAGAGGTGAATGGTTCACTACATAACATATCCTCTACTCTCAGACATGAGAGGTGAATGGTTCACTACATACAGTGGCGGAAAAAGTACCCAACTGTCATACTTGAGTAAAAGTAAAGATACCTTAATCGAAAATGACTCAAGTAAAAGTAGTCACCCAGTAAAGTTCTACTTGAATAAAAGTCTAAAAGTATTTGATTTAAAATATACTTAAGTATGAATAGTAAAAGTATAAATAATTTAAAATTCCTTATATTAAGCAAACCAGATTGCATAATTTTCTTGTTTTTTTAATTTACGCAAAGCCAGGGGTACACTCCAACAATCAGACATAATTTACAAATAAAGCAGTTGTGTTTGGTGAGTCCGCCAGATCAGAGGCAGTAGGGATGACCAGGGATGTTCGGTTGATAAGTGTGTGCATTTGACAATTTTCCTGTCCTGCTAACCATTCCAAATGTAGTACTTTTGGGTGTCAAGGAAAATGTATGGAGTAAAAAGTACAATATTTTATTAAAGAATGTAGTGAAATAAAAGTAGTCAAAAAATATAAATAGTAAAGTAAAGTACAGATACCTCAAAAAAGTAGCACTTTAAAGTATTTTTACCTAAGTCCTTTACACCACTGACTACATAACATATCCTCTAGTTCCAAACATGAAAGGGGTGAATGGTTCTCTACCAGTGGTGTAAAGTACCTAAGTAAAAATACTTTAAAGTACTACATAAGTAGTTTTTTTAGTTATTTGTACTTTACTATTTATATTTTTGATTACTTTTACTTCACTACATTCCTAAAGAAAGTAATGTACTTTTTACTCCATACATTTTCCCTGATCCCCAAAAGTACTTAAATCATGCCGTCTGGTTTGCTTAATATAAGGAATGTGAAATTATTTATATTTTAGCAATTACATTTACCTTTATTTTACTGGTTGGCTTTCACCTTGACTTGAGTCATTTTCTATTAAGGTATCTTTACTTTTACTCAAGTATGACAGTTGGGTATTTGTTCCACCACTGTTCACTACATAACATATCCTCTACTCCCAGACATAGAGGTGAATGGTTCACCACATTACATAACCTCACCACAACATATTTAACAGCAAAGAAAGCCACACTGTGGAGGAAGTGTGTATACACACCTGATTCAATAATTATGGTCTAAATTGAAGACCATGGTAAATTGCTTATTGAATCAGGTTAGAGTGGGTCTGGTCAATTGCTTGTTGAATCAGGTTAGAGTGGGTCTGGTCAGTTGCTTGTTGAATCAGGTTAGAGTGGGTCTGGTCAATTGCTTGTTGAATCAGGTTAGAGTGAGTCTGGTCAGTTACTTGTTGAATCAGATTAGAGTGGGTCTGGTCAGTTGCTTATTGAATCATGTTAGAGTGGGTCTGGTCAGTTGCTTATTGAATCAGGTTAGAGTGGGTCTGGTCAGTTGCTTGTTGAATCAGGTTAGAGTGGGTCTGGTCAGTTACTTGATGAATCAGATTAGAGTGGGTCTGGTCAGTTGCTTGTTGAATCAGGTTAGAGTGGGTCTGGTCAATTGCTTGTTGAATCAGATTAGAGTGGGTCTGGTCAGTTGCTTGTTGAATCAGGTTAGAGTGGATCTGGTCAGTTGCTTATTGAATCTGGTTAGAGTGGGTCTGGTAAATTGCTTATTGAATCAGGTTAGAGTGGGTCTGGTCAATTGCTTGTTGAATCAGGTTAGAGTGGGTCTGGTCAGTTACTTGTTGAATCAGATTAGAGTGGGTCTGGTCAGTTGCTTATTGAATCAGGTTAGAGTGGGTCTGGTCAGTTACTTGTTGAATCAGGTTAGAGTGGGTCTGGTCAGTTACTTGTTGAATCAGGTTAGAGTGGGTCTGGTCAGTTGCTTGTTGAATCGGGTTAGAGTGGGTCTGGTCAGTTGCTTATTGAATCAGGTTAGAGTGGATCTGGTCAGTTGCTTGTTGAATCGGGTTAGAGTGGGTCTGGTCAGTTGCTTATTGAATCAGGTTAGAGTGGGTCTGGTCAGTTGCTTATTGAATCAGGTTAGAGTGGGTCTGGTAAGTTGCTTATTGAATCAGGTTAGAGTGGATCTGGTCAGTTGCTTATTGAATCAGGTTAGAGTGGGTCTGGTCAGTTGCTTGTTGAATCAGGTTAGAGTGGGTCTGGTCAGTTGCTTATTGAATCAGGTTAGAGTGGGTCTGGTCAGTTGCTTGTTGAATCAGGTTAGAGTGGGTCTGGTCAGTTGCTTATTGAATCAGGTTAGAGTGGGTCTGGTCAATTGCTTGTTGAATCAGGTTAGAGTGGGTCTGGTCAGTTGCTTGTTGAATCAGGTTAGTGTGGGTCTGGAACTAAAGCCAGTGCACACAGCACCTACTGTTGGTAAACCTCAAGTCAGGGTGTGAGAACAACGCTCTCTAGTGGGGGGGAGAGGTGTCTGCATAAAGCCAACAATTTGGGTACTTTTGAGGGCCAGGCATCAGAGAGCTGGAAACACAAAAGGAAACATTATTATTTATTTTACCCCCTTTTCTCCCCAATTTCTTTTTGTGGTATCAAATTGCTAGTAATTACTATCTTGTCTCATCGCTACAACTCCCGTACGGGCTCGGGAGAGACGAAGGTTGAAAGCCATGCGTCCTCCGAAACACAACCCAACACAACCCAACCAAGCCAAGCCGCACAGCTTCTTAACATTGCGCGCCTAGAACCCGGAAGCCAGCCGCACCAATGTGTCAGAGGAAACACCGTGCACCCGGCTCCCTTGGTTAGCGCGCACTGCACCCGGCCCGCCACAGGAGTCGCTGGTGCGCGATGAGACAAGGATATCCCTACCGGCCAAACCCTCCCTAACCCAGACGAAGCTAGGCTAATTGTGCGTCGCCCCACGGACCTCCCGGTCGTGGCCGGCTGCGACAGAGCCTGGGCGCGAACCCAGAGTCTCTGGTGGCGCAGCTAGCGCTGCGATGCAGTGCCCTAGACCACTGCACCACCCGGGAGGCCCTAAAAGGAAAAATTTCTGGGCCAAACACTGGAGAAAATATCCTCTTAGAAAACAGTTTATCACTGATCTCAAGTGAGGTACCCATACATAAAAGTTGTATATTGAAATACTGTATATGGTGGTACATTAAAAATGCTTTTCTATATTTTTTGTAATGCATGTTCATATATTAATAAAATATTGATTTACATATTGTACATCTGTACAGTGATGATGATGGAACATACAGTATATTAAATGAATGTGAACATCAAGACATGAAGTAGAGGGATACTTGTTTCAATAGTTTTTCTATGCTGAAATATTCATGTGTGAATATGGTCCCTCGGGGCAAATGGCCTTGTGAGACAAAATGAAAAACAGTGCTGCTACTTCAACCACTTGCTATGCAGCTGTAAAAAGCTCCGTTTATGAAATCAATTAACTTTGGAAGGATTCATACCAAAGTAGGGTAGAGTTCCAGGGGCAAGTTTCTGTCATCTGTGCCATGAGGGTGGAGTGTTGGGCGGGGAACTGTCAAGGGAGCTGGCTTGGTGGTGTTGAGGTGGTCCCATCAGAGTAGAGCATCCTGGGATATTTTTCCCATAGACCTGCTGTTAGACTAGAGGAAAGAGTCAGGAGATCACCAGAGAAAGCGATGATTGGCTGCACACTATTTCAATTAAACCATATTCACCTGCTTTCCTGAAGTAAGGATTCCCCCCTTTGGGAAGACCAGAGTTCCCCAGATACATTCCCATCGGGGGAGGAGGCGGTACAGGCTTGTTCTGTAAACCACATCAACAAATTCTCCAAATGATTAGTACCATTCTCACAGTTAAAATACAATGATCAGCCGCTATTTTTAACTGACATGATTTAAAGTGAATACCTCAGCCTGGGGGTCAGTTTTGTGTCTACATAGAATATTTAAACAGGTTCCATACAGAGTTGTCTTTCTCATCAGATAGATGAATCTCCTTTCCTCTCCTGAAGATCCAGCTGAGCCATCCTCCACTGTTCTGAAGCGCTACAGCAGGGGTCTCAGGCTCAGCCCCCAGCCGGCTGCCAGTCTGGCTCTGAGGGTTGGCCTCGGTGATGGTCATTATGGAACAATCCACCACATCTACTCTGGATATCTGTGACAAGTGGGAGAAGTCAGTCCACTCATGTCACCATACAGAACAACCACTAATTAAATGTTTTATTTAACCTTTATTTAACTAGGCACATCAGTTAATTAAGAACAAATTCTTATTTACAATGACGGCCTACACCGGCCAAACCCGGACGACACTGGGCCAATTGTGCGCCGCCATATGGGACTCCCAATCACGGCCGGTTGTGATACAGCCTGGATTCGAACCAGGGTGTCTGTAGTGACGCCTCTAGCACTGAGATGCAGTGCCTTAGACTGCTGCACCACTCGGGAGTAGAAATTTCATTACTCATAAAATAAAGCTTAAATTACCCTTTCTCTTGCAGTAGAAATCTCCACATGTGGTATTCACTCCACCATTCCACGTTGGTCCCACCATGGGGGTGATAGGAGATGGTGTTGGAACATTGCATTGGTCACAGGGACACTGACTGTTGGGAGGGTTGTAGGGATGCCCACCCTCTGCGCAGGGATGATATCCTGGTATTGAGCTGCCCCTGCATGTACTTCATCTCCTGCTGCAAGTTGTTCAGCAGGACCGGAATCTCACCCTAGAGGACATCAGGAGATTTAGCAGACTGGCACAAAGAGAGAGGCTTCACACCATGCCCATTGGACCATCTTTAGGATTCTTTCTCACCCAACTCCAATTTCATGAGGACAAACCTTACCTTGTGAGATGCTTAATGACTGACGGGATGTGTCCCTGCTCCTGCGAGCTCTGACGGGATGTGTCCCTGCGAGCTCTGGTGGGATGTGTTCCTGTGAGCTCTGGTGGGATGTGTCCCTGTGAGGTCTGGTGGGATGTGTCCCTCGGAGCTCTGGTGGGATGTGTCCCTGTGAGCTCTGGTGGGATGTGTCCCTGTGAGGTCTGGTGGGATGTGTTCCTGCGAGCTCTGGTGGGATGTGTCCCTGTGAGCTCTGGTGGGATGTGTCCCTGTGAGCTCTGGTGGGATGTGTCCCTGCGAGCTCTGGTGGGATGTGTCCCTGCGAGCTCTGGTGGGATGTGTCCCTGCGAGCTCTGATGGGATGTGTCCCTGCTCCTGTGATCTATAATAGAGGAAAGTGAGCCAGATTAGAGCTCTATGATTCAGCAATGTAACATTCAGCACCCCATGTCTATTGAAATGTACTAAAGTCGAACCTTGCTCCATTGGTAGTTATTTACAGGGGTCCCCATCATTTTCCATTGCCCATATTGTGATTCCTGTAAAAGCTGGGGAATTTGGTAAAGTTACCAGAATTTTGCAATCAAAGAGTCTAAGAGTAGCAGTTCTGTCCATATAATCTTATTCATATCAGCACTTCTTCTCTGGAACTCTTTGCTTTATGAGATGCAATATGATATAGTATCACAAAATTCCATGCCAGCAGATTGGATAATTAATATAGCATGATTGGTAATGTAAGTCATTCTAGAGTTCCAAATTGGCCTACAATCCCAGCATGAATGCCCACTGTCATTGGTGCACGTGAAAGTCTAATAGCGCGAGAACACCATGTGTCCAGGTCGAAATGTAAAGTTATAATTCGTCACAAATTATCCAAGATGGCAGCATGTAATGTCGTTTGTCTGTGACTAGTACATTTTAACCTACTAATAACCTATTTATTTATGGTTGAGTAACTTCCTTGTTGTGTGGAGCAAACTATTTTGTTTTTGCTGGTGTAAAGATCACGGGTCTCCCTCAACTCGGCACTTCATTACTTGAAGTTTACCAAAGTAACCCTATCTCCCTGACCTGTCAATGTTTTTAATTTGCTGTTTTTTATTTTCTTATACTCTTGTGAATTCTATGGTTTTTACTAGATTACTTGTAGTTTGTCATGTCTTTTGTCTGTAATTTTTGTAATGACTTGGTGCTGCCTATCTTGGCCTGGACGCTCTTGAAAAAGAGATTTTAAATCTCAATGAGCCCTTCCTGGTTAAATAAAGGTTTAATAAAATAAAAGTAATAATAATAATAATTTAATTCATCTCAAGTTAAATCAAAGTCCCTTGTTCTAGATAGAAACCACAAATGTAATAGTTCTGATAATACGTATATAAAATCTAAAACACTAGAAGTTTCATGATGCTGGTATCTAAACCAAAGTAGATCATTTTAAGATTGTTCTATACATCAGTTGGGGTCTCTATAAGCTTCAATATGAGGTCGTAAACCTAGCATGGAAGTGCATCCTTGTAGCTGTGTGGGCTGATTTAGTCAACATGTTTTCCTTGGGTAAATTGAGCCAATGGCCATGGGGTAAGTTGAGCAAATTTTTCTTCCCAGGTGTAATGCTGGGATATGAGGTAACAAGGAGCGGAAGCATATAAGAAATCCCGCTATGCCCTTTGACAAACCATCCCAATCAAAGCGTCAATACAGGACTAAGATTGAACTGCACGACACGGGCTCTGACCCTCGGCGGATGTGGCAGGGCTTGCAAACTACTGCAGACACAAAGGGTAGCACAGCCATGAGCTGCCCAGTGACGCGAGGCTACCAGACGAGCTTAACTACTCGCTTCGAGGCAAGTAACACTGAAGCATGCATGAGAGCATCAGCTGTTCCGGACGACTGTGTGATCACGCTCTCCATAGCCGATGTGAGTAAGATCTTTAAACAGGTCAACATTCACAAGGCCACAGGGCCAGATGGATTACCAGGACGTGTACTCCAATCATGCGCTGACCAACTGGCAAGTGTCTTCACTGACATTTTCAACCTGTCCCTGACTGAGTCTGTAATACAAACATGTTTCAAACAGGCCACCATAATCCCGGTGCCCAAGAACAATCAGGTAACCTGCCTAAATGACTACCGATCTGTAGCACTCACGTCTGTAGCCATGAAGTGCTTTGAAAGGCTGGTCACGGCTCACATCAACACCATTATCCCAGTAACCCTAGACCCACTCTAATTTGCATACCGCCCCAACAGATCCACAGGTGATGCAATCTCTATTGCACTCAACACTGCCCTTTCCCACCTGGACAAAAGGAACACCTATGTTAGAATGCTATTCATTGACTACAGCTCAGCGTTCAACACCATAGTGTCCTCAAAGCTCATCACTAAGCTAAGGACCCTCGGACTAAACACCTCCCACCGCAACTGGATCCTGGACTTCGTGACGGGCTGCCCTCAGGTGGTAAGGGTAGGTAACAACACATCCACCACGTTGATCTTCAACACAAGGGCCCCCAAGAGTGTGCGTGCTCAGTCCCCTCCTGTTCTCCCTGTTCACTCATTACTGCATGGCCAGGCACAATTCCAAACACCATCATCAAGTTTGCCGATGACACAACAGTGGTAGTCCTGATCACCAACAGTGATGAAACAGCCTATATGGAGGAGGTCAGAGACCTGTGTGGTGTGGTGCCAGGACAACAACCTCTCCCTCAACGTGATCAAGACAAAGGAGATGATTGTGGACTACAGGAAAAAGAGGACCAAGCACGCCCCCATTCTCATCGACAGGGCTGCAGTGGAGCCAACATCACCAACAAACTATCATGGTCCAAACACACTAAGACAGTCATGAAGAGGGCACGACAAAGCCTATTTCCCCTCAGGAGACTGAAAAGATTTGGCATGGGTCCTCAGATCCTCAAAAGGTTCTACAGCTGCACCATCGAGAGCATCCTGACTGGTTGCATCACTGCCTGATATGGAAACTGCTCGGCCTCCGACCGCAAGGCACTACAGAGGGTAGTGCGTACGGCCCAGTACATCACTGGGGCCAAGCTTCCCTCCATTCAGGACCTCTATACTATGCGGTGTCAGAGGAAGGCCCTAAAAATTGTCAAAGATTCCAGCCACCAGTCATAGACTGTTCTCTCTGCTAAAAGGCTTCTTAACAGCTTCTACCCCCAAGCCATAAGACTCCTGAACAGCTAATCAAAAAGGGCTACCCAGACCCCCACTGCTGCTACTCTGTTTATTATCTATGCATGGTCACTTTAACTCTACCTACATATTACCTCGACTAAACGGTGCACCCACACATTGACTCTGTGCCGGTACCCCCTGTATAAAGCCTCGCTATTGTTATTGTACTGCTGCTGTTTAATCATTTGTTACTTTTATTGTCTATTTTTTTAACATGTTTTTCTTCTTAAATTCTTAAAGCATTGTTGGTTAAGGGCATTGTAAGTAAGTATTTCATTGTAAAGTCTACACTTATTGTATTCAGCGCATGTGACAAATACAATTTTGATTTGACAACAGGGCCTGGCCTGTTGTAAAAGTACAAAGCCTTTGTAAGGTGTTAATTAAGACTGATAAAATATGCTTAAAATGATTAAAAGACAAAAAAGTGATTGTGTCAAATTGTGTTATGGTAAGTTGTGTTATGGTTTTAATTGTGTTACGTTTTTATAAAGGTAGTGGTAATATTTAATTCAGTACAGAAATGTGTAGAAAGCTTAACTTCCACTGTCCAGAGGATAAACTTACTTTGTCTGGCAGTGAAACAGTTCATTCAGCCTCATTTACTGTTTAAAAGAAAAACATAGCTGATATGGCAGACTTGCTTAAACAAATGTGCTTTCTACTGACAATTGAGATGTTCAAACTATGGCATAAGGGTGTCAGGTTTTGGCCAAGACTGTTCGGGTTTTGGTCACTAGATGTCCCCATTGCACCTTTTTTGTACCTTTTGTTTTTCTTGCTCTAATTATTGTTTGCACCTGTAGGTCATTCCCTTGTTAGTATTTAAACCCTGTGTGTTCCTCAGTTCCTTGCTCAGTGTTTGTAAGTTAGCACCCAGCCTCAGCCCAAGCCTTGTTCTTTACAGATATTTATTTTATTGGATTTTCCAGAGGTTCTCTGGTTTAGTTCTTGTGTATATTTTGAGTAGTCTTTTGAGGTTTGTTTTTTCCCTGCTGTTTTTTACCACTTTGTGGAGTTTCTTTTGTATTTTGGAGGATTTCCATTTTGTGCCTCTTGGCTTTATTTTTGGACATTGTGGATTTAGTTTCTTTGCCTGAAGATTTTGTTCTTTAATTAAACCACCATCTCTAGTACTGCTGTGTCTGCCTCATCTTCTGGGTTCTGACGATTATTAGTGACTGTTTCTCGCACCGGGTCCTGACAAAGGGGACTTTCTTAGCTACAGTATACGTTTCTCCCTTGCATATTACATCATTAATGCAGCAGCACACAATACATTTTTGGACTCACCTTGTGAAGGTGACGCAGCGGTCTTTTGTGGGCAAATTTTGTCATCAAAGTCTGGCGTTCTCTGAATTTCTCAGGAAAAACCACAGCCACTCCATTGAATAGCAGGCTAACGTTAGTGGTTTCTTTGCAACGCTTGCAGTTAGACACTGATTCCTTCCAAACGATTCATTGTTGAATTTGCGATTTCCAACTTGTTGTGTAGTCTTTATGTACAGTGGCCGATGAGCACCGATATGTTTTATCTACATTTTCTCTTCATTATTTCTCTTCACATGACAAGGATTAAAAGGATTTGCCAGTAGTTTGTTGACAACTGATGATGACTGTTAGCTAAGACTTTGAAAGTAAGATGTTGACATGATCAGTCCAATCAAGCTACTGTAGATATAACGTGATTTGATGATCTGTGGCCAATGGCCTTGAGCCTTCTTGGACGGGCACTGCTAATATAACTCTGTGGCAGAACCCAAGGGGCAAAAATTTGAGCTCTAACCTTAGTGACAGAAAACTGAGTGACAGAAAACTGAGCCAATCAGGCGCAACGCTCTGTATTTTCTGCTGTCTAGCCCCACCACCACAGAAAGCACTGAGCTAGGGTGAAACACCTGCATTTTGGAGCTGCCTTACTCAAGAAAGCAAAAAGAGATCATGTTTTTATGCGGCTTTATTAACTCAACTTTTTTTCTTCTTTTTTTTTCTTTTTTACATTGTTTGCAAACTGATATGTGTCACGTATTAATGCAAAAATAAGATACAAAACAGGCAAGCCCACCCCCCCCCCCAAAAAAAAAAAGTGTGGGCCCTGCCCCACCTGCCCTGAATGACGGGTCACCACTGGTCGACATAATTTTTGAATGACTACCCCTTCCTCTGTCCCACCATACCTGTAAGATCCCTCAGTCAAGTAGGGCATTTCAAGCAGAGATTCAACTACAAAGACCAGGGAGGTTTTCAAAAGCCTCATGAAGGGCAGTGATTGGTAGATGGCTAACAATAACAAATCAGACATTTAATATCTCTTTAAGCATGGTCAAGTTAATAAATGCTGTGGATGATGTATTAAACCACCCAGACCAGTGGAGGCTGCTGAGGGGAGGATGGCTTATAGTAATGGCTGGAATGGAGTAAATGGAATGGTATCAAACACATCAAAGACGTGGTTTCCATATGGTTGATACCACTCCACTGACTGCATTCAAATCAAGTTTATTTTATATAGCCCTTCGTACATCAGCTAATATCTCGAAGTGCTGTACAGAAACCCAGCCTAAAACCCCAAACAGCAAGCAATGCAGGTGTAGAAGCACGGCGGCTAGGAAAAACTCCCTAGAAAGGCCAAAACCTAGGAAGAAACCTAGAGAGGAACCAGGCTATGAGGGGTGGCCAGTCCTCTTCTGGCTGTGCCGGGTGGAGATTATAACAGAACATGGCCAAGATGTTCAAATGTTCATAAATGACCAGCATGGTCAGATAATAATCAGGAGTAAATGTCAGTTGGCTTTTCATAGCCGATCATTAAGAGTATCTCTACCGCTCCTGCGGTCTCTAGAGAGTTGAAAACAGCAGGTCTGGGACAGGTAGCACGTCCGGTGGACAGGTCAGGGTTCCATAGGCAGAACAGTTGAAACTGGAACAGCAGCAAGGCCAGGTGGACTGGGGACAGCAAGGAGTCATCATGCCCGGTAGTCCTGACGCATGGTCCTAGGGCTCAGGTCCTCAGAGAGAGAGAAAGAAAGAGAGAAGGAGAGAATTAGAGAGAGCATACTTAAATTCACACAGGACACCGGATAAGACGTATCCCACACAGGACACTGGAGAAGTACTCCAGATATAACCAACTGACCCTAGCCCCCCGACACATAAACTACTGCAGCATAAATACTGGAGGCTGAGACAGGAGGGCAGGAGGGGTCAGGAGACACTGTGGCCCCATCCGAAGATACCCCCGGACAGGGCCAAACAGGAAGGATATAACCCCACCCACTTTGCCAAAGCACAGCCCCCACACCACGAGAGGGATACCTTCAACCACCAACTTACCATCCTGAGACAAGGCCGAGTATAGCCCACAAAGATCTCCACCACAGCACAAACCAAGGGGGGGCGCCAGCATTCCAGCAATTATTATGAGCCATCCTCCCCTCAGCAGTCTTTACTGGCCCAGACACACCAAAGATACAGTTCTTCTGAACTGAGCTGCAGGATAGGGAGGGAACTGCTTAGGGATGTCACCATCAACAGTGACAAGCCACGGGCGTCTGACAACTTGGATGGAAAATTACTGAAAATAATAGTGGATCATATTGCCACTCCTATTTGCCATATCTTCAATCTAAGCCTACTAGAAAGTGTGTGCCCTCAGGCCTGGAGGGAAGCAAAAGTAATTCCGCTACTCAAGAATAGTAAAGCCCACTTTACCGCTCAAATAGCCGACCAATCAGCCTGTTACCAACTATAAGAATATTTGGAAGATAAATACACGATGCAGAGACAGAGGATGAGAAGTCAATAGAGTAGTAACGATCAATGGAAATAGTGGGTTTAACTATTGTTAGGTTCAACATCTATACAGTTCAACATCTGTTAGGAATCTGTTAGGAATGTCAGTCCTGAAGTTACGATGTGGCACGTTCTCAATGGTCCAACCTGAAATAGAATTCCTTGCAATAAAATCCTAATTGGCCAACCACAGGATAGGGCTGGGTTATAAACTACATCCTGTCCCTTTGTTCTGTGGAGAACCACAGGAGAGAATCACTGGGAGAGCATCACTGAGGACAGGGGAGAATGACCATCTACCTCCCTGTATGATTTGTTCTCTTCGAATAAACCTATTTTCCTCCCCCTGATTTTCTTTGGGGTCTGTGTTATTAAAGAATAACATCAACTGCTAACACAACCCTTAATAAACATTTTGAAAAAATTGTATTTGACCAGACACAATGCTATTTTACAGTGAACAATTTGACAAAAGACTTTCAGCATGCTTATAGGGAAGAGCATTCAACTTGCACGGCACTTACACAAATGACCGATGATTGGCTGACAGAAATTGATGATAAAAAGATTGTGGAAGCTGTTTTGCTAGAATTCAGTACGGCTTTTGACATTATCGATCATAGTCAGCTGCTGGGAAAACGTATGTGTTATGGCTTTACACCTGCTATATTGTGGATAAAGAGTTACCTGTCTAACAGTACACAGAGGGTGTTATTTAATGGAAGCCTCTCCAGCATAATCCAGGAAGAATCAGGCAATCCATTTTTTTCAAAGCCAGTGTGTCTATGTATGCGGATGACTCAACACAAACACGTCAGCTACTACAGCGAGTGAAATTACTGCAACACTTAACAAAGAGCTGCAATTAGTTTCAGAACGGGTAGCAAGGAATAAGTTAGTCCTAAATATTTCAAAAACTAAAAGCATTGTATTTGGGACAAATCATTCACTAAACCCTAAACCTCAACTAAATGTGGAAATTGAGCAAGTTGAGGTGACTAAACTGCTTGCAGTAACTCTGGATTGTAAACTGGTCAAAACATGTTGATACAAGAGTAGCTAAAAAGGGGAGAAGTCTGTCCATAATAAAGTGCACCTTTTTAACAACACTATCAACAAGGCAGGTCCTACAGGCACTAGTTTTGTCGCACCTGGACTAGTGTTCAGTCGTGTGGTCAGGTGCCACAAAGAGGGACCTTGGAATATTACAATTGGCTCAGAACAGAGCAGCACGACTAGCCCTTAAATGTACATGGAGAGCTCACATTAATAATATTGTCATGACGTTGCCCTGTTGAGGGAGGTTTATGACCCCCCCCCCATAAATACCTTTTCCCCTTTTTCTCTCCACTCTACCGAATGGACTCTTGGAAAGCCCTTTGTTAACATAGAGAGAGTAATGTAACATCAAAAGGTTGGGGAGAAAAACAATCTTTCTGTAATCCAACCAGTTGAAAGTGTCTGTTGGTTCTTAAAGAATATGATGTCAGATCAGTTCTTGTCTAGGACATTATATCTGATGATAGGACAACATAAATTGTATCTTGGAAAGTCTACACATTCTAGTTATCAGATTCACATGGAATTCTTGTGCAATTTACATTTTTAAATATGAAACTATTTGTGAAAATTTGAAATGTAATTTTAGCTTCTAAATGAGAGAATTGTTTTCTTAAAGTAAACTATGATCACTCAGTGGCCACGCCCAAGTGAACAGACATTGGTTGAGAAATATGAAACACGGCCTTCTCTCCCCCGCTACAAAAGCCCGTTGACGAAAGTCAACCCTGGGTTCCCGATGACGTGAGGACTGATGTCCATAGGTTTAAAAGGGCTAATATCAACTACAACCTAACAAAATTAACTTTAGTTCCCGACGACGTAGGACTGGTATCCACACGTTCAAAAGGGCTCATTTCAAAGTGGAGGTGACGATCGCCACGCTGGAAGGTTGAATTGACTACACCAGCCAGAATATAGCATGAGCTGAGTATGGCAACTTGAATGAACTTTGAACTGTTATTCACTAAAGAAGTGATACATCCTAGACGTCGAGTTATCAGCAGCAGCTGTAAACGTGCGTGGCCTAGGAAAGGACGGACAAACTCTTCAGAACGACAGAGTACTACAACGTATCCGCCCAGAAATATTCTTCAAAGGACAAGGGAGATCTCTGCTGGGAAACCCAGCCTTCCATATTCGACCAATCTATCGAAGCGCAGCTCAGAATAAAAATGTTTCTTGCATTTTCCTTTTCCGAATGGGTGGTTATTTAGAATGCATAAGATTTCGTATTTATGATAGCATAGCTTCATAAGAGTCGATAAAGACCCAATCCTTTTGTTCCTCGGTCTTCCCGCTCTTTCATTCAAACCCAACCCCCTTTCTTTGTGTAACCAGCCTTCATATCGGTTTCGTCCGCTGGGGATGTTTTCTTTTATGAAATAATTAGTAATCAATGTATGATCCATCCTGTGTATATGTAATTCTGTGTGATTTATTTAGGTATTTAGTAAATAAATAATTAAACCAAATGTTGTTTTGCTGATTCGACTTGTTAGCCAGGGTTCGTGAAGATAACCAAGAATTCTACGACGTTCAGATGAGACTGAATAAGGTGACAACTAATAATTGACTGCTATTGATATAAAAGATTAACAGATCTTTAAGAGTTTATTCGGAAAACAACAGCTCTATAAACATTCTTCCGGGGTTCCCCCGACTTCCTAGTTAACGACATTTACATGATTAGTTTAATCAGGTAATATTAATTACAGAGAATTGATTTGATAAAATAGCATGTCATATCATTTAATTCATAGTAAAGCCACAACAATATGCATGTAAATCTCTCGTGGCACAAAGTGGGGGAGAGATTTGTTGTACTTGTTTCTGTAAGAAGTGTTGACATGCTGAATGCACCGAGGTGTCTGTTTAAAGTACTGACACACAGCTCTGACACCCATGCATAGCCCACAAGACATGCCACCAAGGGTCTTTTTACAATCCAGAACAGACTATAGGAGGCGCACAGTACTTCATAGAGCCATGACTACATGGAACTCTATTCCACATCCGGTAACTGATGCAAGCAGTAGAATCAGATAAAAATAAACAGATACAAATACACCTGATGGAACAGTGGGGAGTGTGAAGACACACAGGCACAGACACACATACTGTACACATGATAAGACACGCACTCTACACACACGTACACATAGATTTTGTATTGTAGATATGTGATAGTAGAGTAGTGGCCTGAGGGAACACACTTAATGTGTTGTGTAAAGTGTTATGAAATGTAATGTCATGTAATATTTTAAAATTCTATATAACTGCCTTTATGTTGCTGGACCCCAGGAAGAGTAGCTTCTGCCTTGGCAGGAACTAATGGAGATCCTTAATAAATACAAATACCATGAGCCCATTGGTGTTTTTATAAAAACAGCTACCGAGTTCAATGGCTGTGATGGGAGAAAACTGAGGATGGATCAACAACATTGAAGTGACTCCACAATAATAACCTAAATGACAGTGAAAATATGAATAAAATATATTACAAAACATGCATCGTGTATGCAACAGGGCGCTAAAGTAATACTGCAAAAAAAAACGTATTTTCAAGCATGTAGGTGGCTGATTCATGGTACGGGTATGCTTGACGTCGGCAAATAGTGGATAAAAAGAAACGGGATGGAGCTCGGCACAGGTAAAATCCTGGAGGAAAATCTGCTTCAGTCTGCTTTACACCAGACACTGGTCAAGGAATTCACCTTTCAGCAGGACAATAACCTAAAACACAAATCTACACTGGAGTAGCTTACCTAGAAGACAGTTAACGTTCCTGACTGGCCAAGTTACAGTTTTGTACTTAAATCTGCTTGAAAATCTGTGGCAAGACTTGAAAATTGCTGTCTAGCCAAGATCCCCAAAACCTGAAAAATTCTGAAAAGAATAATGGACAAATATTGCACAATACAGGTGTGCAAAGCTCTTAAGAGACTTACCCAAGAAGACCCACAGCTGGTGTTTCTAATATGTATCGACTCAGGGGGTTGAATACTTAAAGGTATTGTAATGACCTGGCTAGATTCTAAAGGAACAATTGTTCAGACAGAGGATTGAGTTTACGAATTCACGGTTAATTAACCCAACTCAACACAGGCTACTGTTCGGCCGTAGCCCACGCCAAATAAATGAAGGATATCCGTATAAAACAACCGTGACTATCTCTTGTGAAGACCAGACGTAAGAGAGAGAACAATGGCTAAACATGGCCTTAAACTTGCGATGCTTCACCCCCCTGCCGCTCCACCAGCCACCAGGATGCCCGGCACAAGAACATTCCAGGCATGCCCGTGGTTGGCAGATAGCAGATTGACTGGCATGTCAGACCCCGCGAACACTGGGTACTGGTAAGTACAACAAAACCAACGAACAGCATCATACATAACACATCTGTTTGAGTCACTACAGTATTTTTGTGTTATTTTTCATTCATCTTTGAAAACAATGTTATAATTTTTCTTCCACTTTGACAGAGTATTTTATGCAGATTGTTGACAAAAAAATTACAATTCAATAAATTTGAATCCCACTTTGTAACAATAAAAAACATGGCCTAATGGAACACTGAAGCATTTGTCAACTAAAACACAATATTGGCTTCTGAATAAATTACTTATTCAAATTGTGATGCACATAATAAATGTGTTCTGTCAAGATCAATTTCACACACTGCTACTGTTTCACACTTTTTTTTATATTTTTTTTATTTCACCTTTATTTAACCAGGTAGGCTAGTTGAGAACAAGTTCTCATTTGCAACTGCGACCTGGCCAAGATAAAGCATAGCAGTGTGAACAGACAACACAGAGTTACACATGGAGTAAACAATAAACAAGTCAATAACATGGTAGAAAGAAAGAGAATCTATATACAATGTGTGCAAAAGGCATGAGGTAGGCAATAAATCGAATAATTACAATTTAGCAGATTAACACTGGAGTGATAAATCATCAGATGATCATGTGCAGGAAGAGATACTGGTGTGCAAAGAGCAGAAAAGTAAATAAATAAAAGCAGTATGGGGGGTGAGGTAGGTAAATTGGGTGGGTAGTTTACAGATGGACTATGTACAGCTGCAGCGATCGGTTAGCTGCTCGGATAGCAGATTTTTAAAGTTGTTGAGGGAGATAAAAGTCTCCAACTTCAGAGATTTTTGCAATTCGTTCCAGTCGCAGGCAGCAGAGAACTGGAAGGAAAGGCGTCCAAATGAGGTTTTAGCTTTAGGGATGATCAGTGAGATACACCTGCTGGAGCGCGTGCTGCGGGTGGGTGTAGCCATCGTGACCAGTGAACTGAGATAAGGCGGCACTTTACCTAGCATAGCCTTGTAGATGACCTGGAGTCAGTGGGTCTGACGACGAACATGTAGCGAGGGCCAGCCGACTAGGGCATACAGGTCGAAGTGGTGGGTCGTATAAGGTGCTTTAGTAACAAAACGAATGGCACTGTGATAAACTGCATCCAGTTTGCTGAGTAGAGTGTTGGAAGCTATTTTGTAGATGACATCGCCGAAGTCGAGGATCGGTAGGATAGTCAGTTTTACTAGGGTAAGTTTGGCGGCGTGAGTGAAGGAGGCTTTGTTGCGGAATAGAAAGCCGATTCTTGATTTGATTTTGGATTGGAGATGTTTGATATGAGTCTGGAAGGAGAGTTTGCAGTCTAGCCAGACACCTAGGTACTTATAGATGTCCACATATTCTAGGTCGGAACCGTCCAGGGTGGTGATGCTAGTTGGGCGTGCGGGTGCAGGCAGCGAACGGTTGAAAAGCATGCATTTGGTTTTACTAGCGTTTAAGAGCAGTTGGAGGCCACGGAAGGAGTGTTGTATGGCATTGAAGCTCGTTTGGAGGTTAGATAGCACAGTGTCCAAGGAAGGGCCGGAAGTATATAGAATGGTGTCGTCTGCGTAGAGGTGGATCAGGGAATCGCCCGCAGCAAGAGCAACATCATTGATGTATACAGAGAAAAGAGTCGGCCCGAGAATTGAACCCTGTGGTACCCCCATAGAGACTGCCAGAGGACCGGACAACATGCCCTCCGATTTGACACACTGAACTCTGTCTGCAAAGTAGTTGGTGAACCAGGCAAGGCAGTCATTAGAAAAACCGAGGCTACTGAGTCTGCCGATAAGAATATGGTGATTGACAGAGTCGAAAGCCTTGGCCAGGTCGATGAAGACGGCTGCACAGTAATGTCTTTTATCGATGGCGGTTATGATATCGTTTAGTACCTTGAGCGTGGCTGAGGTGCACCCGTGACCGGCTCGGAAACCGGATTGCACAGCGGAGAAGGTACGGTGGGATTCGAGATGGTCAGTGATCTGTTTGTTGACTTGGCTTTCGAAGACCTTAGATAGGCAGGGCAGGATGGATATAGGTCTGTAACAGTTTGGGTCCAGGGTGTCTCCCCCTTTGAAGAGGGGGATGACCGCGGCAGCTTTCCAATCCTTGGGGATCTCAGATGATACGAAGGAGAGGTTGAACAGGCTGGTAATAGGGGGTGCGACAATGGCGGCGGACAGTTTCAGAAATAGGGGGTCCAGATTGTCAAGCCCAGCTGATTTGTATGGGTCCAGGTGGTTTTCCAGCTCTTTCAGAACATCTGCTATCTGGATTTGGGTAAAGGAGAAGCTGGGGAGGCTTGGGCGAGTAGCAGCGGGGGGGGCGGGGCTGTTGGCCAAGGTTGGAGTCGCCAGGAGGAAGGCATGGCCAGCCATTGAGAAATGCTTGTTGAAGTCTTCGATTATCACGGATTTATCGGTGGTGACCGTGTTACCTAGCTTCAGTGCAGTGGGCAGCTGGGAGGAGGTGCTCTTGTTCTCCATGGACTTTACAGTATCCCAGAACTTTTTGGAGTTAGAGCTACAGGATGCGAATTTCTGCTTGAAAAAGCTGGCCTTTGCTTTCCTGATTGACTGCGTGTATTGGTTCCTGACTTCCCTGAACAGTTGCATATCGCGGGGGCTCTTCGATGCTATTGCAGTTCGCCACAGGATGTTTTTGTGCTGGTCGAGGGCAGTCAGGTCTGGAGTGAACCAAGGGCTATATCTGTTCTTGGTTCTGCATTTTTTGAACGGAGCATGCTTGTCTAATATGGTGAGGAAGTAACATTTAAAGAATGACCAGGCATCCTCAACTGACGGGATGAGGTCAATATCCTTCCAGGGTACCCGGGCCAGGTCGATTAGAAAGGCCTGCTCGCAGAAGTGTTTTAGGGAGCGTTTGACAGTGATGAGGGGTGGTCGTTTGACCGCGGACCCGTGGCGGATACAGGCAATGAGGCAGTGATCGCTGAGATCTTGATTGAAGACAGCAGAGGTGTATTTGGAGGGCAGGTTGGTCAGGATAATGTCTATTAGGGTGCCCATGTTTACGGATTTGGGGTTGTACCTGGTGGGTTCCTTGATGATTTGTGTGAGATTGAGGGCATCAAGCTTGGATTGTAGGACTGCCGGGGTGTTAAGCATATCCCAGTTTAGGTCACCTAACAGAACAAACTCTGAAGCTAGATGGGGAGCGATCAATTCACAGATGGTGTCCAGGGCACAGCTGGGAGCTGAGGGGGGTCGGTAGCAGGCGGCAACAGTGAGAGACTTATTTCTGGAGAGATGAATTTTTAAAATTAGAAGTTCGAACTGTTTGGGCATAGACCTGGAAAGTATGACAGAACTTTGCAGGCTATCTCTGCAGTAGATTGCAACTCCTCCCCCTTTGGCAGTTCTATCTTGACGGAAAGTGTTATAGTTGGGTATGGAAATCTCAGAATTTTTGGTGGCCTTCCTAAGCCAGGATTCGGACACGGCAAGGACATCAGGATTGGCAGAGTGTGCTAAAGCGGTGAGTAAGGCAAACTTAGGGAGGAGGCTTCTGATGTTGACATGCATGAGGCCAAGGCTTTTTCGATCACAGAAGTCAACAAATGAGGGTGACTGGGGACATGCAGGGCCTGGGTTTACCTCCACATCACCCGAGGAACAGAGGAGTAGTAGGATGAGGGTGCGGCTAAAGGCTATCAAAACTGGTCGCCTAGAGCGTTGGGGACAAAGAATAAAAGGAGCAGATTTATGGGCGTGGTAGAATAGATTCTGGGCATAATGTGCAGACAGGGGTATGGAGGGGCGTGGGTACAGCGGAGGCAGGCCCAGGCACTGGGTGATGATAAGAGAGGTTGTATCTCTGGACATGCTGGTCTCAATGGGTGAGGTCACCGCATGTGTGGGGGGTGGGACAAAGGAGGTATCAGAGGTACGGAGAGTGGAACTACGGGGTCCATTGCAAACCAAAACAATGATAATGATAACTAGCCTGAACAACAGTATGCAAGGCATATTGATATTTGAGAGAGACATACAATAAGGCATAAAGTGATTGCAGGTCTTGATTGGGAGAGCTAGCTAAAACAACAGGTAAGATAACAGCAGCAATAACAGGGTGCTAGTCTAACACAGCAACAGGTAAAAATGGCGACGACTAGGCAGAGAGGGTCGGATTAACTACACACAGATCCTGAGTTAAAGCACAGAGCCGACAGATAAAACACAAATAAACAGAATGGAGTACCGTGAATTAATGGACAGTCAAGCATGCATCAGCTATGTAGCCAAGTGATCATAGTGTCCAGGGGGCAGCCGTAGATGGAGCAGAGAGGCCTCCACTAAGCTAGCACGCGGCGTTTAAAGTTAGTAGCCCGGGGGGTGGTCTGCTCAGACGGAGGGGGTCTGCTCAGACGTGGTCGTGTCGACAGAGAATCCAGAGAATCCAAGCCGAATGGCGAAAGAGAGGTTGTGAATTGTAGAATTGTGTTTGCTAACTGGTGCTAGCTTTGTGGCAGTGGCGCTAACTGCGCTAGCTGGTAGACCTCTTCGGCTAGCCGGCAGATGGGCCTAGCTCGAGGCTAGCTCAAGGCTAACTGGTGCTTGCTTCGGGACAGAGGTGTTAGCCAGTAGTAGCCACTCGGTTGCAGCTAGCTAGCTGTGATAATACGGTGTAATTGTCCAGAGCTTGCGTCAGGAATCCGGTGATGTGGTAGAGAAAAAGCAGTCCTATATGCTCTGGGTTGATATCGCGCTTGCAGACTGGCAGGTATTGGCCCGGTATTGAAGCTGGCTGTGTCCGAGTTAAGGGCGAAGACCGCAGCAGTGGCTAACTGACTACTAGCTAGTAGCTAGTTATCTGGCTAGCTTCTGATTGGGGTTACGGTTCTAAAGTATATAAAAAAAATAGCAGGTCCGTACCACATTGGGTGAGGCGGAATGTAGGAATGTATATTCAGTTCCTAGATGGAAAGTGAAATTAAAATAAATACGAAATGTATACGAAATGTATACGAAAAATACGAATACTATTTACACGGGACAAGACAGGACAAAGACACATCCGACTGCTACGCCATCTTGGATTTAAGCTGTGTCTAGTGTCACTAGTGTCACTAGTGTCTTAACTATCAAATCAATGTCCACTAAATATGTGCATTCGATAGACTCATTTCAGGTTTTAGTTACAATATATAAAACAATTATGAAAGAATAGTCTGGTGTGATTAACAACTACAGACAATGCTGTTAACAATTAGCTTGGTAGCAGGACAATGCATGCACTCCATTTCTCCTGCAGAGGGGGAACAGAATAGTGTTGTGCCAGATTGCTCCCTCCTCCAGGCAAAGCATTCACATTCAGTTAGCGATGTGACGTGAGAGACAGAGCAGACATGACACCTACAGGGAAGAGAGCCCATGGCGCCCCTGATAATACATCTGTCGCTACGGAAACAGTCCTGTCCTGGTGCTGGGGTCGTGCTCTGCTGGGACTGCTGTATCCTCAGGCTCTGGTTCCATAGGGGACAACAGGAATACCAACACTGTTATTTTTAGTTATTTAACTAGGCAAGTCAGTTAAGAACAAATTCTTATTTACAATGACGGCCTACTCCGGTCAAACCCGGACGACACTGGGACAATTGTGCGCTGCCCTATGGGACTCCCAATCACGGCCGGATGTGATGTAGCCTGCCAACCACGGGAATGCCTGGAATGTTCTTGTGCTGGGCATGCTGGTGGTTGGTGGAGCTGTACACATTTTATAAAGTGCATTTTACTATACATTTGATACACTTTGATAGTTCGGACAGGAATCCCTTTTCCATTAGGTAGACAAATAATATACTCAAACATACCTTCTGGCACAACAGAGTCCTCTGGTATCAAGGATTCATCTGGAAAGAGAAACCAGAAGCAACCTTTTACAGTGCTCTACCATGGTTTGTGATTTATCACTCACTGACAATACAATAACAAATCCTGTATTCCTATCTGGGATTGAGAAGAGCAATAGAGAAAGTAAAACAATTCAAAAACTAAGTTCAGTCATCTTGTCTGAGCAGTTAGTTCTCCATTCCACTTATTCTATTGCAATTCTACCAATCTTCCCAGACCTCTGCATTCCTTTCTGCGGAGACTGTGAAAAGCAGGGTCATGTTCACTAGGCATGAAAAGGAAAGAAGCAGTCTGAAATGGGGAGGAACTATCTGAATAACATCTTGAAGCATTTTGCAACAGTGTGCCCTAATGAACATGACCCTGGGTGCTCACGTTGTCTGAGTCTTCTGGCTTGAAACAGCTTGAGAAGCAGCAGTCCAATGGCAAGAGAGCCTACTACCACAAATACAGCAGCCACATTCATGTAACTGTTCTTTGGAATTTCCTTTCGATTCGCAGCATTTTCAGGAACCTGGTCTCGTACTGTAACACACAAAATCAGAATCATTTTAAATGAAAATCATGTCACATTCAGGTTTTCGATCAGGGATGCAATCAATTAAGTAATGTTTGTAGGGTATTTGGTTTAAAGGTAGCTAAGTCAATTTATATAACATATGGATACTAATAGAGGATAACATCAGAAAATAAAGAATTCTTGATGGATCCTCTGCACAGTGGAAATCATGACGCAAAAAGGAGAATACTATATTGTTACACTGTGAGGAGATATCCCATGCACTGTGTGACAGCCACACTAGTGCCACAGCTGTCTCTATACATTAACTCCAATGAGTAGACACAAGCACTGAGAAAATCCTTGCCATAGACATACAGTAAATGCTTACAAGATTTTCCCCTAGTAGGCCAGTCTAACTGTAATCATCCATTCACAAGGAATGACCCCCCCCAGCCCCCTTGAGCTGTCCATGTGTTCTATGTAAGAGGATTACTGAGCTCACCTGTGACCTCCAGCATGAAGGTACAATTTGTGTTTCCACTGTCAGTGTACACCACACACTCATACAGACCCTCGTCTTCAGGCTGGGTTTCTTTGACCAACAGGAACACAACTTTGTCTTTCTCATTGGCAGGTGGCATGGCATGCTGATATTTTTGGCTCTGCGGCATCCTGGGATTGGAGGATTGTTGATTGTATTTGAACAGAGGTTCACCTTTGTGACTACCATTCTGGTGCAGCCTCCAGAACACAACCTGCTCTATGTTTACATTACCAGGGGATTCATCACTGAACTTCACAGAGCACTCTAGGACTGCATCCTTCCCAGATGCCACCTCGATTACCTGCTTCAACTCTGAGCGCTGACTTAGACCTGTTTAAGCAATATATAACTAAATTAAACAGGACTGTAGTACAGAAAATGTCACGCCTGATAAATGTAGTTTGGATAAAACAAAACTCCTAGACCATTCATTTTGGAAGTTGTGGTGTTGGCAAAAGTATTACAAATTGTGCCTGCAGAATGCCTTACTTTTGGATGTCTCCATCCCAGTGATGAGGACAAATATGAGAGTGGACAAGCTGAAGACCATCGCCATGTTAGGGCCTTTCTCCTTAGTAGAAAAACAGTGGTTCTGAGAAACAGTGGTCTCTCCACAGGAAAGGGTTCACACCTGACAACAATCAGTGGTTAAGACAAATTAATCAGAGAGCAACAGTGGATAGCCTGAATAATATGCATTGACTAATACAAGCATTCACTCAATGAACATGCTCTTCTTGCTTACTAAGCGACCAGGGTTGGGTAGGTTACTTTCTAAATGTCATCAGTTACAAGTTACCTGTCCAAAATTGTAATCAGTAACGTAACTTTTGGATTACCCAAACTCAGTAACGTAATCTTACTGAGGCATTAGAAGAAGACACAAATGTATGTTACCAATTGCAAAACATATATTGCAGGACACATCAATGTTAAAGTTTACATAGCTGGCCATATATGGATGTTACATTTTACTTTATGGGTTGGTTATGTAGGCTTCTTTTTTCTTTTTTAAAGGTACGTTGACTGAGAACACATCCTCATTTACAGCAACGACCTGGGGAATAGTTACAGGGGAGAGGAGGGGGAATGAATGAGCCAATTGTAAACTGGGGATGATTATGTGACCGCAATGGTATGAGGGGCAGATTCTTCTAACCCATCGCTTTGTGCTACATATAATGATACGATTAAATGATATCTTTACATTAAAAACCAAAATCTATCAGAATTCCAGTCATTCCAATAAATGTTCTACCCCTTGATCTTCAAGAATAGGACTTGGAAATATGGAAGTCAGACTCGAGTCACAAATACGATGACTTGCAACTCGACTTTGACACCAACTTGGACTTGAGCCTTTTGACTGGAACTGACTTGATACCCTCCCCAAGCCCAAATATTAAAAATGATGCTATTAAAAAAAGTGTACAGCGCATCAACTCTTCATTTAACGGATTACAGTTTGAATCGGACAGCAGCCAATCAAATTGTGCCAGCTGAGAAAAAATTGCGTGTGGCAATGCAGAGGAACATTGGCGGGTGAATTCAGATGGAGCCCTTGGAAAGATGATAACCAAAATTATTATTTTCGGATATAAAGACTACGCTGTAGTCAACAAAAAATGGATTGCAACTTGCAAAACATGCGGGAAGAAAATTACAGACGGAGGCGCAACAATTTCCAACTTTGTTCGACATTTGAAGCTGCACAAAGAACCATAAATTGTGGCTAATATAGCCGACAGCTATATATAACTTTTCTAGTGTAGCATGTAGGATAACGTAACGTTAAATCAATGAGCCTCCACACAGACAGTCAGTGCAGGAACGTGATCATTACACCCAAGATTGAGCTACAACTGGCTAGGCAGTTGGTAGACTAAATCCTGCCTGATGTTACTGCTGTTCCTAAAACCATTGAAATACGTTAGCCTACTGTAAACACACACAGAGAGGGTGTGTGTGTGTGTGTTAAGGTTGGGCGATTGTGTACAAGCCTACATCGCCCGATTGTGCCCTATAGCGATCCTCGATAGTCGATCGCTAAGGGGGGGGCGGGTCTTTCTCATGGCTACCCATGTATTTCTATGGAAATATAAAGTTTATTTGGAAAGTAATAAACATATATATTTGTAAAAGCATTCATGATTTGCGTAAATGTAATATACTAACTATTACTCTTGTTAAAAATATGAAATGGTATTACATTTGGTGAAGAGCACATTATGACTTGTTTAGGACTCGAAACTCAAAGTTTAGGACTTGAGACTTGTCGGTCTTGACTTTAAACTTGACTCGGACTTGCCTGTCTTGACTTGGGACTTGTAAAACAATGACTTGGTCCCACCTCTGGGAAGTATAGATTAGCCAAATTGTTTTACCTGAGCATGACCCCAAAACGAAGGACTTATTAGGCAGCCCTACTCTGTTTCTGATTTTGTCGTCATGAAGGACTGGTTGGGCTCATTGATTCCAGTTGAAAAATAAATCCTGCGCTCGTAGAACGGCATGCTTAGCCAAGAGTCTGCAAAGCTGTCATCAAGGCAAAGGGTGGCTACTTTGAAGGATCTAAAATCTATTTTGATTTGTTTAACACTTTTTTGGTTACTACATGATTCTTTATTTGTTATTTCATAGTTTTAATGTCTTCACTATTATTCTACAATGTAGAAAACAGTAAAAAAAATTAAGAAAAACCCTTGAATGAGTAGGTGTGTCCAAACTTTTGACTGGTACTGTATATATCATTATAATTCCAAAAATAGATGTAACAACTACAGACTGCCCCTTTAAGTCTATCAAAAGTGTGCAAGTTTGAGTATGTGTCCATTAGGCCTTTTTATCAGCATGAATTAGATTTAGCAATAAAAGCCCCACTTTTATTCCATAGGCTTGGATCCGCACTATGCAGCTGTTGCAAGAGGCATTTTTCACTGGCTGTCCACTGGTTTCAAAAACAATGATTGATAGGCAGTGTTAGGATTTATGTTTATGCACTATAGTCTGTTAGCATATTTTTTGAAGATTAATATTGTTTTGTTACACACACACACAAACAATACAGAGGGGGGTGTGTGTGTAGGTGTAAGGACTGACCAACACAGGCCATAAAAGCTGTGGACAGTCTGGAGAGGGGAGGGGTGCATCTCTCTAGGCCAACCAGGAGGGTAGATTACTGGACAATACCATATTAGGAACTGTTCCAGTGTAGAATCGACAGACACAAGACGGATCTAATCTACCCAGCAACCAGATGTGGACAAAAGGAACGCGCCAAGGGGCTTGGACAAATCCGAGGGCCAGCAAAGGCGGGGCAAAGTCTAAACCGCGCCCAGCCTCTACTGTGATAGGCCAACAGACGCGTTGGAACTACGTCATCACGGTATAAGAACAGCTGTTTACGTACTTCCTGCCAGTTCCCTGTTAACCCTGCGTGGTGATACAGCGAACCCGTATATACGAAAATTGCATTTGCCATTCATTGTTTGCGGTAATTAAACATAATTAAAGAAAGTTAGCAGACCTTGCTTTTTATTTATCCTGATACCGGATGTGTTACACGCAGCGTTCACAGCAGCTTAAACTTCTTGAATTCAACTATTATTGGGTTCAAATACACATTTAGATTTGTGAACAGCCATCCACAACAACCACAATCCATAAGGCGCAAATAGCTAAATGAGAGAGCAGCAGTGTGATTCACATCAATGCGCTAACGTTATGTAGATTTTAATAATAAGTGTTATCCGTATCGCCGTAGACTACACCACTACGATCATCTTCACCTCCAAGCGTTTATTCAAATTGGATACTCTTTGGATGCCGACAGCAGTCGCAGCATTGGAAGACATAGCTTGGACTCTAGCCTACACAAACCTATTCCTGTTCTGTTCCCACGATCCATCAAACACATTTGGTGTATCATCATAGTGGTCTCTGATTTGTGGTCAGACTCCCTCAGGTGGAACAAATTTACATTTGCGCCTTTTTTCAATGCTTATTTGAATGTCATTGTGAAAACAGAGAAGTGTCAACGATTTGTTTTCCGCAAACATCCTTTCTGAATTGAAAAGTAATCATTGAAGTAATCATCTAGTTTTTGTTAGGATTTATGTTTATGCACTATAGCCTGTTAGCATATTGTTTGAAGATGAATATTGTTTTGTTACACACACACACACAAACAATACAGATGGGTGTGTGTAAGGACTGACCAACACAGGCCATAAAAGCTGTGGTCAGTCTGGAGAGGGGAGGGGTGCATCACTCTAGGCCAACCAGGGATGTTGGGAGACTGTTCAGTACCATATTAGGAATTGTTTGAGTGAAGAATCAAGGGGAGACACAAGACGGAGCTAATCTACCCAGCAACCAGATGTGGACAAAGGAAAGCGCCAAGGGGCTTGGACCAGTCCGAGCGCCAGCAAAGGCGGGGCAATGTCTAAACCGTGCCCAGCCTCTACTGTGATAGGCCAACAGACGCGTTGGAACTACGTCATCACGGTATAAGAACAGCTGTTTACGTACTTCCTGCCAGTTCCCTGTTTACCCTGCGCGGTGATACAGAGAACCCGTATATACGAAAATTGCATTTGCCAGCAGACCTTGCTTTTTATTTATCCTGACACCGGATGTGATACACGCGTTCACATTTTTCAAAAGTATCGGTAATCTGATCACAATAATTTTGCTTGTATCGTAACGGATTACAGTTAGCGTTTTTGTAATACTTTACATGTAATCCATTACTGCCCAACCCTGTAAGCGAGCAAGGACGATGTATAATGTATAAAAATAAAGTCGCACTATATATACACTCCCAAAAATGTAAAGAGTAAACCTAACAACCAACGTTTTGTCAAAAATCTAGTGTCGACTAACAGTTAAATGCTTACTTACGGGCACTCTCAACAATGCAGAGAGAAAGACATATTAAAATAAAACGCGCAATAAAAATGATACTAGAATAAAAACACAAAAAAATCGCTGCGTTGCCGAAACGATTGTTATTAGGTTCACCCATTAATTTGTTCGGAGCATATATTGTGCAACTTTACTTTTCATAGTTTTACTCTGTTAGTCAGCACCTCTACAAAAATGTTTGTGTGCGTCATGCGTTTTACTATACCATGTTCAAAGTCACTAACAAAAGTTAAGGCTGCATGAATCAACAAAATAATACTTACAATTATATTCCAAACTCCCTATAGCCCAGTCCTCATAGCAAGTCTGTTGAGCCAAGAAAATCATTTCACTTGGGGGAAATACTTTCACTTTGTGGTTCACCCTCATTTGACTATTCCCTGCAGTGGGAAGGAGGGGGCAAGTCATTCCAATGCTCAATCTGTTCCAGACAGTATCAGCCCCACCCTGTGGACATTCTTTTAAAAGTGCTTTGGAAGTGTCTTAACATGTCAAATGGGATTTATCTGTAAAAAAACAGGCTGACCAAATCGTTACTCAGATGTTTCACTTTTGGCTTCAAATAGTTTGCTTACAGTAAATTATCCGTGTGGTATGCCATGCATAACTAAAAACATTTAGATTTTTTTTAAAACTTTATTTAACTAGGCAAGTCAGTTAAGAACAAATTCTTATTTACAATGACAGCCTAGGAACAGTGGGTTAACTGCATTGTTCAGAGGCAGAACAAGATTTTTACCTTGACAGCTCAGGGATTCAATCTAGCAACCTTTCGGTTACTGGCCCAACGCTCTAACCACTAGGCTACTGCCGTTCTAGTCTGTCGTGTGTGTGTGTGTGTGTGTGTGTGTGTGTGTGTGTGTGTGTGTGTGTGTGTGTGTGTGTGTGTGTGTGTGTGTGTGTGTGTGTGTGTGTGTGTGTGTGTGTGTGTGTGCGTGTGCGTGTGCGTGCGTGTGTGTGTGAAGGAAGGAGATGGAACAAAGCCAGACAAAGGGATGATTCTTGGTCAATATATCACTGCTTGTTAACGAAGTGAGAGGAGTAAGCATTGTTACAAATCTTCACTTCTAGATAATCTTTTATGGAGTGTCGTTCCAATATGCTCCCATTTCCCATTTCTGAGGCTGAGAGATAAACAGGCAGAGATAAAGTCACACGGGTTCAGTGGGTTGTTATGAAGCAAAGTACTGTTCTGATTACAGAGTGGCCTTTGTGTGGCTGGGAGTGGGCCCTTGAATAAAACCCACTAAGGACCATCTCAAGGTCATAGTGAGTTTAACCGGGCATCACCAGACAAGGCTATGGCAAAAGCAATGTAAGCAGAGCCCAATGACTGAATTATAATACCACAATGCTATATTGCAGTATATATTCTACTACACCATGTGGGTGAAACTTCACAACTAAATATGTCATTATGGTTGTGTAGAGTAAGTATGATCATATATGTTGAGGACTAGTGTCACGTTCTGACCTTTATTTTCCTTTGTTTTTGTCTTTAGTTAGTATGGTCAGGGCGTGAGTTGGGGTGGGCAATCTATGTTATGTGTTTCTATGTTGAGGTTTGTCATTTGGCCTGATATGGTTCTCAATCAGAGGCAGGTGTTTTGCATTGTCTCTGATTGGGAACCATATTGAGGTAGCCTGTTTTCACTGTTGGTTTGTGGGTGATTGTTCCTGTTCGTGTGTTCCTGTTTTTTTCTGTGTTCACTAGTTCGGGACTGTAGCTTCGTTGTTTTTTTGTCTGTTTATTGTTTTTGTTCATATTGCGAAGTATTTCTTTGGCTACATTTCCAGATTGTGATGTCATTAGGTAAACATCATCCTAAAGCCTACTAACAGAGAAAACAGTACATGCAATCAAGAATATTCAGACCTAATCCAGGTGTATTCATGGAAATATATCGACTAATGCAATTTTAATTAAATATAGGCTAGCCTAGACCAAGTAGTCAACTTCCAGACGAGACGGCACCGAAGCCAAACTAACCAAATAATCCAGGTGTATCCATTGAAATGTGCATACCATGACACCGTTCGTTTGTCTGAACTGAACTTGAACCTAGCCTGAGACTATGTGGAATAGCAGGAAGGCAGAGTGTGAACACTGCATGCAGCTGTCGGCTCCGGAGGTCAGAGGTTACAGTGAACACACACATGCACACCACATTCTCCACACTTCATGCGTGGGCACGGATATGCCGCTACAACAGTAAATGGATTACTACATAAAGGGGTGATGCGATTGTGAAAACATGTGATCTTGTGCCATGTGAGATCAGTTCCCACCACACCCTTCTTTTACATGTGTAGGTGTACACTACTAGAGCCAGGGAGGGTCAGCCAGATCCAGCCTGACAGACGTGGCTCCACCATCAAGGCCCTGCTGTACTACAAGTCAGTCTATGTAGGTCAGGTGGAAAAACAGTACGCTATGCACATTATCCAATGTGATTGACTGGAGTCTGGACACTGATTGAATTAATGCCCACATAGTTTTACCCCAAAGGGTCTTTGTCAGTTTGATTCCCATTTTGGGCCCCATTGTTCGAGCACTCACAATGTGTGCTCGATAGTGTGCGGGTATTGTTCTTTTGCCATTCCACATTTTTGTACCCTGCCCCAGTGGACGTTTGTTGGATGTGTGCGTACACTAGTTTTGAACCAATGTTAGTAGCTAGAAGTAGGGCTGTGCGATATGGCCTAAAACTCATATCTCAATTTGTTCAAATTTATGGGTGATTCACGATAAACAGATCTCAATTTTTTTATGTTTTCTCTAAATAAGCTTTTTTTGTCCAATTGAAGGTCGAATAAACTGCATTTAAAACAGTCAGCAATAATCTAATGAATTCAGGGCGTGTGAAATTATACCTAGGCAGTACCAGTCAAACGTTTGGACTCATTCAAGTTTTTCTTTCTTCTACATTATAGAATAATAGTGAAGACACCAAAACTACAGTATGAAATAACACATATCATGTTGTAACATAAAAAGTGTTAAACAAATCAAAATATATTTCAGATTTCAGATTCTTCAAAGTAGCCACCCTTTGCCTTGATGACAGCTTTGCACACTCTTGGCATTCTCTCAACCGGCTTCATGAGGTAGTCACCTGGAATGCACTTCAATTAACAGGTGTCCCTTGTTAAAATGTTTTGAATTTTCTGAGCCAATCAGTGCCAATCAGTTTTGTTGTGACAGGGTAGGGGTTGTATACAAAAGATAGCCCTATTTGGTAAAAGACAAAGTCCATATTATGGAAAGAACAGCTCAAATAAGCAAAGAGAAACGTCAGTCCATCATTGCTTTAAGACATTAAGGTCAGTCAATCTGGAAAATGTCAAGAACTTGGAAAGTTTCTTGAAGTGCAGTCGCAAAACTATCAAGTGCTATGAAGAAACTGGTTCCCATGAGGACCGCCACAGGAAAGGAAGACCCAGAGTTACCTCTGCTGCAAAGGACAAGATCATTAGAGTTACCAGCCTCAGAAATTGCAGCCCAAATAAATGCTTCACAGAGTTCAAGTAACAGACACATCTCAACATCAACCGTTCAGAGGAGACTGCGTGAATCTGGCCTTCATGGTCGAATTTCTGCAAAGAAACCACTACTAAAGAACACCAATAAGAAGAAGAGACTTGCTTGGGCCAAGAAACACGAGCAATGGACATTAGACCGGTGAAAATATGTTCTTTGGGTCTGACGAGTCCAAATTTGATATTTTTGGTTCCAACCACCGTGTCTTTGTGAGACGCAGAGTAGGTGAACGGATGATCTCTGCATGTGTGGTTCCCACCGTGAAGCATGGAGGAGGAGGTGTGATGGTGTGAGTGTGCTTTGCTGGTGACACTGTCTGTTATTTATTTAGAATTCAAGGCACACTTAACCAGCATGGCTACCACAGCATTCGGCAGCGACACGCCATCCCATCTGGTTTGCGCTTAGTGGGACTATCATTTGTTTTTCAACAGGACAATGACCCAACACACTTCCAGGCTGCGTAAGGGATATTTGATCATGAAGGAGAGTGATGGAGTACTGCATTAGATGATCTGGCCTCCACAACCACCTGACCTCAACCTAATTGAGATGGTTTGGGATGAGTTGGACCACAGAGTGAAGGAAAAGCAGTCAACAAGTGATTAGCATATTTGGGAACTCCTTCAAGACTGTTGGAAAAGTATTCAAGGTGAAGCTGGTTGAGAGAATGCCAAGTGGGCAAAGCTGTCATCAAGGCAAAGGGTGGCTACTTTGAAGAATCTCAAATATTTTAAATGTTTTATTTAACCTTTATTTAAGTAGGCAAGTCAGTTAAGAACAAATTATTATTTTACAAAAAAAGCACATTCACTAAGCAGTTCATGTTCCATCTAATCTGTTCAATTAAAAAAAAAAATATATATATGGACAGAATAGTCCAATGCTAGAGTCGCATCACCAAGGATAAATGGCTTCTCCTGATTTCAATCAAACCTTTTAACTTCTCCAACGTTAGCCCAGCTGTTGGTTATACACACAAACACACAGAAGAGGGCTAGTGAAACGAACTGATTGTGAGATACATCCCATTCTTCAAAATCCAGTATACCTCAGTTCGTTTGTCTGATGCTCCTCCGACAAAGCAGTAAACTTTGTCTTGGGCACAAAAGAACCGCCCAGCATGTTTGAGACTCTCAATGTTGGTCCCAGACAATCTTTTTCTGGGAAGCCCAAATAGAGCATCAGCTTGCAATAATTTGATGACCATTTTCCTTTAAAACAATGATGCAAAAAATGAATTATGCAAAATTGTTAGGGATACAGGGAATGGACATTTGCAAGGGTATTACTTAAACCCTTTTGCTCCATGGGAAGCACAGGTAATTTACGCTGTAGTTTCTTCGAATGTATCTGTACTAGATAGTATCCACTAAGCAGATGATTGGTGCACCTAGCTTTACTAGAGCTCCATTATCCAGTGTGTTGTGGATCCAGACAGGCCATCATAGCAACGGTAGCGCCCTGGGTGGCAAAGGCACCCACAAAACTTTGCCCTGTCTGGCAATCCCGTACTTTACCTGTTTCCGCCTCCCACAACTTGGACGAGGGGTTGGGTTTTTGAGAGGCTTGCAATGGTATTGCCGCATAACATTACTACTGTTTGGAAAGGCAATGATAGAATATATAAAGAAAGACAACGGAGGTTGGATATGTTTCCCCTTATAAATTCTGTGTGAACAACACAGAATTCAAATAAGAATCCTAGCTTACTGAGACTTCATAGTTGTTCCTTAATTGCTATCATTGACATACCTGTGGCCAGAGAGGAAGGACACTTTGTTCTGTTCGAGGTCAGTGGCGCCTACTTCCTGACAGTCTCTCGTTCAAAGTGCCAATGTTTGAACTCCTCAAATGACTAATTTGTGAGCTTCCAGTAGAGCTCAACTGTCTGGACACAGAAGAAAAAAACTCTTCTTTGTAAAAAACACTTACACGTATAATTTGATTTCCAATGTAAAATACAATAACTACTTCCAGCATGCATTGGATTTATGGAAAGCTAAGGTAATCTCCCTCAAAGACACCCCACACTCCAGCTGCAGGGCTGCAAAGTGGCACAGGAGGTCCTCTGATATTGCTGTTTGGCAGGCCAGAGTCTGTGGCGGATCAGGGTAACAGGTTCCAGCTCACAGCTGCAAAGGTGCAGCCAGACGTCATGAGCTCTTCCTGAAATGAGGACATTCCGTTTCTTAGATTGCATTGTTAAACATTATACCCAATGTTGGTGAGATGCATGTCTCTTAAGAACTTTTGAAATGACTCCATATTTTCATCACAACAACAGAGTGAACAGGGTTATGGTAAACTGTATCAAATGAAATCAAAGTTGTCATTTGTGCAGGAATACAGCGTAATGTGCACAATGCAATGAAATATGTAGTAGTTAATAATATATAACTACAGTATATTAAGTACAGTACAGTAGTTGCCATAGCAGCAAACCCTACCACCTCTCCCCCAATTGGAGTAAACTAATAAGCAATAACACTTAGACTTCTACTCCCAGTTTATACATACTATACCACATTTTACAGACACAATCTATTTTGCAATAGCTATATTTTGTTTGTTTTTAGTCCTGGCCTTCCTCTATTTCTGGTCCATACAGTTTGATTTCTATTTGCCATATATTTGTAACTGTGCTATTTCACAAAAGTTCTGAACCTATATACATTTTACAGACCCTGTATGTTTTACATTTGTAATCTTGTTGTTATTAGTCCCACCCTTCAGCTCCATTCAACCCCTCCCATCTATCTATTAACACCATCCATATTGGATTTCTATTTGCCATATATTTTTCAACTGGGCTGTGATGCTTCACAAAAGTACTGAACCTTTCTTTTGGCATCATTAAAGTGAAAACTGTTATTTTATCAAATCAATTCTATAATTATAATTACGTGATTACACTAATCATGTTAATGTAATTAACTAGGAAGTCGGGACACCAAGGAAAATCTACAAAGTTATAATTTTCCAAATAACTTCAGATATTTTAATATCTGATTAATCAGTCTTCTAATTAATGAATTATTCTTTACGTCACGTCTCATTCCAAATGTCGTAAATTGTTGGTTATCTGCACGAACCCAGCCTTTACTATGAATCATCCATACACCAATTGACTTAATCATTTTTTTACTAACTAAATAATCACAGAAATGCATAAACACACAACCAGTAGATATGGTTACAAGGAAATGATAGGGGAGGTTCCCGAGTGTGCTAAGCCGATATGACGGCTTGGTGGACAAAGGGAAGTGGGTGTGGACTGAAAAGGGCGGGAAAGACAAAAGGAGTCACTACACAGTTGATAATTATATTAATTGAAATGCTAATCCTTTGCACATGAACACTCACTCATTCAGGAATAATTGCAATCAATATATATTTACGCCCAGTGTGTCGTCATGATCTCTGTTGGAATCGTCAGTACTTCTGTTGGAGAGTCAGTTCATCATCGTCTCTCTCTCTGCTTCCCTGAAGATCAAAGTCTTTGTTTTTAGAATGGATACTTCAGAGTAACATTCAGAAATGTTCTCATAGAATAGATGTTTCGGCGTTTGTCGGCATTTGCAATGCCAGGTTTACATAATTTCTAGCTGCAGACTAGTAATTAGTATCTACGATTTGCTCTTATCTGTAGGGATCGATAGTCTCTGAGTTTAACCATTTCCAGCCGTGTAGCCAATGCTCCACATGGTATGGTTAGGAATTAAATAACTATTCGCAATCACAGCTCACGCTGTGGGTTTGCTTAGTCTAAATTCAAACCTTTTCCCCCTCAGCTGACTGAGGTCCGCGTGGTCTGAAGAGGATTTCCTCAGGAGAGTGTTTTATTCGTAACAATAGAAAAGGCGGTTCTATGACACCAGATCATGTCTGTGCTCACGGGGGCGGGCCAATTACGTAGGTAAACTTTAAAGGGAATACAATTCTCGTTCATTAAAGGTTTAACAACACCTTACATCATTTCCCAAATAGTTTCATCTTTACTCATTCATTTTATAGAAGAATTAGATGCAAACCCCATGATTGAGAAATGTACATATTCAGAGATATAGTTGTATGTTTCATGTCCTCTCTGAGGTCACTAAATGAAATACACTCGTCATACCCGTCCCTTAAGTGTCCACGAATCACTCCCACAAGTGGACATTCTGTATCAAATCCCCATTTTGGGGATTTAGGAGTTCGCCATGTGAAATCCTTTGTTCTCTCTATGTGTCTCTTTCTGCATGACCAGGGGGAGAGAGTCTCCGCCAGGAATTTACGACCTGAGACAACAGAACCTGGGTATATATAGATAGATAGAGAGAGAGGCCACAATCTATACCCAGAAAGGGCCACGTCATGACACTATTCTCATAGTTTCTACAGATTGTAAATTAAAGATACAATTTTTGCTAAAATAATTATTATATTATTGATTGGTTGACCATGACTTTTTAAATCACCCAGTATTGCTATCTGCAGTGTTAGCTCTAGGTAAATGTTGCAATTCTTCATCCACACTGCTACTGTATCACACTAGTGTCTTCACTGTCAAATCAATGTCCACTAAATATGAGCAAATGTGTGTGTCCTTACACAGATAGTCCTATATACAGTTGAAGTCAGAAGTTTACATACACCTTCGCCAAATACATTTAAACTCAGTTTTTCACAATTCCTGACATTTAATCCTAGTAAAAATGCCCTGTCTTAGGTCAGTTAGGATCACCACTTTATTTTAAGAATGTGAAATGTCAAAATAATAGTTGAGGGAATTATTTATTTCAGCTTTTATTTCTTTCATCACATTCCCAGTGGGTAAGAATTTTACATACACTCAATTAGTATTTGGTAGCATTGCCTTTAAATTGTTTAACTTGGGTCAAACGTTTCGGGTAGCCTTCCACAAGCTTCCCACAATAAGTTGGGTGAATTTTGGCCCATTCCTCCTGACAGAGCTGGTGTAACTGAGTCAGGTTTGTAGGCCTCCTTGCTCGCACACGCTTTTTCAGTTCTGCCCACACATTTTCTATAGGATTGAGGTCAGGGCTTTGTGATGGCCACTCCAATACCTTCACTTTGTTGTCCTTAAGCCATTTTGCCACAACTTTGGAAGTATGCTTGGGGTCATTGTCCATTTGGAAGACCCATTTGCGACCAAGCTTTAACTTCCTGACTGATGTCTTGAGATGTTGCTTCAATATATCCACATAATTCTCTTTCCTCATGATGCCATCTATTTAGTGAAGTGCACCAGTCCCTCCTGCAGCAAAGCACCCCCACAACATGATGCTGCCACCCCCGTGCTTCACAGTTGGGATGGTGTTCTTTGGCTTGCAAGCCTCCCCCTTTTTCCTCAAAACATAACATCATTATGGCCAAACAGTTCTATTTTTGTTTCATCAGACCAGAGGACATTTCTCCATAAAGTATGATCGTTATCCACATGTGCAGTTGCAAACCGTAGTCTGTCTTTTTAATGGCGGTTTTGGAGCAGTGGCTTCTTCCTTGCTGAGCGGCCTTTCAGGTTATGTCGATATAGGACTAGTTTTACTGTGGATATAGATACTTTTGTACCTGTTTGCTCCAGCATCTTCACAAGGTCCTTTGCTGTTGTTCTGGGATTGATTAGCACTTTTCGCACCAAAGTACGTTCATCTCTAGGAGACAGAACGCGTCTCCTTCCTGAGCGGTATGATGGCTGTGTGGTCCCATGGTGTTTATACTTGCGTACTATTGTTTGTACAGATGAACGTGGTACCTTCAGGCGTTTGGAAATTGCTCCCAAGGATGAACCAGACGTGTGGATGTCTACAATTTTTTTTTCTTATTTTCCCATGATGTCAAGCAAAGAAGCACTGAGTTTGAAGGTAGGCCTTGAACTACATCCACAGGTACACCTCCAATTGACTCAAATTATGTCAATTATCCTATCAGAATGACATTATTTTATGGAATTTTCCAAGCTGTTTAAAGGCACAGTCAACTTAGTGTATGTAAACTTCTGACCCACTGGAATTATGATACAATGAATAATAAGTGAAATAATCTGTCTGTAAACAATTGTTGGAAAACGTACTTGTGTCATGCACAAAGTAGATGTCCTAACCGACTTGCCAAAACTATAGTTTGTTTTTGTCAATAGGGCGGCGCTATTTTCACTTTGGAAAAAATCATGCCCAAATTAAACTGCCTCGTACTCTATTCTAGATCATACAATATGCATATTATTATTACTATTGGATAAAAAACACTCTCAAGTTTCTAAAACTGTTTGAATTATATCTGTGAGTAAAACAGAACTCATTTTGCAGCAAACTTCCATACAGGAAGTGAAAAATCTGAAAACGAGGCTCTGTTCCAGGGCCTGCCTATTCAACTGGCTTATATTTATCGATATGCATGCACTTCATACGCCTTACACTAGATGTCAACAGGCAGTGGAGGGTGAATGGGGTGTCTAGCTTGATCTGAGGTCGAACAAGAGCTTTTGGAGTGGCAGGTCAGGAATTTCCTTTCTCTACCTAGGCGCGCGAAGCACCTCCATATTGTCTTCTGATAAGCGTTCGGTATACACGGCTAATATCTCCGGCTCTGATTTTATTTGATACATGTGATAATAACATCGTAAAGTATGTTATTTCAACCGAGTTTTATCAGATTATTCAACGTTAATTGGGACTTTTGGAGTTTTCCGCTCTTTGCGTCGAGAGAAACTGGGAACGTCATCAACATTGGCTAGCATTGTGGCGCGAATTAGACAGGAGAAAAGGACATTCTAAAAACAAACAATGATTCATTCTGGACAAAGGACTCCTTGTACAAGATTCTGATGGAAGCTCAGCAAAAGTAAGAACAATTTATGATGTTATTTCGTATTTCTGTGGAAAATGTTATTTCTATTCTCCGCCGTTTTGGCGGGCGCTGTCTCGCAATAACGCAAGCTGTTTGTTATGGTAAAGTTATTTTAAAAAATCTAACACGGCGGTTGCATTAAGAACCAGTGTAACTTTAATTTGCCACACAACAAGTATTTTTATGTAAAGTTTATGATGAGTTCTTTGGTCAGATTAGGTGAGTGTCCAAAATATCTCTGGAGATTCTGGTGAATCGATGCTACGTATTCACAATGTATAATCAGGATTTGTAGCTCTAAATATGCACATTTTCGAACAAAACATAAGTGTATTGTATAACCTGATGTTATAAGACTGTCATCTGATGAAGTTGTTCAAGGTTAGTGATTCATTTTATCTCTATTCTGTCGGTTTTGTGCAAGCTATTTTGGCGGGGAGTAAATTGCGTTGTGTTTATGGCTACTGTAGTGAGCTAATAGAAATATATATTGTGTTTTCGCTGTAAAACACTTAAAAAATCTGAAATATTGGCTGGATTCACAAGATGTTTATCTTTCATTTGCTGTACACCATTTATTTTTCATAAATGTTTTATGATGAGTATTTAGGTATTTCACGTTGCTCTCTGTAATTATTCTGGCTGCTTTGGTGATATTTTTGATTGTAGCTGCAATGTAAAACTATGATGTATACCTCAAATATGCACATTTTCGAACAAAACATAAATTTATTGTTTAACATGTTATAAGACTGTCATCTGATGAAGTTGTTTCTTGGTTAGTGACTAATTATATCTCTATTTGGTCGGTTTTGTGATAGCTACCTATGCGGTAGAAACATGGTGAAAATATGCGGTTGAGTCTTTGGCTATTGTGGTTAGCTAATAGAAATGCATATTGTGTTTTCGCTGTAAAACATTTTAAAAATCGGAAATGATGGCTGGATTCACAAGATGTTTATCTTTCATTTGCTGTATTGGACTTGTGATTTCATGAAAATTATATTATATGAAATCCCTGTCCCGTTAGGCTAGGCTATGCTAGTCAGCTTTTTTGATGAGGAGGATCCCGGATCCGGGAGAGAGAAGTGGTAGAGGTCAACCATTTGTGGAATGGTTGAAAAACGAGATTTAAACTTCTTATGGCTTGGGGGCAGTATTTCGACAGCTGGATGAGAAGCGTGCCCAAAGTAAACTGCCTGTTACTCAGGCCCAGAAGCTAGGATATGCATATAATTAGATTTGGATAGAAAACACTAAAGTTTCCAAAACTGTTAAAATACTGTCTGTGAGTATAACAGAACTGACATGGCAGGCAAAAACCTGACGAAAATCCATCCAGGAAGTGGGATTTTTTTGATGTGAGTATTTTCAATTGAATGCCTATAGAGTATCTAATTTAAGACCCAGATTGCAGTTCCTATGGCTTCCACTAGATGCCAACAGTCATTAGACATTGTTTCAGGCTTGTTTTCTGAAAAATGAAGAAGAATGAGACCTTTCTGTCAGTGGACTGTAGAATCATGCAGTGCTGGTTTGCGCGCAAGACCGAGTGCGCGCCCTTCATTGTTTTTCCTTTCTATTGAATACGCTAGTGTCCGGTTGAAATGTTATCGATTATTTAGACAATTGACAACCTGAATATTAATTATAAACATCGTTTGACATGTTTCGACGAACTTTACCGGTACTATAAGGATGTATTCGTCTGCATGTTTTGACCGCCTTTGAACAAAACACGCCAAAAAAACTGACTTTTTGTGATACAATGAGGGACTTTATCAAACAAAACAAACATGTATTGTGTAGCTTGGACTCTTGTGACTGCAACCAGATGAAGATCTTCAAAGGTAAGTGATTAATTTTATCGCTATTTCTGACTTTCGTGACTCCTCTACTTGGTTGGAAAATGTTTGTATGCTTTTGTAAGTGGGGCGCTGTCTTCAGATAATCGCATGGTATGCTTTCGCCGTAAAGCCTTTTTAAATCTGACAAAGCGGCTGGATTAACAAGAAGTTAATCTTTAAGCCGATGTATAACACTTGTATTTTTATGAATGTTTATTATGACTATTTCTGTATTTTGAATTTGGCGCTCTGCAATTTCACCGGATGTTGTCGAGGTGGGTCGCTAGCAGAACGCCTGCGCCAGAAAGGTTAATGACTCCAACCTAAGTGTATGTAACTTCAACTGTACATATGGACAGTACCAAAGTAAATGATCTCATGGCTCTTGTATCCCCTATATATATATATATATATATATATATATATATATATATATATATATATATATATATATATAACATTCTATTGATTGCAAGAATTTTGTATAATAATTGAAATTGAAAAAAATCTAAGTTTTGAATCCGGGGTCGTTTTGCGTGTCATTTCATAAACCATGTGCCATGAAATAGGTACATCGAAAATCTCTTCAAGTATTTTGCAATTTATATATGGCACAGCTGTCCATTTTTTGGTCCTTAAATGAACCTGGTATATATTTTTATATATCCCAATTTTCTTTAACCAATTTTGGTCTTTAATGCAGGGCCGACATACAAGTTCCTTACTTTTTCCCCCTTCCACTTGCATCTTCCATTTTTTGGTAATGCTGCAATTAGTTGGTTGTAATTTTGGGTAGAGCAGACATTTCCATTAGTCTGTGTTAGCTGCATGTGTGACAACTACACCAGTCCTATTTATGATATCATTTACAAAGATTATACCTTTTTTTAATCAATTAGTATATTTGAGTTTAACCACAATATTTGTTGTATTATTTGTTCTGTCTTTTCAGGCGGATTAAACTGAAATTGCAACCAACTTTCGATGGCTTGTTTAAAACCTAACAATATTTTGAATTATTTCATTTTCAAATAACTGAAAGTGAGCAGTTGTAATCTGAATAAAGGCAAAAAAAGGCCATTCTTGAACATGGGTGAGACATTCTTACTAATTTACTAGAGAACAATTTCAGATTTAAGTATAACTTTTGTATGGCATCCTTTCACTCCCTCCTCTCTACATTCTCCTCTTCTGTCTCTGCTGCTAAAGCCAATTTCTACCACTCTAAATTCCAAGCATCTGCCTCTAACCCTAGGAAGCTCTTTGCCACCTTCTCCTCCCTCCCGAATCCTCCTCCCCCTCCTCCCCCCTCCTCCCTCTCTGCTGATGACTTCGTCAACCATTTTGAAAAGAAGGTCGACGACATCCGATCCTCGTTTGCTAAGTCAAACGACACCGCTGGTTCTGCTCACACTGCCCTACCCTGTGCTTTGACCTCTTTCTCCCCTCTCTCTCCAGATGAAATCTCGCGTCTTGTGACGGCCGGCCGCCCAACAACCTGCCCGCTTGACCCTATCCCCTCCTCTCTTCTCCAGACCATTTCCGGAGACCTTCTCCCTTACCTCACCTCGCTCATCAACTCATCCTTGACCGCTGGCTACGTCCCTTCCGTCTTCAAGAGAGCGAGAGTTGCACCCCTTCTGAAAAAACCTACACTCGATCCCTCCGATGTCAACAACTACAGACCAGTATCCCTTCTTTCTTTTCTCTCCAAAACTCTTGAACGTGCCGTCCTTGGCCAGCTCTCCTGCTATCTCTCTCAGAATGACCTTCTTGATCCAAATCAGTCAGGTTTCAAGACTAGTCATTCAACTGAGACTGCTCTTCTCTGTGTCACGGAGGCGCTCCGCACTGCTAAAGCTAACTCTCTCTCCTCTGCTCTCATCCTTCTAGACCTATCGGCTGCCTTTGATACTGTGAACCATCAGATCCTCCTCTCCACCCTCTCCGAGCTGGGCATCTCCGGCGCGGCCCACGCTTGGATTGCGTCCTACCTGACAGGTCGCTCCTACCAGGTGGCGTGGCGAGAATCTGTCTCCGCACCACGTGCTCTCACCACTGGTGTCCCCCAGGGCTCTGTTCTAGGCCCTCTCCTATTCTCGCTATACACCAAGTCACTTGGCTCTGTCATATCCTCACATGGTCTCTCCTATCATTGCTATGCAGACGACACACAATTAATCTTCTCCTTTCCCCCCTCTGATAACCAGGTGGTGAATCGCATCTCTGCATGTCTGGCAGACATATCAGTGTGGATGACGGATCACCACCTCAAGCTGAACCTCGGCAAGACGGAGCTGCTCTTCCTCCCGGGGAAGGACTGCCCGTTCCATGATCTCGCCATCACGGTTGACAACTCCATTGTGTCCTCCTCCCAGAGTGCTAAGAACCTTGGCGTGATCCTGGACAACACCCTGTCGTTCTCAACTAACATCAAGGCGGTGACCCGTTCCTGTAGGTTCATGCTCTAGAACATTCGCAGAGTACGACCCTGCCTCACGCAGGAAGCGGCGCAGGTCCTAATCCAGGCACTTGTCATCTCCCATCTGGATTACTGCAACTCGCTGTTGGCTGGGCTCCCTGCCTGTGCCATTAAACCCCTACAACTCATCCAGAACGCCGCAGCCCGTCTGGTGTTCAACTTTCCCAAGTTCTCTCACGTCACCCCGCTCCTCCGCTCTCTCCACTGGCTTCCAGTTGAAGCTCGCATCCGCTACAAGACCATGGTGCTTGCCTACGGAGCTGTGAGGGGAACGGCACCTCCGTACCTTCAGGCTCTGATCAGGCCCTACACCCAAACAAGGGCACTGCGTTCATCCACCTCTGGCCTGCTCGCCTCCCTACCTCTGAGGAAGTACAGTTCCCGCTCAGCCCAGTCAAAACTGTTCGCTGCTCTGGCACCCCAATGGTGGAACAAACTCCCTCACGACGCCAGGTCAGCGGAGTCAATCACCACCTTCCGGAGACACCTGAAACCCCACCTCTTTAAGGAATACCTAGGATAGGATAAAGTAATCCTTCTAACCCCCCCCCCCCCTTAAAAGAGTTAGATGCACTATTGTAAAGTGGTTGTTCCACTGGATATCATAAGGTGAATGCACCAATTTGTAAGTCGCTCTGGATAAGAGCGTCTGCTAAATGACTTAAATGTAATGTAAATGTATGACTGATGCCTTTTGTGAGAAATCTAATGCTTTAATATTTAATCATTTCTGCCCTCCGAATTCATATTCATTATATAAATAGGCCCTTTAATTTTGTCTGGCTTGCCATTCCAAAAAAAATGTAATATATATATTTTTTGCTCATATAATTTAAAAAGCTTGGTGTAGACAAAACCATAAGCAAATAGGTAAACTGTGATATAACTAAAGAGTTAATCAGTGTGATTTTTCCACAAATAGACAGGTATTTTCCTTTCCATAGTAGCAAGATCTTATCTATTTTTGCTAACTTTCTATTAAAATGTATTGGAGTGAGATCATTTCTTTCTTTTGGGAGAGGTAAACCGAGTATGTCCACATCCCCATCAGACCATTTTATTGGTAAACTACACGGGAATGTAAATGTAGCATTTTTTAGTGATCTAATACGTAAGATAGTACACTTATCATAATTTGGTTTTAATCCAGAGAGGTTAGGTTAGAAAAAGTATCTAGATCCTCTATGAGGCTGTGGAGGGATTCTAATTGTGGATTTAAAAGAAAACATGAATCATCAGCATACAATGACACCTTTGTTTTTAAGCCATGGATTTCAAATCCCTTAATATTATTGTTGGATCTAATTTTAACAGCTAACATTTCGATGGCAATAATAAATAGATATGCCGATAATGGACAACCTTGTTTTATTCCTCTTGACAGTTTTAAACTTTCTGACATGTAGCCATTATTTACTATTTTACACCTAGGGTTACTGTACATAACTTTAACCCATTTTATAAGAGACTCCCCAAAATTGAAATACTCCAGACATTTATATATAAACTCCAGTGGTACTTTATCAAAAGCCTTTTCAAAGTCAGCTTTGAAAACCAGGCCTGGTTTCCCAGATATTTCATAGTGTTCTATTGTTTCCAGTACTTCTTATATTATCTCCAATATATCGTTCATGTAAAAAACCTGTCTGATTAGGATGAATCATATCTGACAAAACCTTTTTAATTCTATGCGCTAAGCATTTAGCTAGAATTTTTGCATCACAACACAGAAGTGTAAGAGGCCTCATTTTTTTATGGACAGGATCTTTATATATACACCACTTGAATCCTGTTTCAGTAATAATGAAATCAGACCTTTTTGATGAGTGTCCGATAATCTACCATTTATATAGGAGGGGTTAAAACATGCTAATAATGGTCCTCTGAGTATATCAAAAAAGTGTGGTATACCTCCACTGTTATGCCATCCAGCCCTGGAGTTTTCCCAGACTTTAATTTCATCAAGAAGTTCCCCCTCTGTAATTTGGCCTTCACATGAGTCTTTCTGTACAGATGTTAATTTGACATTATTAATCATAGGGAAAAAATCCATACAATTAGCTTCGGTTAGTGGAGATGGAGGAGACAAACTAAAACATATGCTTACTTTACTTCCTCTTTCAAAATATCCTTTGGTGAATCATGAGTGACTCCATCATTTGTAACAAGTTTCGGTAAAAAAAAAATTGCTAGAGTTTCTATGTTGAATATTGAAAAAGAATTTGGTGAATTTTTTCCTATTCCATCCAGTTCACTTTATTTTTATAATGTCTTGCTAATTGCCTATAATTTCCACCTTTTGTCTATTCCATTTGCACAACAGCATGTGAAATTTATTGTCAATCAGTGTTGCTTCCTAAGTGGACAATTTGATTTCACAGAAGTGTGATTGACTTGGAGTTACATTGTGTTGTTTAAGTGTTCCCTTTATTTTTTTGAGCAGTGTATATTACACTGGATCTTTCTTAAATAAGTTTCTCCAAATGAAATCAAAATCAAAGTTGTCATTTGCGTAGGAATACAGCGTAGTGTGCACAATACAATGAAATAAGTATTTAACTACTTAAGTACAGTACAGTAGTTGCTATAGCAGAAAGAGACAGTTCAGTTTATCAACAGTCTTATGGCTTGGAGGGAGAAACTGTCTCTCGGCATGGTGCTGCTACACTTGATGCTCTGATACAGTTTGCAAGACGGTAATGGAGCCAAATGTCTTAGTTACCAATTTTGATATAAGGCCTACCTCGAACGTCAACAACAGTCAGAAGGCGGTTGTACTGACTGTGAAAGTCATGGTCATTTGTCTCCTCCACTCCCATCGTAGGCCCACCGGGACTCATGGGATGAACTGCCCTGACTAAGAGACACAAAGTTGTTGTAGAACAACCTTTTTTGGTCATTGTAGGCCCAATCACATCTTGCTCTGCCCATAGTGCCCCAAAGTACCACCTCATATGTATTTTAAACGTAGGCATATCATATTAAATTATTCTTTCTAAGTACCCACTTAGAATATTGTTTCCTGGTTATATGAATGGTGTAAGCATTGGCTAGAGAGTTTAAATCCATGCGAGAAATTGTACATGTCGGGAAGAGTATTAAGATTTAAGACACAGACAGGAGTCACAGCCAAAGAAATTAGACCCAAACCTTTAAAGGATCGGACCCTTTTTAGAAATTATCGCCTTAAAAGACATACCCAAATCTAACTGCCTGATGCAAGGATATGCATATTCTTGATACCATTTGAAAGGAAACACTTTGAAGTTTGTGGAAATGTGAAATGAATGTAGGAGAATATAACACATTAGATCTGGTAAAAGATAATACAAAGAACAAAAATGCGTTTTCAATTTTTTTTCATCATCTTTGAAATGCAAGAGAAAGGCCATTATATCAACTGAGTCCAGGCACCATTTAGATTTTGTCCACTAGATGGCAGCAGTGTATGTACAAAGTTTTAGACTGATCCAATTAACCACTGCATTACTGTTAAATGTCCGCCCAAATGTGCCTAATTGGCCAATTGAAACATTTTCAAGTACATAACTGGGCACCCTCCTCAAACAATAGCATGGTATTCTTTCACTGTAATTGCTACTGTAAATTGGAAAGTGCAGTTAGATTAACAAGAATTTAAGCTTTCTGCCCATATAAGGTATGTCTATGTCCTGGGAAATGTTCTTGTTACTTACAACGTCATGCTAATCACATTAGCGCACGTTAGCTCAACCGTCCCGCGGGGGACACACCGATAAAAAAGCAAATACATTAGCTTTGTAAATCAGTTTTAAAAATCTGATTATGTACCCTTGATGAACGGAAAGGACAGAATATCTTCTTGTTTCAATTAAAGCACAATAAAAAAAATGTAATTATCACCACCAACATATACAGGGTGTAATACCAGCCATGGTTGATGCTTTATGCCTATTCGGAAATTATGATATGAAACGTTGATTTGAACATTTTGACCAACTAGTGGGTCAGGCGCCGCCCCACTGTCTGATTCATATTGCGTGATTTTTTTATGATAGTTGTTGATTATATTGACTGTATGGGGGTGGTAAATCAGGAAAAACTGCCTGACAACTGACCTACTTTCGTATTTCATTATGTAACTCGGCAGCACACACACACAAAAACTGAAATCTTTACACTGACAGTGCCAACATTGCTACGTGGTATTTTATACAGTCAATGGAGATCAAGCTTTACGGTTAAAACACCGTGGTGGTTTTTCACTGATAAAATCTCCATAATTATGTTTTCATACTGAAAAAGGGGATTGGTGAACATGAGCTGTTGTACGCACAAGGGCGCACTCTTAAAATCACCAGTTTTAATGACCCAGTCACCCACGAAACAGGGACAAAATAAATGTAGTTTGGTTAAAAAGAGAGAATAACTTTATTTTAACAAGACATTTATGAGACAATACAGATGTTTACCTGCACTAAAACATCTCTTCAGGGTTTCCTTATTACAAGCATGGCCTAGTCAAACTATGTCCAAGACATGTTTCATTCTACACAACCACTACTATATAGAAAAAGATATAAAACCCATTTTCTGAAACAGAAAACAGAAAATGAAGTTGAATAACAAACCAGTCTTATTCTCAAACAGTGAACGGGGTGGAAAATAACTTTTCTTGATCTCTGAGTAAGTGATAACCAACCAGTCACCAAAACAATGGACTTTTTAAGAGCTGGATCTTGCAGTGTTCATTGACGGGACACCTTGTATGAATGTTACTCAAATCTGAGTTGTTTTAGCGGAGGTTGTTTATTTACAAAACAGGAAGGAAACAAAGGCAAGAATGAAAACACTATAGATCAACAGTTATGTATAACTGTGAGCAGGACTTCTTCCGCATGGTATTGGTTCTGTGGTGGGAAATGGGACAAGCTGCAAAGCAGCCGTCTGGGGGGTGGAGGAAGATGTGGGGGAGTACTTGACATGCTAGTAGAGGCCTCCTGTCTGTTGCTGGAAAACGTCAATCGTATCTTCATCCTCCATTTCCAACCGTCAGGAAAAAGGGAGGAAATTAAGACAATTTGATAAAAACCCAATATCAATAGATGACTTGGCATTCATGACAAAAATGTACATAAATTAGCTGTGAATGAAAAGCTTTCTTTAGAAGCCATTTTGCATTTAACATTCTTTCGGCATGCACAAATGTTCATTGGTATTCTCAAAACAGGGAGGAATGCATATTATACAACGGGTGGGTCTAATCCTGAATGTTGATGGGTTTAAAGCGCATTCCAGCCGGTGTCTATTCCACAACTTACCACCAGCTAGATCTATTACGTTAAAATGCCTGTTCCATCTGACTGCGCAATCCACTGTCTCATCAACCCAGCCATAAACTTGGATCTCCACTATAAAAAACATTAGACTTTATCTCACATTTCTTTTAGACAAACATTCCGTTTTCAACAGCGGAGATTTGTATAAACCTTGCTGTCTGTCTCTCCAGCTGTCCCATGTTAATGAACTTGTAGGGGTCGGGAGTCAAACGAGAGAGCGAGGCAGGCAGTGTTTCTCAGCCAGTCGAAATCATGAATAAGCTGGCATAATTTTTTGGGATATATACAAAGAAATATAAATTTAAAAAAGGTCAAACGAAACGAAGTGCAGCTAGTTTGCAGTCTTTCCAGCTTCAGTTTGAAGTTATTGTGTTAGCTGTGTTGTTGGCTAGCTCCTCTAAACAACAGTGCCGTAACAAGAGAGCACATTTTCTATGCCAGGCGAAATCTCGCCTCATTAGCTCATTGTTATGGATGTATCCAAATAAATGTCACTAGAAAACAGCTTACTAATGCCTGCGAGAGACCTGCGTGTAACATACCAACGCCTTACACCCTGACTACACCATTCGCGTCGCGTGCGTGAGCGTTGGAAAATACATTTAGAAATGTATATTATTCAATTATTGCACCCACACTGCTCGCGAGCGTCTGCGTTGCCAAGCTCTAAAATAGAAGTCAGTTCTATTTGTGATGCAGATTGCGCTGCAAGTCCTGCCTCTCCCATCTCCTCATTGGTTAATAGAAGCAGGTACCCATGTGCCATCCCCTCATTGGTTATACCCACGTGGGTGACTGAAAGACGAACGAGGTCGGTGGTGGTAATGCACCTAATTTATGAAAGTTGCCAATCGCAATATAAAGTCCAGAGAAGAAAAAGCCTGGAAGGAGAGATGACTAGAAACGATTCGATTGACCGTTTTATGTGTGGATTAATTTTCAGAGTAGAGGACCTTGTGCATTTCAGGTAAAATAACAACTCAATGTTTATATCCCAGGACAAATTAGCTAGCAACAGCAAGCTAGCTAAATAGGACAAATTAGATAGCAAGTGAAAGCTAGCTAGCTAAATTGCCATAAATGTTTAATGCTTTTTGACCTTTCCCCAAATTAATCTAATTGGTTCAGAGTTTGTTTGATATTTTAACCTGCGTGTCGTGAACGCGTTTGGTGTGAGGGGGCCAAAATGCATTATGCACGTGCGCAGCCGGTTTGGGTTCCGTGTTACTAACATCTGCGTGACGCCTGCATGTTAATGAAAGTCATAAGGTGCATAGTTTATATTTATATTAAATCTCAACCATAAATGTTAGAAATGTACAGTTTTGACCGTGCAAGCCGACATTCCAAAGTAGCCTCCGAGTGTAGCCTAAGGCTTGTGTATTTCCTGTTATCGCTAATGGCCTAGAAGATATTATGTCCAATCTATAGGTAATCTGTCTTTCGCTCAACACCTCATGGCATGGTATGTTATCTTGCCATATACAGATCTAAATGTTGTTAACCAATCACAGACTGTGTTGTTACCAGTTCCCTGTAGCCTACAACAGACAACCAACAACCAAGAGTCGTTTTCGTGGCTTTCAGTCAAATAGAGGAGTTCATAGGCTTTCCCAAATTGTTAAGTTTAGTGTTAGTTAAGGGTTATAGTTTAGGGTTCAGGGTAGGGACATCCTAAGGAATCCGGATAGCAGTGACCATTCATAGAGTAAGAGACGGGCACAGCATTTGAGAGCGTGTCATGTGACACGAACGTGATGTGAACTCGACGGCAGTTTGACGCCTTTGAAAAAAACTTGCCTCCATTAACAGTCCATGTTTATTCATGGATGGTATTTTATGGTGCTAGGAAGACGTTAGCTGACCTCGTAAAAGGTATCAGTAGCTTCACAAGGCTTAATTATGGCATGTTAAACCCCCCATACAGCTTAAACAAATGTAAACGCAGCTACTGTTGTTATTCTGTCTGCACTGTTTGACGGGACTGTAAGTTAGCCGTAGATGGCTAGCGAGCAACCAAGGGATTAGAACGTTGCCAGCCAGTATGGCAATGGAACATTTAGAACAAACGACTGGGTTGCGTCCATAGATACAGAACGACTGGGTCGCGTCTCTGGCAAACGAACCAATAGAACGAACAACCAGTCAGCTTGGGTAGCAACCCTAGATGTGTCGGGACTATATTTTGGGCCTGTCAATAACCAATCAGAGTTGCAGTAGGCTTATATGCAAATAGCCATATACGGATCTGTGCCATTCACTTTGAACAGGACAGCATGAGCAGTCCTGAGTAGATGCACTTGTTTTGAGATCAAAGCGAGAGCTGCATGTAGCCAGCTGTGCACATTTGTTCATATTCTTTGCTAGTGAGTTATTAGCCTAGTTATGGCTAATTTCTTGTCAACAATGGGGGAGTGGTTGCTTCCTACAAGAGCACAAAATGTGTGCATTTCTAGCCATCTTTGAAAAGCAAGTCAGGTAAAGAGCTTTTTTTATGGCTTAAAGGGGCAGCACAGATGGAACAATGATACAGATATTTCAAGCATCCGCTTGGCGTTTCCACTCACTACCAAATATAGTAGTGAGAGGAAGCCAACTGGCCTGCAGTGGGTAAAGATGGATTTTGGCTGACATGCTGCACATTCTCTTATCGATGAAACATTTGATTTCAATACAGTTTTCAGTTCCCAAAACTAGAATGTTATCAACAGAGCGTACTAAGTTTTGTAGACTTTACCCTTTGCAAATGTTTTTTTTTAATTGCATTGTTTAGAAGGAGTGCAGAGGTGAATTGAGTTACTGCACACCCGCACTTCACAGAGTAGCCGTTCCCTAACGGAAATATGCAGATTTATGCTAGAACGCACCAATAGGATCTCGCTAGCTTGTGCTTGGCTCTGCCCACCTCCTTGTCTGTTCTGCCCACTATGACTCATTTGTTCCCAATGGAAACGATAGGCTGTGGTGGCAGTGTTGTATTTTGAGACAGTGTTGAATGAGCTAAGTAGCCAATAGGCAGAGGGTAGCATTTGTCTGATTCTCTGTAGTAATGGTATAGGAATAATAATGAATTGTATTTTGTAAAATGGTTTCTTGCATCAAACACAACAGAGTTAGTCACCTCCTTGTCTGAAGGACAAGTGAATAAACAGGTTAATGTCAAGCCCTGCATGTTTTTTAATTCAAAAGTCTCATAGAATGTAGGCCTACATTGAACACCACACATTTGCTGTTACTGTAGGCTGAATGATAGAACAGCTATTTCCATGTTAAATGTTATGGGATGCATTTTTCTCCATTGTTTTTGATGGTAGGCCTACATTATAATCAAATAGCCACAGCAGCTTACTTGGCCACTGTTAAAACTGTACCTTACAGGGGGTACAGCCTCAGTGATCACAGTTAAACTGTACCTTACAGCGGGTACAGCCTCAGTGATCACAGTAAAACTGTACCTTACAGCGGGTACAGCCTCAGTGATCACAGTAAAACTGTACCTTGCAGGGGGTACAGCCTCAGTGATCACAGTAAAACTGTACCTTACAGGGGGTACAGCCTCAGTGATCACAGTAAAACTGTACCTTACAGGGGGTACAGCCTCAGTGATCACAGTAAAACTGTACCTTACAGGGGGTACAGCCTCAGTGATCACAGTAAAACTGTACCTTACAGCGGGTACAGCCTCAGTGATCACAGTAAAACTGTACCTTACAGGGGGTACAGCCTCAGTGATCACAGTAAAACTGTACCTTACAGCGGGTACAGCCTCAGTGATCACAGTAAAACTGTACCTTACAGGGGGTACAGCCTCAGTGATCACAGTAAAACTGTACCTTACAGCGGGTACAGCCTCAGTGATCACAGTGAACGCGAGCCAGAATCTTTTTTTTTTTAACCTTTATTTAATTAGGCAAATCAATTAAGAATAAATTCTTATTTACAATGACGGCCTACCCCGGCCAAACCTGGACAACGCTGGGCCAATTGTGCGCCGCCCTATGGGACTCCCAATCACAGCCGGATGTGATGCAGCCTGGATCCGAGATGCAGTGCCTTAGACCACCGCACCACTCGGGTTGCACAACATTTTCACAATGTTCAAATCTGCGCTGGGCATACCTGAAATTTACTCAGTGCCAGAAAAAAATAAAGGAACATTGTTCCTATTACCCTTCAATATTTGCAGATCTGAAGGATCTGGATAAGTATTACCCGGGGAGGAGCTTCCAACATACAGATCTGTATATTTTACTATAAGTATTTATATATTTCTGCAACCAGCCCTGTTTACATGTATATCCACCTATCACATCTAAACTGAAACTTACACACACCCACCCACCACTTATGCTGCTGCCGCCATACTGTTTATCATTATTATAATATATTTTTGTTATCCTGCTACCAGTCACTTTCTCCTAATCTCTGCCTGTGTACATATCTACCTCAATACTCCAGTATCCCTGTACATTGTACAACTGGTACTGACCCTGTATTTACTGTAGCTTCCTATCTTAATTCTCATGTTTTTCAATTTTCTTATTAGTTATACTATTTTGATATTGAATGCTGCACTGTAGGGTAAGGCTTACAAGTTAAGCATTTCACTGTACTTGTGCATATGACCACAAAAAAACGGGAAGGGTGCAGTAAGTGCCAAATGGAGGGTTAGGAAACAAATCAGGACTGGCTGAGAAACTCACCATTCACCACCAGCAAAACAGCTCCTTCCCCCTCAGTCTTCTCAAGCTTGGTTTTCTTATAAACACTGTACACACACCAGTAGGCTCCAGAGTCTTCTATGGTCAGGTTTGTGATGGTGATGTCCATTTTGTTGAGTCTTCCGTTAGTCATCAATCTGAGTTTGAACCTCTCGTGGAGGATTAATTTTTCTGTTGCCTGGTGAAAGTAGAGGACTTGAATCTCTTTTGTCAGGCGCATGTACACACTCAGGTTTTCTTGGTCTGGCAGAGAGGTGCTGCAGTGGATGGTCATAGTGTCTCCCTCCTGCTTTCGGACCAGCAGTCCCTTGTTCCCTTTCATGAGCAGATGGGAGAATGGAAGAAAAACACACACCATACAGTACCAGTCAAAAGTTGACACACTTATTCCAGGGTTTTTCTTTATTTTTTCTATTTTCTACATTGTAGAATAATAGTGAAGACATCAAAACTATGAAATAAAACATATGGAATCATGTAGTAACCAAAAAAGTGTTAAACAAATCGAAATATATTTTATATGTGAGATTCTTCAAAGTACGTGTTATTTCATAGTTTTGATGTCTTCACTATTATTCTACAATGTAGAAAATAGTAAAAATAAAGAAAAACCCTGGAATGAGCAAGTGTGTCCAAACTTTTGACTGGTACTGTATGTGTCAGATGTTTGTTCTTTAATGATAAACCAATACCAATCAGTTAAGGAGATCTTCACTACCCAAAACTAGTTTCACACAAGTCTGGGTCTATTTTTGGATTATGAATACAAGGAACCATATACTACTCTACCCTCATTTGAATATTGCACTTGAAAAATAAATGACTTGAAAACAGCTTCTTGTTTTGTACATCTATGATATTGCAACTCTATAGATTACAGTGGACTCCAGAAAAAGGCAATGGCTTTGGACTGTCGTGCCAGAGCATGTAGTTATCAGAAGCAAGCTATTGAAAATCATGTCATTGAAATGAGACTGGAAAACTGTATTGTACTTAAAGAATTCATATTTATTCAAAGAGCACTTATCAAGAGTCGAATGTACATAATATATTTTAAAGTGTAAAACTGACTAGATTAAAATGTTAAATCAAAAACTCTTTCCATCACCTCCCAATAGAAAATTAAAATAAACACCACTCACCTTTCTCAGCCAGGGTGCTGCAAAGGAGACAGAGGAAGATTGCACAACACAGAGAGGGTGCAGACATCGTGCTAAAACAACATGAGCTTCACATTACAACTAAACTGAACCTTCAAATAGCAGGAAATATACAGTATGTCTATACCACAGTGGTGTCTGCTCTAGAACCTCTCCACCAATAGGAACACGAAGTACGCCTACTTTACGGTTAGGTTCTGAACAAATGAGGTAGGCCTAATAAACCAAAAAATTACAAAATAACATACAGAGAATCAAGACCTGAACTTATTTCAGTTGCAATTGTGGGTGTCAGTATGTGACAGAATCATATGTTAGGAATAAATGAGGTTAAACAACAAAACACAATTATTTGACTAACTTGTAATTCACTACATTCCAAAACAAAATAATTACTTTTTACTCCATACATTTTCCCTGACACCTGTGGAGGAAATTAATATTCACGACATACTACAATCGTGGCCAAAAGTTTTGAGAATGACACAAATATTAATTTTCACAAAGTCTGCTGCCTCAGTTTGTCTGATGGCAATTTGCATATACTCCAGAATGTTACGAAGAGTGATCAGATGAATTGCAATTAATTGCAAAGTCCCTCTTTGCCATGCAAATGACCTGAATTCACAAAAAACATTTCCACTGCATTTCAGCCCTGCCAAAAAAGGACCAGCTGACATCATGTCAGTGATTCTCTCGTTAACACAGGTGTGAGTGTTGACGAGGACAAGGCTGGAGATCACTCTGTCATGCTGATTGAGTTCGAATTACAGACTTGAAGCTTCAAAAGAAGGGTGGTGCTTGAAATCATTGTTCTTCCTCTGTCAACCACGGTTATCTACAAGGAAACACGTGCCGTCATCATTGCTTTGCACAAAAAGGGCTTTACAGCCAAGGATATTGCTGCCAGTAAGATTGCACATAAATCAACCATTTATCAGATCATCAAGAACTTTAAGGAGAGCGGTTCAATTGTTGTGAAGAAGGCCTCAGGGCGCCCAAGAAAGTCCAGCAAGCGCCAGGACTGTCTCCTAAAGTTGATTCAGCTGCGGGATCGGGGCACCACCAGTACAGAGCTTGCTCAGGAATGGCAGCAGGCAGGTGTGAGTGCATCTGCACGCACAGTGAGGCGAAGACTTTTGGAGGATGGCCTGGTGTCAAGAAGGGCAGCAAAGAAGCCACTTCTCTCCAGGAAAAACATCAGGGACAGACTGATATTCTGCAAAAGGTACAGGGATTGGACTGCTGAGGACTGGGGTAAAGTCATTTTCTCTGATGAATCCCCTTTCCGATTGTTTGGGGCATCCGGAAAAAGGCTTGTCCGGAGAAGACAAGGTGAGCGCTACCATCAGTCCTGTGTCATGCCAACAGTAAAGCATCCTGAGACCATTCATGTGTGGGGTTGCTTCTCAGCCAAGGGAGTAGGCTCACTCACAATTTTGCCTAAGAACACAGCCATGAATAAAGAATGGTACCAACACATCCTCCGAGAGCAACTTCTCCTAACCATCCAGGAACAGTTTGGTGACGAACAATGCCTTTTCCAGCACGATGGACACCTTGCCATAAGGCACAAGTGATAACTAAGTGGCTCGGGGAACAAAACATCGAAATGTTGGGTCCATGGCCAGGAAACTCCCCAGACCTTAATCCCATTGAGAACTTGTGGTCAATCCTCAAGAGGTGGGTGGACAACCAAAAACCCACAAATTCTGACAAACTCCAAGCATTGATTATGCAAGAATGGGCTGCCATAAGTCAGGATGTGGCCCAGCAGTTAATTGACAGCATGCCAGGGCGGATTGCAGAGGTCTTGAAAAAGAAGGGTCAACACTGCAAATATTGACTCTTTGCATCAACTTCATGTAATTGTCAATAAAAGCCTTTGACACTTATGAAATGCTTGTAATTAGATTTCAGTATTCCATAGTAACATCTGACAAAAATATCTAAAGACACTGAAGCAGCAAACTTTGTGGAAATTAATATTTGTGTCATTCTCAAAACTTTTGGCCACGAATGTATACGGTTTAATTAGACATAGAATTCTGTTTTTTACTTAATTTGTTAAATGCTAGTATTTTTCTAACCTGATACAAAGTTGTCTTTATGTGACAGTCACGACTGGGTGATTTCGTAAGATCCGTTTGGGTGCGACCGCAGCATGTGACACATCCCGTGGTTTTCTGCAGGAACTCAGCTGTATGGGAAGTTGCAGGAAGGAGCACATTAAAGTGTGAACTGTGACGAACGCAGTTATATGGTTGAGCCCTTGTGCTATCAACCTCAGGCTATCTCCTTTTAGACACTATGCTCCGCCCGTTTCCACCCATCTGCTAAACTGCCACGAAGATAGAGGTTGCATTTTCTATAAAAGCTGAGAGCCAACGCTATTCGTTGGGCTTTCTGATTACGCACTGTTGAGTGATTGTCATTTATTGCTTCATTTTTGCAAATCTTATAATAAAGTTTTTTGAAAGAATCTTCAGTCTCTCTTCCTATAGAATGTCTACCACACACCCAAAAGTACTTGTTACATTTCGAATGCTTAGCAGGACAGGAAAACTGCCCAATTCACAAGCTTAGCAAGAATGATGCAATGTTTAGCAATAAGGTGGAGACAGGGGTATGAATACTACCATGGGGGAGGCCATGTCTGTGTCTGAATTACAGTTGTATCGACCCTTTGGGAAGAATTAAACTTGGTTAAGCTTCTCTAGTGTCTGAGTTATTTACTCAAAATTATAACCTAACACTACATAACATATCCTCTAGTCCCAGACATGAGAGGTGAATGATTCAAGTATGCCATATCAGCTATGTTTTTTGTAAAGGCAGTAAATGAGACTGGCAGTAAACTTAACCTGGGCTGTTAACTTACCTTGGGTATGTGGTAAGTTGATCCTCCAGACAGTGGAAGTTAAGCTTTCTTCACATTTCTGTACTGAATGAAATATTACCACTACCTATATAAAACCACGTCTATCTTTATTTTCCAAACACAATTCAACGCAATCACTTTGTCTTTTAATGATTTTAAGCATATTTTATCACAGGCTTCACACCTTACAAAGGCTTTGCACTTTTAAAAACATTTTTAACATAGGCCAGGCCCTTTTAACATAGGCCAGGCCCAAATCAAAATTGTATTTGTCACATGTGCTGAATACAACAGGTGTAGACCTTACAATGAAATGTTTACTTACAAGCTGTCATGACGTTGGCCTGAGGGGGAGGTAATTGAAACCCATAAATACCATTCCCCTTTTTCCTCTCTCTACTCTACCGATGTGACTATTGAAAATCCCTTTGTTAACATTGAGAGAGAGTCTGGTGACATCAAAAGATGGGAAACGGAACCAATATTTCGGTAATCCAACCAGTTGAAAATATGCGTTGGGACTTAATGAATATGATGTCAGTTCAGTTGGCATCTGAGACATGATTACTGATGATAGGACGACAAACTATCTTAGAAAATCTACACATTCTAGTTATCAGATTCACATGGAATTGTTGTGCAATTTAAATGTTTAAATATGAAACTATTTGTGAAAATATTAAATGTAATTGTTAGCTTCTTAATGAGAGAACGGTTTGTCAGAAGAACACCACTCTGCTCACTCAGAGGCCCCGCCCAAGTGAACAGACAGTGGTTCTTAATGAGAGAACGGTTTGTCAGAAGAACACCACTCTGCTCACTCAGAGGCCCCGCCCAAGTGAACAGACAGTGGTTGTAAACTATGAAACACGGCCCTCTCTCCAAATCCTATATAAGCCCCTTGACGAAAATGTAACTTTCTGTTCCAAGGACGTGAGGACTTACCGTCCCCATGTTGAAAGGACAAAGACCACCTACAGAACTAAGTCAACCTCAGCAAGAACCTAACGAAATTGGCATCGAATTTCAATGTGAATGTGATGACCTACACGCCGGGAGGATGAATTTCGACTATACTAGCCAGAATATAGCATGAGCTTAAAAGTATGACAACTTGGTATGAACTTTGAACTCTTATTCACTCCAGAAGTGATACCTCCTAGCCGTTGAGTTAGCAGCAGCCGCTGTAAACGTGGGCTAGGAAAGGACGGACGACGTATCCAGTCTAACACACACAACGATAATACAAAGTATCTGTTCTACCACCAGACATTATTCAAAGGACAACCCGGCCTACCATCTATGACCAATCTACCAAAGCGCAGCTCAGAGTAAATATTTATTGCATATTCCTTTTCAAATGGGCGGTTATTTAGAATGCATAAGATTCTGTATTTATGATAGCATAGCTTCTCCCTTTGTTACTCAGTCTTCCCGCTCTTTCACTCACCCCCTCTCTTTCTGTAACCAGCTGTCATATCTGTTCCGTCCACCTGGGACGTTTTCCTTTATGACATAATTTGTAATAAATGTATGATACACTCTGTGTATATGTAATTCTGTGTGATTATTTAGGTATTTAGTAAATAAATAATCAAACCAAATTTTGTATTGCTGATTCAACTTGTTAGCCAGGGTTCGTGAAGATAACCAAGAACTTTCAGATGAGACTAAATAAGGTGACGATTAAATATTGACTGCTATTGATGTAAAAGATTACTAGGTCTTACTAGGTCTAAGAGTTTATTCGGAAGATAACAGCTCTATAAACATTCTTTCATGGTGCCCCAACTTTCTAGTTCATTATTTACCTGATTAGCTTAATCAGTTTAATTAGCTTAATCAGGTAATATTAATTACAGAGAAATTATTTTATAGAAATGCATGTCATATCACTTAATCCGGCATAGCCAAAGACACGACAAAGCCCTTAACCAACAATGCTTTAAGAAGTTAAGAATAAAAACATGTTAACATAAATAATAAAAGTAACAAACATCAGCAGTAAAATAACAATAGCGAGACTATATACAGGGGGTACCGGTACAGTAAATGTGCGGGGCACCGTTTCATCAAGGTAATTGAGGTAATATGTACATGTAGGTAGAGTTAAAAAGTGACAATGCATAGATAATAAACAAAGTAGCAGCAGAGTAAAAGAGGGGTCTGGGTAGCCCTTTGATGAGCTGTTCAGGAGTCTTATGGCTTGGGGGTAGAAGCTGTTAAGAAGCCTTTTAGCAGAGATAACAGTCTATGACTAGGGTGGCTGAAGTCTGACAATTTTTAGGGCCTTCCTCTGACCCTGCCTGGTATAGAGGTCCTGGATGGCGGGAAGCTTGGCCCCAGTGATGGTAGTGCGTACGGCCCAGTACATCTGTAGTGCCTTGCAGTCGGAGGCCGAGCAGTTGCCATATCAGGCAGTGATGCAACCAGTCAGGTTGCTCTCTGGTGCAGCTGTAGAACCTTATGAGGATCTGAGGACCCATGCCAAATCTTTTCAGTCTCCTGAAGGAAAATAGGTTTTGTTGTGCCCTCGTCATGACTGTCTTAGTGTGCTTGGACCATGATAGTTGGTGATGTGGACACCAAGGAAGTTCTCAACCTGCTCCACTATAGCCCTGTCGATGAGAATGGGGGTGTGCTTGGTCCTCCTTTTCCTGTAGTCCACAATCATCTCCTTTGTCTTGATCAAATCAAAGTTTGTCACGTGCGCCAAATACAACAGGTATAACCTTACAGTGAAACGCTTACTTACTAACCAACAGTGCGATGTAAAAAATAGGTATTAAGTGAACAATAGATAAGTAAAGAAATAAAAACAACAGTAAAAAGACAGTGAAAAATAACAGTAGCGAGGCTATATACAGCAGCGAGGCTATAACAGTAGCGAGGCTATATACAGGCACTGGTTAGTCGGGCTAATTGAGGTAGTATGCTAGGTTTACGACCTCATATTGAAGCTTAGAGAGACCCCAACTGATGTGTAGAACAACCTTAAAATTATCTACTTTGGTTTAGATCATGGGTGGGCAACTCCAGTCCTCGAGGGCCTGATTTGGTGTAACATTTTTTCTCCATCCCTAGCCAACACAGCTGATTAATCAAATTGCATTCAAAACTGAAGATCATGATTATGTGATTATTGGAGTCAGGTGTGTTAGTTGGGACTGGGGAAAAACTGTGACACCAATCAGGACCTCAAGGACAGGAATTGCCCACTCCTGGTTTAGATACAAGCGCCATGAAACCTCTAACACAGGGCTGCCCAACCCTCTTCCTGGAGATCTACAGTCCTGTGGGTTTTCAGTCCAACCCTAATTTAACACACCTGATTCTACTTATTAGCTGCTCAACAAGACCTTAACTAGCTGAATCAGATATGCTAAATTAGGGTTGGACTGAAAACCTCCAGGACAGTAGATCTCCAGGAAGAGGATTGGGCAGCCCTGCTCTAACACAAATTAATTTGACTTGGTGAACATCTGTTTTTTTGGACCTAACTTGCTTACAACTTTTTCCATGTGGTTTCTTCCTTCACAGACTCCATGAAAGGATTACCTCTTCCTAAATATTTGGTCAAATGATTTCTGTATGGTTTCCAAGAAACAAGGGTGTCTCAACTTACCCCTTTGGATCAACTTACCCCACTCTCCCCTAAATGTTTAGTTATTTTGCTTTACCCAACATAACTTCACCCATGACTGAATCAACCAGTTATTTGGATAAGCATTTAAGGTAGGCCTAAACCTGTGTCAAGCCGCTTACTTTCAGTGTTTTAAATTTGATATATTGTATTATCAGAACTATTACATTTGTGGTTTCTAACTAAAACAAGGGACTTTGATTTAACTTGAGATTAATTAAATTATAACTTTACATTCCGACCCGGACACATGGTGTCCTCGTGCTATTAGACTTTCACGTGCACCAATGACAGTGGGCATTCATGCTGGGATTGTAGGCCAATTTGGAACTCTAGAATGACTTACATTACCAATCATGCTATATTAATTATCCAATCTGCTGGCATGGAATTATGTGATACTGTATCATATCATCTTTTACACTGCTGCTCTGTTTATTATCTATGTATGGTCACTTTACCTACATGTACATATTACCTTGACTAAATGGTGCCCCCGCATTTACTGTACCGGTACACCCTGTATATAGCCTCGCTATTGTTATTTTACTACTGCTGTTTGTTACTTTTATTATCTATGTTAACACGTTTTTTCTTCTTAACTTCTTAAAGCATTGTTGGTTAAGGGCTTGTAAGTAAGCATTTCATTGTAAGGTCTACACCTGTTGTATTCAGCGCATGTGACAAATTCAAATTTGATTTGACAACAGGGCCTGGCCTATGTTAAAACATTTTTTTTTAAGTACAAAGCCTTTGTAAGGTGTTAAGCTTGTGATAAAATATGCTTAAAATCATTAAAAGACAAAAAAGTATTCGCATTGAATTGTGTTTGGAAAATAAAGATAGACATGGTTTTATAAAGGTAGTGGTAATATTTAATTCAGTACAGAAATGTGTAGAAAGCTTAACTTCCGCTGTCTGGAGGATCAACTTACCACATACCCAGGTTAAGTTTACTACCAGCTGGACATGCCCCCTAGGGAGTTTCTTCGGCCGGAGGGGGCGGCTGCGTTGGTGGCGGCTCCCGAGGGGGCAGAGGGCTGTGGTGCCTCCTCCTTCTCTTCAGGTTCCTCGGGGCAGTCTACTTTACCACACAACAGAGGAGACGACACTATCAGGGTCATCACTATCTGGCCCACTGATCACAGATCTGATCCATATGAATCACGACTAAGGCTGCGTTTACACAGGCAGCCAAACTGATCTTTGGCCCAATTATTGGCAAGAGAGCTGATCTGATTTCTCAAAAGTCAATTTGTGGTAAAAAAAAAAATGAATATTGGGCTGCCTGTGTAAACACAGCCTATGATCTAGCCGTGCTAGAATGGAGAGAGGCACAGCACTTACTCACCAGAAACACTATTATATACTGAACAAAAATATAAATGCTGCATGCAACAATTTAAAATAATTGACTGAATTGCAGTTCATTAGACCCAAATCAGTGAATTCAAATAAATTAATTAGGCCCTAATCTATGGATCACACGACTGGGAATACAGATACCTTCAAAGAAATTGGCCTTGAGATCTCGTCATGGTATTTCTAAGCTTTCAAATTACCATCAATAAAATGCAATTGTGTTCGTTGTCCTTAGCTTATCTGCCCATAACATAACCTCGCCGCCACAAATGGGGCACTATATTCGCAACATTGACATCAGCAAACCACTCGCCCACAAGACGCCATACACATGCTCAGCGGTTGGACATAATGCCAAGTTCTCTAAAAAGACATTGGAGGTGGCTTATGGTAGAGAAAAGACCATTAAATTCTCTGGCAACAGCTCTGGCAGAGATTCCTGCAGTCAGCATAGCAATTGCAAGCTGCGTCAACTTGAGACATCTGTGGCATTGTGACAAAACTGGACATTTTAGAGTGGCGTTTTATTGTCCCCAGCACAAGGTGCACCTGTGTAATGAGCATGCTGTTTAAATCAGCTTCTTGATATGCCACATCTGTCAGGAGAAATGCTCACAATAAGGGATGTAAACAAAGTTGTGCACAATGAGAGAAATAAGCTTTTTCTGCATATGGAACACTTCTGGGATTTATTATTTCAGGTCATGAAACAAACACTTGACATGTTTCTTTTATATTAATGTTCAGTGTAAATCTCATCCAAACCTTGAATTGATAGAAAATATGATGTATCTGACAATAGTAGCACTTTTGTTGTAGCAAGGACAACTGTTATAGAAATCCATATGATTTATATGTTTAAGGTAAATGGTAAGATAATGACTAAATTATTTATACGTTCAAATTAATGTTAAAGCAATAACATTGCTAACAGTATTCCACCCTGTCACGGTGTAATGGAGTGAAATGTATTTTGAATCACATGTGCATAGGAAAAGAGGAACTGTTAACAGACGAGGAACTGTGGCAGACAACTTGTGACCACTGTGAAACTGATAACAGGGAAAGGGGTCCCCCCACCCAGGGGGGGAGAGAAACCGTTAGATTTGCAATAGATTGTGTAATATATTGCAGGATATGATAAGCAATGTGTGTGTTTAGGAGAAGACTGGTAAATAGTATTGACAGTGTTAGGAGAAGAGGGGCATTTATGACCAAATGTGAAGTATATAACCCAATGTGCATTGTATGATATTTAGAGCTCTCGTGAATAAACATTCTGATTATTGTAAGCTGGGACTCTGTCTGTTTCATTCAACTAGAATCTTACAAATTCTGGGTTGCAGACTGAGTAGTTTAATTGAAGTTCAGTTTATGAACATTGATAACATAATTCCCGTAACAATTTGGTCCTTCGGAGCCGGATTCCAATACCTGTCCCTGCCGTCCGAAGGTACCATGCCGAAAACCGTGCACGGACAGGTCATTGACCAGTAAATTAAAGATCTGTCCCCTGACATTGGGGTTCCATAACAGGCCGGTATATATCTAAGGTCAGCAGAGACGGTGACGGAATCTAACCCACACTGCTTTTCCCAGCCTACGAGACGAAGGTCAGTAAATCTTTATTCACGAATTTGGGGGAATGATTTAAGATATCTTTGATTTGATGTTCTAAATACTTAGAATTTATCAATAATAGGAGCTTAGTTATTCTAAACAGATTCACTAGGAGGTTTTTACTTTGTGTATTAACCAAAATCGATAAGGGAGGTACATGTGCACTACCATAAATAAAACTAGCTTAATAATTGAGGTCTGTGAGGGATGGCCGAGAGGTTATTAAGAAGGGATATTAAATAGGTACTGTGAGATAGGACGGTAATTCTATGCGAACAAAATAATTCAAATGGTCAATTAACAAGAGTGAATTAACCATAGATCCGATTCAAAAGACAATACTGAAATAAAGTCCAAAACGGAGGAGAGGCGAGAGATTTGAATTAAACGAAACGCGGTAACCTAATCATAGATCCAAATTAATAGATTTGAATGAAACGAAATAAGATAAACTAATCATAGATCCAAACTAATAGTCATAACACAACAGAACCAGGTTAAAATAGGAAGTAAAGGTTCTAATGGATGTGGAGAACTTATGGGCGATGAACGATATATGGAATCAAAAGATAAAATAAATATTTATTTCGGTCCAAAATGGAGAAAGAAGTATGAATTTGATGGAAGTCTAGATGTAGGAAAGTTGGAATTATTATAAAGCAGATTGTCACGAATCCCGCTTCCTGAGTCTGTTTTTTTCTGTGTTCTGTCCTGGAGTGTTTTTCCGGTGTCCTGGAACGCACCCTGTCTGGTTGCCGGGCGACGTAGCTAGTTGGGAGATCTCTGATTACCCGCACCTGTATCCCATCAGCTATCTGCACACCTGGTCCTGATCATCACCCCTCCACTTCATAAGCTCTGACCTGACATCCATTCCCTGCCGGATCGTTAGCCATGAACAGTATGTTGTGCCAGCGTATCAGCCTCCAGTTTGATAGAGTTTGTTTTGTTGTTTTGTACGTCTTGCTTGCCTTGAACTTACCTCCGTTTGTTCTGTCTACAGTCATTCACCCGGAACACTCACCCCATCCCTGCCTGGTCGTCGGTGGCTTCTGTTACTCCCTTGGATCTGCCTATTCACTCCCATCAACTCACCTCCGCTGCCCGCTCCGCCACCTGGATCTTTCTACCTCTACGTTTAAACTTGTAAATAAATACTCACCTTCGTCCTACTCTCCTTGTCCTGGTCTGCTTCTGGGTTCTACTTTAGAAAACCGTAACACAGATACAATAGACGTGTGTAGATAATCAAGGGAAACAGCAGGTCGATGGTTAGATATAGCCAGGGTGTGGCTGTCTGAAGCCCGGAAAAGAAGGCAAGAAGGCAAGTGTAGAGAAAGAGTGGGAGAAAGTTTCAAGAAGGATATCAGCAGGGGGAAATTATGTGCGTGTGAGAGAGGTTTATTGACCAGTCAAAAGTCATAAGAAGCGGTAACTCGTATACGTGTGAGACCTAATAACGTATCAAGAGTCACAATAGTAATTATTCCTAAATTCAGAGAAGGAGAAAGAGAGAAACAGAGACAACGAGAGCAAGATAGAGAGAGACAGAGAGAGAACAAGAGAAAGCGAGAGCAGAGAGTGAGTGAGTTACATGTCATTTTAGAAGTTCTTATTTACTGAGTTTTAATTAAATACGTGAATTCTCTTGACCTATATCATGACTTTCCATTGTGGATTGATCATCCTCATTGGAAAGCTATTTGGATGGAGAATTTAAGGTCATTTGCAATACTGATTTCAAGGTAATTTGTGAAATTGATAATTATGATGAAGTTATTTGAAATGTTGTTTTATCCTTTGACCAGTAGTAGTGTTTTTTTTATACATTACTCTCAAGGAGAGTTATGTGTTAAAAATGGAGGAGGATACGGTCCTTTGAGGTTTGGACAGGACATATTTTAAGCCAACAGGGCAGGAAAATAGATTGAGATAGAAAAATTGTGATTTTATAAGCGTTAAAATTAATTTCATTAATTATGAAAATAAATATGTTGCAGTTCTTAGGGATGGTAAATTACTGTAGATAATGGATCCCACACTATGCAATATATATTAAAATATTGATGAGACTGATTTAAGATCAACCCATGTTATTGTTAGATAAAATACATTGGACTCCTGAAGGAGAGATTTCATTAGTACAGAAAACATATGCTATGTTTAGCATTCGTTTTGGCTTTATTTAATCATTAGAAGATTTTTATTGAAATAGTAGAAAGTTGACAGGGATATATGGCATCTGTTGTGATCCAGGATCATTGAGAGTAGAGATAATTAAGTTTAACTATGTAATAATCTTCGAGATTACTACCATAGACATGTTGATTTTTCTTAAATCCATGAGTGAAAACAGGGAGACAGTGAGACAGTTGGTCAATATTTGGAAACAGAAACCCTATTTGATATTGACAGTAATGGGACAGTAATGATCCTCCATGTGGAAGCCAAATGTTGATATGTGTAGGCAATATATTGGTGGCGAATCCCTCCCAGAGGGGCTGTGAAGCGGACACTCTAGCTCTGTTAGTGTTCTTAGCAGAACAACGTCACCTACTCCTCCCGATTAGATGAAGTAGCCCAAGCAATGCCACTATGTTTGCAGTCTGTGGTGACAGCAGCTCAGGCACTTGAGGACTCGGCATCTGTTGTGCTTTATCATGATTTGACTTTAAAAGTTCCACATGTCGTATCCATACTGTTGTTAGAACATAAAATGGCTTACATGTCACCAGCTGGACATCTGTCTTGTATGATCATTATTTTGAACATGCCTAATTTGACAATAGAAGATTGTACTACTTTGAACCCCTCCACATTAGTTCCTATTGCAACATATGGCAGCTGTTAGGATATTTTATAATTATTTTAGAATTATTAAATAATTCTACCCAGAAACTTAACCATTAGGATTAGAGGTTAGGTAGCATGTAGGGGGGTAGAAAGGAATGTCTGTGTGTGTGCCTAAAGAAAACTCTGTGGATCATTAACCTATGTTTGAACCGACTAAGCTATAACTCTGTGGAGATATGGTTAGACAGCTCAAGCCCCTACAGGTTTTCCGTATCTGGGGGGTGGGGACTGGAACTGTCAGCTAAGTGGTAATAAACTGTGGTAAAACTTCAAGAGATAATCCAGATTAGTGTGTATGTATGTGCGTTAGTAATAGAAGGGATAAAAATAACGGTTTTGTATATGCCCGTCAGAGATCTCTCGAGAATAAACGCTTTTGATTAATTTGGACACGGGTCTCTGTCTATTTTATGCAAATAAGAATCTTACAAATTCTTAAACGGACAGAGTGTTTGCATTGTAATAATTAAATTGGTTAAAGAACATTTAGGAAACAAATTCCTTCATCAGCAGCCCACATGATTGTGTAACAAAAACTGAGAAAGTTGTCTTACCATGACCCGATTTGACTGATCTAGCTTTATCTGATGGGGAACTGACTATGTTTGTAGATAGATCATCAAGAAAGAATCCTGATGGCACTAATGCAACAGGATATGCTGTAGTTACAGAAACAGAAGTTTTGGAAGCAGAGTCGTTACTGAGAAACTATCCAGCACAACAAGCAGAAATAGTAGCACGGGTTAAAAGAGGAAGTAAACATAGACAAAGCTATATTGAAAAATTATCAGTCTAGAGCACCAGTAAAAGAGATTTTTGAAATGGGAGAAGTTAGGAGCAATTTATAAGAACGGTATTTGGTATCATGATAAGTTACCCATACTGCCTAAGTCATTGTTTAGATATCCTCAACAGGGAGGATGGTAGAGCAGGCGGTAGAACAGGTAAGGAAAGACTGGTAGAGCAGGTGGTAGAGCAGGTTAGGAAAGACTGGTAGAGCAGGTGAGGAAAGACTTAGTGGCCTATAGGATAACTACTTTAAAAAAAAATTTGGGGTGTAGAATATCCATTCCAACAATTGGAAATGGACTTCATTGAACTATTCCGAAGTGAGGGAAAGAAGTGGTGTTTAATAATAATAGATACGTATATTAAATGGGTAGAAGCGTTCCCAACTTACTTGATGGACACGATTAGGGTAGCTAAAATATTAGGTAAAGATATTATCCCTAGAGATGGTTTACTAGGATCTATCTCTTTAAATAATGGATTACATTTTAGCTAATCAGGTAAACCATATAGAATGCCAGAGTTAGGGAGACCAGAACCGGTAGACATAGAAGTTGAAGATATACTAGCAGAACACATGAGAAGAATGTTTGTTAACCTGTTGGGGATGAGGGCGCTGTTGTGGCTATTTATGCTAATCGTGTAATTTTTTGAAACGGCTTCCCACAAAGTTCTTGATCGTACAATATGCATATTATTATTATTATTGGATAGAAAACAGTCTATAGTTTCTATAGGAGTTGAAATTTTGTCTCTAAGTGGAACAGAGCCCATTCTACAGCAATTTCCCTGACATGGATTCAGATTTCAGAAATGTTGGCCACTTTTCTGGAGTCAGTTAAAAGGGCACTGTTATTGATATGACTATACGGACACTGCTTACGTCTTCCCCTGGATGTCTTTACGTGATGACGATTTGAATCAGGTCGATTGCGCGTTCACAGGCACTATAAATTAAAAAACCCTGAGGCTAGTCAGTCTTTTGGAGCTGCGTCAAGCGCCTAGAGGCCACCGACCCGCACCTGTTCCAAGCCTTAGTGGAGGGAGTAATATTACTCGGGTCATGTTTCTACTCGTTATGGGAGTTAAAAACATCATAAGGTAGTTAATTTAAAGCGTTTTATAGCAATTTATATCCGTTTAGTGCGATTTTGGGACATTTATTTCTGAAACGCTGTGAGTTGCTGGGCACGCTTCCAGTTCATCCCGAACGCAGTTGGCATTTCCACATGGCAAGAGGACAGCTTTCCACCAAAAGACGATTGGACCCAAGAAAGGATCCTTTGCCCAAGATACCGATGGAAGAACAGCTCAAAGTAGGACATTTTTATTATGATAAATCGTGTTTCTGTCGAAAAGTGTTAGTGGCTTCGGACGCCATGTTTTTTGACGTAGCTTCGCTTGGCGCAAGCTGTATTGAAAAGTAAGGATAATTTAAAAAATGTAATTCCGCGATTGTATTAAGAATTAAATTGTCTATCAATCCCTGTCCACCCTATATTTTTTAGTCACGTTTATGAGTATTTATGTATAAGAGTAGATCACTGTCTAAGTGGCGCACAGACTTTTTCTGACCAGCTGAGCTACATTTCACATTGTCTAACCATGATTTTGGTGGCTAAATATAAACATTTTCGATCAAACTCTATATGGATTGTGTAATATGATGTTACAGGAGTGTCATCTGAAGAATTCTGAGAAGGTTAGTGAAAAAATTAATATATTTTGGCGATGTTTACTTTTATCGCTCACTTTGGCTAGAATCAATGCTGGGCTGCTATGTGCTATGTGCTATGCTAATATAACGATTTATTGTGTTTTCGCTGTAAGACACTTAGAAAATCTGAAATATTGTCTGTATTCACAGGATCTGTGTCTTTCGATTCGTGTATGCTGTGTATTTTTACGAAATGTTTGATGATTAGTAAGTAGGTAAACACGTTGCTCTAAGTAGTTTTTCTATTCCATTTGTGACGGTGGGTGCAATTGTAAACTATGATATCTACCTGAAATATGCACTTTTTTCTAACAAAACCTATCCCATACCATAAATATGTTATCAGACTGTCATCTGATGAGTTTTTTTATTGGTTAGGGGCTATAAATATCTTAGTTTAGCCGAATTGGTGATAGCTACTGGTGTTGGTGGACAAATAAAAGATGGTGGATTATGCTAATGTGTTTTTAGGTAATAGATGTACATCTTTACATATTGTGTCTTCCCTGTAAAACATTTTAAAAATCGGACATGTTGACTGGATTCACAAGATCTGTGTCTTTCATTAGCTGTATTGGACTTTAATGTGTGAAAGTTAAATATTTAAAAAAAATATTTTTTTTGAATTTCGCGGCACTGGTTTTTCAGTGGGGGTGGGGGGGGAGTGCCGCTAGCGGCACTCTCATCCTAGACAGGTTAACCAAACCCGTATGTCCAAGATTTTATGCCCAACAGGAGAACTACAGAAGGAGATTACACACAGGATTCGTCCAGGAGACTGGGTCTAGGTCCAATCACTAAAGAAAAAGGACTGGAAGCAGCCACGGTGGGAGGGGCCATACCAAGTACTCCTGGTGACTGCCTTCGCGGTGAGAATAGCTGAAAGAGCTACCTGGGTTCATGTCACACATTGCGAGAGGGTAAGACACACTGACACTGTTGAACAATCACAGAGATAGAAGAACCGAATACCAATAAGGTTCGGGGGTTACCTCTCTAACGAAGATTCCCTAACCCGCCCTATCCTCCCTGTGTGCTTTCATAGAAGTGAAAGTATGGGTTGGCCTCTGGCTGATGATATGCTCTCTGGGAAGGGGTGGGGCTTTACAGGAGTGCTGCTTGGTCTGAGCTGTTTGATTGTGGGAGCCATATTCCTAATACACCATGACCCACCCGAGAAGGCAGAAGGGGGTAACTTGACCCATAGTGTAGACGATGAGGATTTTGTATTACCAAAGTATAAAAGGTCACTTGAACTGGATAGAAGGGAAGTGATAGTAGAGTTAGGGAAGGATGTCTCAGTTGAGTTATATGTAGCCCAAATGGGGTCCCTAACCTCTTGGCAGTCTAGAACTATGGGCCTTTATGGAAGATATCTGTGCAGGTCCCCGTGTAACTCATGAAAGCAGGTCATAGCTCGCACAGAGAGGGAGGGCTATGTAAACCCACACTCCCAATATGGAAGCAGATGGAGTATAGTAAAGGTGAGAGTTTGACTGCAATCCGGAACAAGGGAAGTATTGCATAAAGGTACGAATTACCATTAAAAATGTAAAGAAAGAGGATCTAGGGTTATGGTATGTTGGTTTTGACCAGGTTTCGGTCGACACTACAGTACCATTCCGGGTAGCAGAGATTAGAGCCGGTGATAGTTCTATGGCCAGTCAGAATCCAAGCAGTTCCCCTGACAAAACGGATATTACCAGTGCAGTCATCCAGAGCCAAGGACCGGTGCAGATAGTTCAGACAAAAGATCTTAAGGAAGTGATTGAGGTGGAGACTGGGTTTGGGGATTCTAACCTGTCGTTGGAGTGGATTCAGTATACAGCTAAAAAGGCCTAGAGCGGATGTCTGGTGGTTGTGTGGAGGTATGAAGCTGTGGCCTAACCTGCCTACAAATTGGACCGGTATTTGTGCATTAGTACAGTTAGGCATGCCCTTCACTCTTATCAAACACAAAGACCTAGTGCCAGGTAGGAGAGAGAGAAGGAGTGCTCCGCCAGGATCTTTTGACAATAGAGTTTACATTGATAGCATTGGAGTTCCAAGGGGGGTACCTGATGAGTTCAAAGCTAGGAATCAGATATTGGCTGGATTGGAATCAAGCACCTTCTGGTGGTCAACTCTCAACAAAAATGTAGATTGGATAAATTATATCTACTATAACCAACAGCGTTTCATCAACTATACTAGAGATGCAATAAAAGGGTTGGCAGAACAAACAGCTGCATCTAGTTTGATGGTATGGCAGAATAGAATAGCATTGGATTTGTTACTAGCTGAGAAGAGTGGGGTGTGCGTGATATTCGGATTGGAATGTTGCACTTTCATCCCCGATAACACAGCTCCTGACGGATCAGTGACCAAGGCCCTGGCTGGTTTAACCACATTAGCTCACGAATTAGCGGAGAAATCTGGGGTGGATCATTCTCTGACAAATTGGTTTGACAGTATGTTTGGTAAATGGAAAAATGTCATAATCACTGTGTTATGGGCAACTTTCAGCTGTATGACTGTGTTGGTATTATGTGGGTGCTGTTTGATTCCCTGTGTGAGAGGTCTCATTTCCAGGACTCTGGAGAGGTCGATGACGCAACAGATGGTGAGATACGGACCAATTCCGAGCTCTGGCCTGTGGGATGATGAATACATGCCTCCAAACATAGTAGATGATTCTGGTTCCTTCACTTACGAGGAGCCCATGTTGGATGAACCCATTTTTTATGTTTAGACTGTTTTTTAATGAAGATTATGACGAAAATCTTGACAAGAAGAGTTATGATTGGATGTAGGCCTAAGACAGTCATTAATGAGGATAAGATGTAAATACATATATTGGTTTTGTGTGGTTGATTTTGGGTGACATTGATAATTTCAATAAAAATAGATGTGTAATTGTGTGTATAATATTTAGTCAAAGGGTGGATTGTTATAGAAATTCATATGATTTATATGTTTGGTAATGGTAAGATAATGACTAAATGATTTATACGTTCAAATTAATGTTAAGGCAATAACTAACAGTATTCCACCCTGTCACGGTGTAATGGAGTGAAATGTATTTGAATCACATGTGCATAGGAAAAGAGGAACTGTTAACTTCTTAGAACTAGGGGGCGACATTTTCACATTTGGATGAATTGGTGCCCTAATTGAATGGCCTCGTACTCTGTCCTAGATCATATGATATGCATATTATTATTACTATTGGATAGAAAACACTGAAGTTTCTAAAACTGTTTGAATTATATCTGTGAGTAAAACAGAACTCATATGGCAGGCAAACTTCCAAACAGGAAGTGAAAATTCTGAAATGGGTCGCTGTGAGGGGCATCGCCTATACAAATGTCTTATATTTATGGATCTGTATGCACTTCATACGCCTTCCACTAGATGTCAACAGGCAGTAGAACGTGGAATGAAGCGTCTAGCCTGATGTGGGACCGGATGAGAGCCATTGGAGTGACTGGTCAGGCATATTGCCAGTTCTTGGCCACGCACACTGCGCATGTGATGTCCTTCCTTGCTATCGGTTATATAGATATGAAGAAATTCTCCGTTTGGGACGTTATTGGATATATATGAGAAAAACATCCTGAAGATTGATTCTCAACTGAGTTTGACCAGTTTATTCGATTTGTAATATCACTTTTTGAAGTTTTCGTTCGTTAGCGTAAATTTGGATGGACACGTGAACTACACATGCTAGCCAAAGTTGCTAATTCGACAGAAGTAATGGACATTATAAAACAAAACAACGATTTATTGTGGAACTAGGATTCCTGGCACTGCATTCTGATGAAAGATCATCAAAGGTAAGGGGAATATTTATGATGTAATTTCGTATTTCTGTTGACTCCAACATGGCGGAGAATGGCTAAGCGCCGTCTCAGATTATTGCATGCTGTGCTTTTTACTAAAGTTATTTTTTAAATCTAACACAGCGGTTGCATTTAGAACCAGTGCATCTTTAATTATATGTTAAAATGTATCTTTATCAAAGTTTTATGATGAGTATTTCTGTATTTCACGTGGCTATCTGTAAATACTCGCGCTATTTTGGAGCCATTTCTGAACATGGCGCCAATGTAAAACCACGATTTCTGGCTATAAATATGCACATTATCGAACAAAACATAAATGTATTGTATAACATGATGTCATATGACTGTCATCTGATGAAGTTGTTCAAAGGTTAGTGATTCATTTTATCTCTATTTGTGGGTTTTGTGAAAGCTATCTTTGCTGTGAAAAAATGGCGGTGTGTTTTTGGATATGGTGGTGAGCTAACATAAATATATGTTGTGTTTTCGCTGTAAAACATTTTAAAAATCGGACATGTTGGCTGGATTCACAAGATGTTTATCTTTAATTATATGTACAACATGTATCTTTCATCAAAATTTTATGATGAGTATTTCTGTATTTCACGTTGCTCTCTGTAATTATTCTGGCTATTTTGAATGCATTTCTGAACATGGCGCCAATGTAAAACCACGATTTCTGGCTATAAATATGCACATTATCAAACAAAACATAAATGTATTGTATAACATGATGTCATATGACTGTCATCTGATGAAGTTGTTCAAAGGTTAGTGATTCATTTTATCTCTATTTGTGGGTTTTGTGAAAGCTATCTTTGCTGTGAAAAAATGGCTGTGTTTTTTTGGATATGGTGGTGAGCTAACATAAATATATGTTGTGTTTTCGCTGTAAAACATTTAAAAAATCGGACATGTTGGCTGGATTCACAAGATGTTTATCTTTCATTTGCTATATTGGACTTGTGATTTCATGAAATTATATCCCTGTGGCGCTAGGCTAGGCTATGCTAGTCAGCGTTTCTGATGACAATGATCCCGGTTCCGGGATGGGTGGTTCAGAGAGTTAACAGACGAGGAACTGTTAACAGACGAGGAACTGTGGCAGACAACTTGTGACCACTGTGAAACTGATAACAGGGAAAGGGGAGGGGGGGGAACCCGTTAGATTTGCAATAGATTGTGTAATATATTGCAAGATATGATAAGCAATGTGTGTGTTTAGGAGAAGACTGGTAAATAGTATTGACAGTGTTAGGAGAAGAGGGGCATTTATGACCAAATGTGAAGTACAGTGGGGCAAAAAAGTATTTAGTCAGCCACCAATTGTGCAAGTTCTCCCACTTAAAAAGATGTGAGAGGCCTGTAATTTTCATCATAGGTACACTTCAACTATGACAGACAAAATTAGAAAAAAAAATCCAGAAAATCACATTGTAGGATTTTTTATGAATTTATTTGTAAATTATGGTGGAAAATAAGTATTTTTGAAGAGTTGTTGAAGAGTTGTTCCAGTACCCAAGAAGACAAAGATAACTGAACTAAATGACTACCGCCACGTAGCACTCACTTCTGTCATCATGAAGTGCTTTGAGAGACTCTTCAAGGATCATATCACCTCCACCTTACCTGCCACCCTAGACCCACTTCAGTTTGCATACCGCCCCAATAGGTCCACAGACGATGCAATCTCCATCACACTGCCCTATCCCATCTGGACAAGAGGAATACTTACCGCCAAGATTAAGTTTACTGCCAGCCTCATTTACTGCTGATATGGCAGACTTGCGTAAACAAATGTGGTTTCTACTGACAATTGAGATGTACAAACTATGGCATAACGGGACAACAAGCGGATAAAAGGCTATCCGTAATTTCGATTAAGACATTAATGAGCAAGCGACGACAGACGTAGTCAATATAACTATTTGTTCAGCACTTTTGAAATGTACAGAGACAGAATTCAGAACATGGGCCGTTCTTAGTGTACTCCCTGTGAGGCACATTGAATGCCGTTTGGGTCTTTGCGTGTCAAAAAAGATACGTCATATAACACTATTTGACGCGTTAAATAAGCTTTTAATGTGACACGTCAAATAACACAACTCTATTATAGAATGTTGTGTGTGCTGAATTAGCACGTGCAAGCCAAGCACCACAACTATGATGTTTTTACAATACTGTGTTGGTGAAAAGAGACCAAAATATTAGGGTGAGGCACATGGGCTACTAACAGCTTACTACACAACATACACTTAGTATTACTTTCTTAGCTACAGTATACACTTCTCCCTTGCATATTACATAATTTATGCAGCAGCATACAATACATTTTTGGAATCACCTTGTGAAGGTGGCGCAGCAGTCCTTTGTGGGCAAATTTTGTCAAAGTAGGGCATTCTCTGGATTTATGGTGGGAACTAGTGGGGGAACACTGCCACTCCATTGAATAGCAGACTAACGTTAGTGGTTTCTTTGCAACGCTTGCAGTTTGCCACTTGTTCCTTAAAAATGACTCATTGTTGAATTTGCGATTGTGCAATCTTTATGTACAGTGGCCGATGAGCACCGATACATGTTATCTATAATTTCTCTTCATTATTTCTCTTCGTATGACAAGGATTAAAAAGGATTTGCCAGTAGATTGTCGACAACTAATGATGACTGCTAGCTAAGACTTGGAAAGTAAGATGTTGACATGATCAGTCCAATCAAAGCTACTGTAGATATAATGTGATTTGATGTCATTCTGTGACCAATGACCTTGAGCCTTCTTGGATGGGCACTTCTAATATAACTCTATGACAGAACCCATGGGGCAAAAATTTGAGCTCTAACCTTGGAATTGGGGATGACGTACTGTCCAATGAGTGACAGAAAACTGAGCCAATCAAGCACAACACTGTATTTTCTGGTGGCTAGCCCTCCCACCACCACTGAAAGCACTGAGCTAAGCCAAAACACCTGCATTTTGGAGCTGCCTGAATAAAAAAAAAAAAAAAAGAGACCATGGTTACAGTCCAAGACACACCCTATCCCCTCAGCCATCAAATTAAGTGGACACTTCTGATGACGTATCATGACGTCTGACGAGTATACACTTGAAGGGCAAGGGAGGAAGGAATGATTTTTAAATGGACCACCCTTGCCGGGTAATGCGTCACTCGTTCATCCCGCGATGATTGTATTTTCAGCCACCGGTAGCTTGTGGGTGATTTATATGAGCTAGTCAATTATGAGTGCATGTCTACTTATATATAATTATTCATATAGACCTACTGTATAGGTCTATATAGACATACAGTGGGGAGAACAAGTATTTGATACACTGCCGATTTTGCAGGTTTTCCTACTTACAAAGCATGTAGAGGTCTGTAATTTTTATCATAGGTACACTTCAACTGTGAGAGACGGAATCTAAAACAAAAATCCAGAAAATCACATTGTAGGATTTTTAAGTAATTAATTAGCATTTTATTGCATGACATAAGTATTTGATCACCTACCGACCAGTAAGAATTCCGGCTCTCACAGACCTGTTAGTTTTTCTTTAAGAAGCCCACCTGTTCTCCACTCATTACCTGTATTAACTGCACCTGTTTGAGCTCGTTACCTGTATAAAAGACACCTGTCCACACACTCAATCAAACAGACTCCAACCTCTCCACAATAGCCAAGACCAGAGAGATGTGTAAGGACATCAGGGGTAAATTGTAGACCTGCACAAGGCTGGGATGGGCTACAGGACAATAGGCAAGCAGCTTGGTGAGAAGGCAACAACTGTTGGCGCAATTATTCGAAAATGGAAGAAGTTCAAGATGACGGTCAATCACCCTCGGTCTGGGGCTCCATGCAAGATCTCACCTCGTGGGGCATCAATGATCATGAGGAAGGTGAGGGATCAGCCCAGAACTACACGGCAGGACCTGGTCAATGACCTGAAGAGAGCTGGGATCACAGTCTCAAAGAAAACCATTAGTAACACACTACGCCGTCATGGATTAAAATCCTGCAGTGCACGCAAGGTCCCCTTGCTCAAGCCAGCGCATGTCCAGGCCTGTCTGAAGTTTGCCAATGACCCTCTGGATGATCCAGAGGAGTGGGAGAAGGTCATGTGGTCTGATGAGACAAAAATTGAGCTTTTTGGTCTAAACTCCACTCGCCGTGTTTGGAGGAAGAAGAAGGATGAGTACAACCCCAAGAACACCATCCCAACCGTGAAGCATGGAGGTGGAAACATCATTCTTTGGGGATGCTTTTCTGCAAAGGGGACAGGACGACTGCACCGTATTGAGGGGAGGATGTATGGGGCCATGTATCGCGAGATCTTGGCCAACAACCTCCTTCCCTCAGTAAGAGCATTGAAGATGGGTCGTGGCTGGGTCTTCCAGCATGACAACGACCCGAAACACACAGCCAGGGCAACTAAGGAGTGGCTCCGTAAGAAGCATCTCAAGGTCCTGGAGTGGCCTAGCCAGTCTCCAGACCTGAACCCAATAGAAAATCTTTGGAGGGAGCTGAAAGTCCGTATTGCCCAGCGACAGCCCCGAAACCTGAAGGATCTGGAGAAGGTCTGTATGGAGGAGTGGGCCAAAATCCCTGCTGCAGTGTGTGCAAACCTGGTCAAGAACTACAGGAAACGTATGATCTCTGTAATTGCAAACAAAGGTTTCTGTACCAAATATTAAGTTCTGCTTTTCTGATGTATCAAATACTTATGTCATGCAATAAAATGCAAATTAATTACTTAAAAATCATACAATGTGATTTTCTGGATTTTTGTTTTAGATTCCGTCTCCCACAGTTGAAGTGTACCTATGATAAAAATTACAGACCTCTACATGCTTTGTAAGTAGGAAAACTTGCAAAATCGGCAGTGTATCAAATTCTTGTTCTCCCCACTGTAACCACAAAACTACCTGCCGCCTCCAAGCCCCCCACCAAAAAGAAATATATTATATAAATATAATTTTAACCTAAAAGTGTGGTGCTCAAAACAGGTGGGGCTTGTCAGACATTGAATATCTCATTAAGCATGGTCAAGTTAATAAATGCTGTGGATAATGTATTAAACCACCCAGACCAGTGGAGGCTGCTGAGGGGAGGACGGCTCATAGTAATGGCTGGAATGGAGTCAATGGAATGGTATCCAACACATCAAAGACGTGGTTTCCAAGTGGTTGATACCACTCCATTGACTGCATTACAGCCATTATTATGAGCCGTCTTCCCCTCAATAGCTTTTACTGGCCCAGACACACCAGTGTCAGTCCTTCTGAACTGAGCTGCAGGATAGGGAGGGAACTGCTTAGGGGTCTGACAACTTGGATGGAAAATGACTGAAAATAATAGCGTATGATATTGACACTTCTTTTCACCACATCTTCAATCTAAGCCTACTAGAAAGTGTGTGCCATCAGGTCTGGAGGAAAGCTAAAGTAATTTCGTTACCCAAGAATAGTAAAGAACCCTTTACTGGCTCAAATAGCCCACCAATCAGCCTGTTACCAACCCTTAGTAAACATTTGGGGGAAAATGTGTTTGACCAAATATGCTAGTTTACTGTAAACATACTGACAACAGACTTTCAGTACGCTTATAGGAAAGGACATTCAACAAACACGGCACTTACACAGATTACTTTTGATTTGCTGAGATAAATTGTTGATAAAAAGATTGTGGGGGCTGTTTTGTTAGACTTCAGTGCGGCTTTTGACATGATCGATCATAGTCTGCTGATGGAAAAACGTATGTGTTATGGCTTTACACCCCCTGCTATATTGTGGATAAAGAGTTACCTGACAACAGTACACAGAGGTTGTTCTTTAATGGAAGCCTCTCCAACATAATCCAGGTAGAATCAGGCAATCAATGTTTTTCAAAGCCAGTGTGTCTATATATGCGGATGACTCAACACTATACACGTCAGTTACTACAGCGAGTGAAATCACTTCAACACAACAAAGAGCTGCAATTCGTTTTAGAACGGGTGGCAAAGAATAAGTTAGTCCTAAATATTTCAAAAACTAAAAGCATTGTATTTGGGACAAATCATTCACTAAACATCAACAAAATCTTGTAATTAATGTGGAAATTGAGCAAGTTGAGGTGACTAAACTGCTTGGAGTAAACCTGGATTGTAAACTGTCCATGGTCAAAACATGTTGATACAATAGTAGCTAAGATGGGGAGAAGTCTGTCCATAATAAAGCTCTGCCTTGATAACAACACTATCAACAAGGCAGGTCCTACAGGCCCTAGTTGTCACACCTGGGCTACTGTTCAGTCGTGTGGTCAGGTGCCACAAAGAGGGACCTTGGAAAATGACAATTGGCACAGAACAGGGCAGCACGACAAGCCCTTAAAAGTACATGGAGAGTTAACATGAATAATGTAAATCTCTCGTGGCGCAAAGTGGAGGAGAGATTGACTTCATCACTACTTGTTTTTGTAAGAAGTGTTGACATGCTGAATGCACCAAGGCGTCTGTTTAAACTACTGGCACACAGCTCGGACACCCATGCATACCCCACAAGACATGCCACCAAAGGTCTCTTTACAATCCAGAACAGACTATGGGAAGCACACAGTACTACATAGAACCATGGCTACATGAAACTCTATTCCACATCAGGTAACTGATGCAAGCCATAGACTCAGATTTCAAAAGCAGGTAAAAATCCACATTATGGAAAAATAGGGACTGTGAAGATACAGGCACAGACACACACGTACACATGGATTTTGTGTTGTAGATAAGTGATAGAGTAGTGGCCTGAGGGAACACACTTAATGTGTTGTGTAAAGTGTTATGAAATTTAATATTTTAAATTGTATATAACTGCCTTAATGTTCCTGGACCCCAGGAAGAGGAGCTGCTGCCTTGGCAGGAACTAATGGGGATCTTTATTAAATACAAATACCATGAGGCCATTCGTGTTTTTATTAAAACAGCTACAGAGTTTAATGGCTGTGATGGGAGAAAACTGAGGATGGATCGACAACATTGGAGTGACTCCACATGAATAAACTAATTGACAGCGAAAAGATTACAAAAATGATTGCATTGTGTTTGCACAAGGTGCTAAAGTAATACTGCAAAAAAAAAGATGATCAAATACACTTTTAGATATAGGTGCAATTACCTTTGGGGCAAACCCAAAACATCACTGAGTAACTGACTCCTTAATTTTCAAGCATAGAGGTGGCTGATTCATGGTATGTGTATGCTTGACATCAGCACATACTGGGGGAGTTTTTCGGGATAAAAAGAAGCAGGATAGAGCAAAGCCCAGGTAAAATCCTAGAGGAAAACCTGCTTCACACCAACACCGGTAGAGGCAATCACTGTTCAGTCAGACAATAACCTAAAACACAAAGCCAAATATAAACTGGAGTTGCTTACCTAGAAGACAGTGAATGTTCCTGAGTGGCCAAGTTACAGTTATGTACTTAAATCTGCTTAAATCTATGGCAAGACTTAAATTGCTGTCTAGCAAAGACACCCAACACCTTCACACAGATTGAAGACATTTTTAAATATGGACAAATATTGCATAAAACAGGTGTGCAAAGCTGTTATGAGACTTACCCAAGAATAAGTAACGGTATTTTAGTGTTTAATTTTTCATTCATCTTTGAAAACAATATTATAATTTTTTGCCTACTTTGACAGAGTATTTTATGTAATGATACCGACACCCCACCACCAAAACACAGGACAAAATCCCATCTCCAAAATGACAATTAAATCAATTTGAATTCCTCATTGTAACACAATGTGAAGAAATCTACGGGGGTTGAATACTTATAACTACAGTGGCAGAATCATAACACAGCCCATAACACTCCTGATAACACTCTGTCGCTACGGAAACAGTCCTGTCCTGGAGTCGTGCTCTGCTGGGACTGCTGTATCCTCAGGCTCTGGTTCCATAGGGGACAACAGGAATACCAACACTGTTATACCCCATTTTACCATACACATTTTATACATAGCATTTTATAAACTGCATTTGACTATGAATTTGATCGTTCTGACAGGGATCCCTCTTCCATTAGGTAACCAAATATAATATACTCAAACATACCTTCTGCCACAACAGAGTCTTCCTGTGTCACTGGTTCATCTGGAAAGAGAAACCAGAAGCAACCTTTTACAGGGGTTGATACTGTGTGCTCTACCATGGTTTGTGATTTGTTACGGACAATAGAATAACAAATCCTGAATTCCCATCTGGGGAGGAGAAGGAGAGCAATAGAGAACTAAAACAATAACAACTAAACTAAGTCATCTTGTCTGAGGAGTTAGTTCACCATTCCACTTATTCTACAGCAACATCCTGGCATTTAGCCAGAACAGAAAGTACTCTAATAATCTTCCCAGACATCTGCATTCCTCTCTGCGGAGACTGTGAAAAGCAGGGTCATGTTCACTAGGCATGAAAAGGAAAGAAGCAGTCTGAAATGGGGAGGAACTATCTGAATAACATCTTGAAGCATAGTGCAACAGTGTGCCCTAATGAACATGACCCTGGGTGCTCACATTGTCTGAGTCTTCTGGCTTGAAACAGCTTGAGAAGCAGCAGTCCAATGGCAAGAGAGCCTACTACCACAAATACAACAGCCACACTCATGTAACTGTTCTTTGGAATTTCCTTTTGATTCGCAGCATTTTCAGGAACCTGGTGCGGGTCTCGTACTGTAACACACAAAATCAGAATCATTATAAATGAAAATCACATCACATTCAGGTATGCAATCAATTAGGTCATGTTTGTAGGGTAAGTCAATTTATATTGGATACTAAGATGTTAATGTGAGAAAAGCAAGAATTATTGATGGATCCTCTGCACAGTGGAAATCATGATGCAAAAAGGAGAATACTAAATGGTCAGTGTTAGGGTGTGAGGAAGGCACTTTGAATTCAAAACTATGTGTAAAGCACTTAGTTTTTCCTGACTGGGAAATACTCAAGGCCCTACCTATAAACGTTGGACTCCAAAAGCTTTGAGCTCACCTGTGAGGTCACCTGTGACCTTCAGCATGAAGTTACAATTTGTGTTTCCACTGTCAGTGTTCACTACACACTCATATGGACCCTCGTCTTCAGGCTGGGTTTCTTTGACCGATAGGGACACAACTTTGTCTTTCTCATTGGCAGGTGGCATGGAAAGCTGATATTTTGGGCTCAGCTGCAAACTGGGATTGGAGGATTGTTGATTGTATTTGAACACAGGTTCACCTTTGTGACTACCATTCTGGTGCAGCCTCCAGAACACAACCTGCTCTATGTTTACATTACCAGGGGATTCCTCACTGAACTTCACAGAGCACTCTAGGACTGCATCCTTCCCAGATTCCACCTGGATTACCTGCTTCAACTCTGAGCGCTGACTTAGACCTGTTTAAGCAATAGATAACTAAATTAAACAGGACTGTAGTACAGAAAATGTACTACAACTGACAAGTGTAGTTTGGATAAAACAAAACTCCTAGACCATTCGATGTGAGCATTTTGGAAGTTATGGTGTTGGTAGAAGTACTACAAATTGTGCCTGCATAATGCCTTACTTTTGGATGTCTCAGTCCCAGTGATGAGGACAAATATGAGAGTGGACAAGCTGAAGACCAACGCCATGTTAGGGCCTTTCTCCTTAGTAGAAAAACAGTGGTTCTGAGAAACAGTGGTCTCTCCACAGGAAAGGGTTCACACCTGACAACAATCAGTGGTTGAGACAAATTAATCAGAGAGCAACAGTGGATAGCCTGAATAATTTGCATTGACTAATACAAGCATTCACTCAATGAACATGCTATTTTTGCTTACTAAGCGAGCAAGGTCAACGTAAAAAAATAAAATAGTCTCACACTATATACGCTCCCAACGATTTAAAGAGTAAACCTAACAACCAACATTTTGGCAAAAATCAAATTTTATTGGTCAAATAATACTTGTCGACTAACAGTGAAATGCTTACTTACGGGCACTAATCAACAATGCAGAAAATGAAATTAGAGCACTAGATAAGACAGGCAATACAGTGAGAGTAAAAAATAAAAAAAATCGCTGCATTGCCGAAACAATTGTTCTTGGGTTTACCCATTCAATTGTTGGGAGCATATAGTGTGATTTTACGGTTAGTCAACACCTCTACAAACATTTTGTGGGTGTCATGCGTTTTTCTACACTGTTCAAAGTCACAACCAAAAGTTAAGGCTGCATTAATCAACAAAATAATACTTACAATTTGATTAAAATCTCCCTATAGCCCAGTCCTCGTGGCAAATCTAACAAGCCAAGAAAATACTTTCACTTGGGGGAAATACTTTCACTTTGTGGTTCACCCTCATTTGACTATTCCCTGCAGTGGGAAGGAGTGGGCAAGTCATTCCAATGCTCAATGTGTTTCAGACAGTATCAGCCCCACCATGTGGACATTCTTTTAAAAGTGCTTTGGATGTGTCTTAACATGTCAAATGGGATTTATCTGTAAAAAACAGGCTGACCAAATCATTACGCAGATGTTTCACTTTCAAATAGTTGGCTTACAGTAAATTATCCGTGTGGTATGCCATTCATAACTAAAAACATTCGTGAGATTCACATAAAATATATCTTTCCTCCGATAAAAATAAAACCAGGAGCAAAATGAACAAATTCATATCAATCTTTATTGTATTTAGAAATTCACGCATCAAATCCTTTTTGAATACTTTCCTTTACCATTTACAACAGGGTGAGAATGAGACAAGCAAAAACATCATGCCTTTTCCAGCAGGCGCAATATAGGCACACTACAGGATGGACTGAAATGGGGGGAGAAAGAGATACATAAAGTGCTTCTGTCAACGGTTCTCTTTAATTAGAAAAAAAAGTGTAAAAACATGAGGGGGTTGGCAGGAAGGGGGGCAAATTCCATGGCTCAGAGGGGACGTGGTGGATTGTATAAGACAGTGGGGAAGAACAGTGGGACTGAGGTGGGGAAGGGGGAAATGGGGGCAATTCTTTCAAAAATAAAAACGTTCCAACAAAAGCAGACTTCAACCCAGGATGAGGCTGGACATGCCCCCTGGGGGGTTTCTTCGGCCGGAGGGGGCGGCTGCGATGGTGGCGGCTCCCGAGGGGGCAGAGGGCTGTGGTGCCTCCTCCTTCTCTTCAGGTTCCTCGGGGCAGTCTACTTTACCACACAACACAGAGGAGACGACACTATCAGGGTCATTACTATCTGGCCCACTGATCAGAGATCTGATCCATATGAATCACGACTAAGGCTGCGTTTACACAGGCAGCCAAACTGATCTTTGGCCAAATTATTGGCAAGAGAGCTGATCTGATTGCTCAAAAGGACAATTGTGGTAAAAAAAATTATATTAAATCAGTATTGGGCTGCCTGTGTAAACACAGCCTATGATCTAGCCATGCTAGAATGGAGAGAGGCACAGCATTTACTCACTAGAAACACTATTATATACTGAACAAAAATATAAAATGCTGCATGAAACAATTGTAAAGAATATACTGAGTTACATTTCATATGACCCAAAATCAGTCAATTGAAATCTATTATTTAGGCCCTAATCTATGGATCTCACAACTGGGAATACAGATATGCATCTGTTGGTCACAGATACCTTTATCACAGATAAAGAAATGGGCCTTGGGATCTTGCCACCGAAGCATTCAAATTACCATCAGTAAAATGCAATTGTGTTCGTTGTCCTTAGCTTATCTGCCCATAACATAACCTCGCCGCCACAAATGGGGCACATTGTTCACAACGTTGACATCAGCAAACCACTTGCCCACAAGACACCATACACATGATCAGCGGTTGGACATACTGCCACATTCCCTAAAATGACGTTGGAGGCAGCTTATGGTAGAGAAAAAACCATTCAATTATCTGGCTACAGCTCTGGCAGAGATTCCTGCAGTCAGCATAGCAATTGCAACTTGAGACATCTGTGGCATTGTGACAAAACTGGCCTTTTATTGTCCCCAGCACAAGGTGCACCTGTGTAATGAGCATGCTGTTTAAAACAGCTTCTTGATATGCCACACCTGTCAGGTGGATGGGCTCTCGTCAAAGGAGAAATGCTCACAATAAGGGATGTAAACAAAGTTGTGCACAATGAGAGAAATAAGCTTTTTCTGCATATGGAACACTTCTGGGATTTATTATTTCAGGTCATGAAACAAACACTTGACATGTTGCGTTTATATTTATGTTCAGTGTAAATATCATCCAAACTTTGAATTGATAGAATATCTGATGTATCTGACAATAGTAGCACTTTGGTTGTAGCAAGGACAACCAGATGGGTCCTGCTACCACTTTCCAAATGACAGATCAACAGAATACCAATAGCAGGGGATAAGTGCTGCAAAATGTGTTGCTTTCAGTAAAATATGTGCGCATAAATGTGCTAGTATAACTCAAATCCAAGCAGATGCAATCAATTGTACTCAACAGTCCTCCATGAGGCAAATCTCATCCATAAAGAAATCACCCTGCTGGAGAGACAGGCTGTCAATTGCCCATTAGTGATGTAGAATCTCAAAGTCAAATTTCCTGAGAGCCATTACAGTATGGTGTAGGTAGGGGCTTACAGCAGCACGTAGGCAAAGTGTGTTAAGCCAGTGTTTAAGCCTATTTTGGTGTCAAGGAACATAAAGCTGTGTTTTTTCCTTCAGAACACTGCTTGGATTACAATTTACATTGAAAATTGTACAACATCTGTGTCAGTTAAACACTTGGAGGGACCAGACAAGATCCTCCCAGGCTCCGCCGTCAGTCCAGTACCATTCCAAGCCCCCGTCTACAGTGCTTACACAAGACCATAACAGCGGAACAGATGTAGTATTGATATTTAAATGCACCAAGATGATGTGTGACGCCTTAACCCTCCATTATCCAAAGAACACACTATCACTAATGTTTGCAGCACCTGGAAGTTAATAAATAGCCTTGCTCCTCATAGGAACAGCATTATATCATTACAGAACAGATGACTGACCACAGAGACATTATGAGAGGGCTGGATCAAAGAGAATCTGATTGAGTTGTGACTACAAGGTGTGCCCTAAAAATAAAAAGCCTTCTATGAGTCATGTGTTGTATAACTGGGACACCAGAGTTTCTCCTGGTTAGATCAACAAGGTCAGGACAAACTTCCCAGGTATGACAAATGTCATTGTTGAAAACAAAGGGAGAGACATGACCACGTTTAAAAAAGGCTGGAAGGGTGGAATTATCGGAGCTGCCACGGTCGACCATGATGCCATTCATTGTGGCCATTCGTAACTAATGGGAGTCATGCACTGCTGTTTACAGACAGCTCTGAGAGAACGAGGAATGTGGAGTCTTTCCTTCCAGTCTGTTAGGGACTTCTTTTAAGTGGTGTCTCTTCAAAAGACTTCAATGAGATTCATCATTGGAAACTAAATTATTTTATCTAACCTACAGTACCAGTCAAAGGTTTGAACACACTCATTCAAGGGTTCCTTTATTTCTACATTGTAGAATAATAGTGAAGACATCAAAACTATCAAAAAACACATGAAATCATGTAGTAGCCAAAAAATAACAAAAAAACATCCTATTTCCAGGACCCTGTCTCAAGGAGAATTCGTAAATATCCAAATAACTTCACAGATCTAAATTGTAAAGGGTTTAAACACTGTTTCCCACGCTTGTTCAATGAACCATAAACAATTAATGAACATGCACCTGTGGCACGGTCGTTAAGACACTAACAGCTTACAGACGGTAGGCAATTAAGGTCACAGTTATGGAAGCTTAGGACACTAAAGAGGACTTTCTACTGACTCTGAAAAACAACAAAAGAAAGATGCTCAGGGTCCCTGTGCATCTGCGTGAACGTGCCGTAGGCATGCTGCAAGGAGGCATGAGGACTGCAGATGTGGCCAGGGCAATAAATTGCAATGTCCGTACTGTGAGATGCCTTAGACAGCGCTACAGGGAGACAGGACGGACAGCTGATCGTCCTCGCAGTGGCAGACCACGTGTAACAACACCCGCACAGGATCGGTACATCCAAACATCACACCTGCGGGATAGGTACAGGATGGCAACAACTGCCCGAGTTACACCAGGAACGCACAATCCCTCCATCAGTGCTCAGACTGTCCGCAATAGGCTGAGAGGCTGGACTGAGGGCTTGTAGGCCTGTTGTAAGGCAGGTCCTCACCAGAGATCACCAGTAACAACAACGTCACCTAAGGGCACAAACCCACCATCGCTGGACCAGACAGGACTGGCAAAAAGTGCTCTTCACTGACGAGCTGCGGTTTTGTCTCACCAGGGGTGATGGTCAGATTTGCGTTTATCGTCGAAGGAATGAGAATTACACCGAGGCCTGTACTCTGGAGCGGGATAGATTTGGAAGTGGAGGGTCCGTCATGGTCTGGGGCGGTGTGTCACAGCATCATCGGACTGAGCTTGTTGTCATTGCAGGCAATCAACGCTGTGCATTACAGGGAAGACATCCTCCTCCCTCACGTGGTACCCTTCCTGCAGGCTCATCCTGACATGACCCTCCAGCATGACAAGGCCACCAGCCATACTGCTCGTTCTGTGCATGATTTCCTGCAAGCCAGGAATGTCAGTGTCCTGCCATGGCCAGCGAAGAGCCCGGATCTCAATCTCATTGAGTACGTCTGGGACCTATTGGATCGGAGGGTGAGGGCTAGGGCCATTCCCCCCAGAAATGTCCGGGAACTTACAGGTGCTTTGGTGGAAGAGAGGGGTAACATCTCACAGCAAGAACTGGCAAATCTGGTCCATGAGGAGATGCACTGTAGTACTTAATGCAGCTGGTGTCCACACCAGATACTGACTGTTACTTTTGATTTTGACGCCCCCTTTATTCAGGGACAAATTATTCAATTTAGGTTAGTCACATGTCTGTGGAACTTGTTCAGTTTGTGTCGCAGTTGTTGAATCTTATGTTCATACAAATATTTACATGTTAAGCTTGCTGAAAATAAAACGCGTTGACAGTGAGAGGACGTATCTCCCGGGTGGCGCAGTGGTCTAGGGCACTGCATCGCAGTGCTAGCTGCGCCACCAGAGTCTCTGGGTTCGCGCCCAGGCTGGGCTGGGTTCGCGTCCAGGCTCTGTCACAGCCGGCCGCAACCGGGAGATTCGTGGGGCGACGCACAACTGGCATAGCGTCGTCCGGGTTAGGGAGGGTTTGGCCGGTAGGGAGGGTTTGGCCGGTAGGGATATACTTGTCTCAGTATGTAAAAAAAAAAAAAAAGATAAAAGAAAAAGAAAAGAAAAAAAGAAAAGAAAAAGATTAAAAAATAATAATAATTGTAATTAAATGTATGCACTCTACTGTAAGTCGCTCTGGATAAGAGCGTCTGCTCTTGGCCGGTAGGGATATCCTTGTCTCAGTATGTAAAAATGTAATAAAATGTATGCACTCTACTGTAAGTCGCTCTGGAGCGTCTGCTAAATGACTAAAATGTAAATGTAAATGTTTCTTTTTTTGCTGAGTTTATTAGATACTTCAAAGTAGCAACCCTTTGCCTTGATGACAGCTTTGCACACAAGCAATTCTCTCAACCAGCTTCACCCAGTATGCTTTTCCCAACAGTCTTGAAGGAGTTCCCACATATGCTGAGCACTTGTGGGCTGCTTTTCCTTCACTCCACGGACCAACACATCCCAAACCATCTCAATTGGGTTGAGGTCAAGTGATTGTGGAGGCCAGGTCATCTGATGCAGCACTCCATCACTCTCCTTATTGGTCAAATAGCCCTAGCACATTCTAGAGGTGTGTTGGGTCTTTGTCCTGTTGAAAAAGAATTATAGTCCAACTAAGCGCAAACCAGATGGGATGGCGTATTGCTGCAGAATGCTGTGGTAGCCATGCGGATTAAGTGTGCCTTGAATTTTAAATAAATCAGACAGTGTCAGCAGCAAAGCGCCACAACGCTTCATGATGGGAACCACACATGCGGAGATAATCTGTTCACCTACTCTGCGTCTCACAAAGGCACGGTGGTTGGAACCAAAAATCTCAAATCTCGACTCATCAGACCAAAGGACAGATTTCCACTGGTCCAAATGATCCTGTTTCTTGGCCCAAGCAAGTCTCTTATTGGTGTCCTTTAGTTGTGGTTTCTATGCAGCAATTGGACCATGAAGGCCTGATTGGCACAGTCTCCTCTGAACAGTTGATGTTTAGATGTGTCTGTTACTTGAACTCTGAAGCATTTATTTGGGCTGCAATTTCTGAGGCTGGTAACTCCAATGAACCTATTCTCTGCAGCAGAGGTAACTCTGGGTCTTCCTTTCCTGTGGCGGTCCTCATGAAAGCCAGTTTCATCATAGCGCTTGATGGTTTTTGCGACTGCACTTGAAGAAACTTTCAAAGTTCTCAATTTTCCAGATTAAGACATGAAGGTCAGTCAAAGTAATGGACTGTCATTTCCCTTTGCTTTTTTGTGCTGTTCTTGTCATAATATGGACTTGGTACTTTACCAAATAGGGCCATATTACGTATACCACCCCTACCTTGTCACAACACAACTGATTGACTCAAACGCATTAAGGAAAGCAATTCCACAAATGTACTTTTTAAAAGGCACACCTGTTAATTGAAATGCATTCCAGGTGACTACCTCATGAAGCTGGTTGAGAGAATGTCAAGAATGTGCAACGCTGTCATCAAGGCAACAGGTGGCTACTTTGAAGAATCTTAAATATGAAATATATTTTGGTTTGTTAAAAAAAAATGGTTACTACATGATTCCATACGTGTTATTTCACAGTTTTGATGTGTTCACTATTATTATACAATGTAGAAAATAGTAAAAATAAAGAAAAACCCTTGAATGAGTAGGTGTCCAAACTTTTGACTGGTACTGTACATAAATACCATATATTAAAATACTGACATTCGAAATGGAACCAGAGATACTTACCATTGTTTGCCTGCTGGCACTCCTCAACCTGCCAGATGGAGAATAATAACAGTCAGCATTTTACTTTATTTTGGCCGAGTCATTTTACTACATCAATGGCATTTAAGTCCGTTCAAAAACACAGGACTGAGAATCACTGAAAACCATCCATTACAGCAGACTTGTAGAAACCAATGCAAGCGTCTTACCAGTGGAAAACACACACATTACATCTATGAATAAAACAATGGCCGACATATGTCAATGTCAGTGACCCCTCACCCCTAAAGGAACGTTGATGGAGGTGATGACCTCGTCTGTCTCATTGTTTTTGGGGAAGAGGAGCGGCTGCTGGCACCGTCTTAGGGGAGCGGACGGTTCTCCGCACAGAGTACCCTTGGCCGTTCCGCCTACGGAGAGAAACAACACCCAGTTAATACGTGATGACTCAGACTTCACATCACAAATGAGTCAGAGATGACCTCACTACTAGAGTTCTGTAAAGCAAACTTCCTCCTGGAGAGCTACCTCCTGTAGGTTTTCCAGCACACCTGATTCTACTAATAAGCTGCTGACCAGGACCTTGATGGACTGACTCGGGTGAGTAACACAACAGGGTTGGAGTAATAGCCTGCTTACACAGTAGCTCTCTGAGAGAAGGGTTTAGGTCAGTGATAGGGACTAGTGTTAGGCCTAATGATAGTTCATTGAGTGTCAATGCTAGAAGTGCTAATAAAAACATGACAGTTACCATATGGTTTGTTTCCACTTCACATTCCATTGATCAAAACAAACGTATTCACTGGCCGGGACAGATTTAACAATTTGGTTGAATGGTTCTAAATCGATTAAAGACTGGTGTGGAAGGCTGTAAACAGTTTCCTTTAACATCTTGATTTGTGGTGCATTCCTGTTTTAGTGGAACTGAGTGACTAACATGCAGTATGGCAGTGTTTTTACTGAGCATAATGCTGCTAGGAATTATTTGTCAAGATGACGAGAAAATGCCGGAAAACCACTAATGCAAACAAATCCGATGGCCTACCTATCAGTCTCAGACAGATACCAACAGACCAAGCAGCAAAGCAGCCAGTGGATGTAGGCTAATCCAGACAAATGCTGAGCCAAAATTCAAAGGCTAACCCACATACCCCACTCAGCGAAAAGGCATTTTGGCCAACATTTAAGCTCGGCTACAGTCCCATACAAACTTCCACTGAGCAACAACTGTACAGCAGAACCTATGGGAAGTCAACAGATTGGTCTACCTGCCATCTATGTCTAGAAGGAACAAAGCCAGACAAAGGGATGATTCTTGGTCAATATATCACTGCTTGTTAACGAAGTGAGAGGAGTAAGCATTGTGAAGTAATGGCACAGTGACTCAACAAGGTTTCCTTTATTATGGCTCTGCATCTGTTTATCAGGCCCTGCTGAATGACTGCTTTAATGCTTTTACATTAGCTTTGGCAATGGGACATAACCCGTGGACATGGCCAATAAGTGATGCTTTAATTGACTATAGTGCCATTACATTTAAATTAAACATTGAGATAGTACAGCAAGATCAAGATGTAGGTCTGTATCAATGTTAAGCCGAAACAACTGGATTTTTGGCCATTATGTAGGAGGTACTTCTTGACCAAATCTTCACTTGGATTATTTTTTTTTGGAGTGCAATTCCAATATGCGCGTCACAGTTCCCATTTCTGAGGCTAAAAGATAAAGTCACACAAGTTCAGTGGCTTGTTATGAAGCTCAGTACTTTTTATTTAACTAGGCAAGTCAGTTAAGAACAAATTCTTATTTACAATGATGGCCTACGGTACTGCTCTGACTGCAGAATGGCCTTTGTGTGGCTGGGAGTGGGCCCTTGAAAACAAAAACACTAAGGATCATCTCAAGGCCATAGTGAGTTTAACCGGGCATCACCAAAAAAGGCTATGGCAAAAGCAATGTAAGCAGAGGCGAACGGCTGAATTTAAATACCACAATGCTACATCGCGGCATATATTCTACTACGCCATGTGGGTGGAACTTCATAACTAAATATGTCATTATGGTTGTGTAGAGTAAGTATGATCATACATGTTGAGGACTAGTTCACCATTTTACAACTTGACGTTAGATGGTTCCTCACTCTGAAAGTAGTCTATGGGCCAGGAGAAACTAATTCACAGTTCAGTTCTGTAAACAGACACAATCAATGGAAGTGATGGGGGCATGTGAGCATGTTTCCATAAAAAAAAAAATGGCCTAATCACCTTTAGGTAACAAACAAAATATGGAGTTGATTTGAATTGATTTCAGGTGATTTGGACATTTTGTCGTGGCTAAGGTGAACTGAACTTTGTAATGGCTGTTTAAAGAAAACTGAACCACAGATTAATGTTTGTGTCTTGGCCCAGACTACTTTCAGGGTGAGGAACCATCTAACAAAGTTGTAAAATAGTAAACTACTCCTTTATTAAGTATATATTCATGCATGGTCATGCCTTCTAACCTCAAGGTTAGTGACCTCCCGTGACTATCCTTGAAGATGAAGACCAAGGAAACAACGATACATTGTTGGCTATCTTCTACATTCACGGAGCCAAGAGACAAATCTCTTTGGCTACATTTCCAGATTGTGATGTCATTAGGCAAACAGCAGCCTAAGACAACATCCTATAGCCTACTAACAGAGAAAACGGTGCATGCAATCCAAGAATATCCTAAACTAAACACAGCCAGAAAATCCAGGTGTATTCTTGGAAATATATCAAGACTAATGCAATTTTAATTAAATATAGGCTAGCCTAGACCAAGTACTCAACTTCCAGACGAGACGGCACCGAAGCCAAACTAACCAAATAATCCAGGTGTATCCGGTGAAATGTGCATACCATGACACCGTTCGTTTGTCTGAACTGAACTTGAACCTAGCCTGAGACTATGTGGAATAGCAGGAAGGCAGAGTGTGAACACTGCATGCAGCTGTCGGCTCCGGAGGTCAGAGGTTACAGTGAACACACACCACATTCTCCACACTTCATGCGTGGGCACGGATATGCCGCTACAACAGTAAATGGATTACTACATAAAGGGGTGATGCGATTGTGAAAACATGTGATCTTGTGCCATGTGAGATCAGTTCCCACCACACCCTTCTTTTACATGTGTAGGTGTACACTACTAGAGCCAGGGAGGGTCAGCCAGATCCAGCCTGACAGACAGAGGTGGCTCCACCATCAAGGCCCTGCTGTACTACAAGTCAGTCTATGTAGGTCAGGTGGAAAAACAGTACACTATGCACATTATCCAATGTGATTGACTGGAGTCTGGACACTGATTGAATGAATGCCCACATAGTTTTACCCCAAAGGGTCTTTGTCAGCTTGATTCCCATTTTGGGCCCCATTGTTCGAGCACTCAAAGTGTGTGGGCATTCTTTTGCCATGCCACATTTTTGTACCCTGCCCCAGTGGACGTTTGTTGGATGTGTGCGTACACTAGTTTTGAACCAATGTGAGTAGCTAGGAAGTACCGGGTGGGTTGCTCCTCCGATGGGCGTGGGGATCGTCAGGCTCTAGGAAAATGTTGGAGCCCATTTTGTTCTTGCGTACAGGGGGGGCTTCGTCTGTGCCGAACGTTATGTTGGAGGCCCCGCCCGGCGGCCGCAGCACCCTGCAGGACAACAAAGGGAGGGACAGGACTGTCATTTGACTGACTGCTACACACACACACACACACACTATTGAACTGCTAAATACACAAAGACCATGTCACACACTAGTGATCAGCGGCAGCACTGCTGAAATCATTACATGACAAATACAAACATATTGCTCTGAGGCTGCACAGACACCTCAGTGCTCCAGTCCCCTCTCTCGCGCTCCATTCACAGTAGGGTCCACTCCCTAAGCCCCAGCTGTCAGACCGAGGGATACTCCCAATCTCTCCTGGCTACAGCTGACTCCACGCGCCTGCAATCTGCCAGGCTAGCCAGCCACTGATTTGAGCTCGGCAGAAATTACGCAGCAGTTATACATGGGATGGCTATCATTCCAGACAGCATAGCCGTTCCAACATTTGATTGAATGCAGAAATCCAGGCTAGATCATGGCTGGACATGGCCTGCGCTTAAGCACACGGAACAATGTCAAGGTAAAAGAAAACATCAGATAATTAATATGTGATCTGAATAGCAAAAAGGCAAGAGAGGATAACCAGAGCCCACAAAGCCCACTTCCAAACCGACATTCATTCCTCCTAGCGAACAGAAGGGTCACAAGAATGAGAAGAAAAGCCTTTTTCCCCTTGACTAAGGACAGTCGGGTGGAGGAATTGATGCGTTTGCAGAGCTATTCCCCAAACCCTCCTCCCCTCTATTCAGCTCCAGACTGCTGAATGCACCAGCTGACACCAGGCAGCTGTCCAAAGGCAGACGGGATACAAAAATCAACTTCCCTGCCAACATGGGGTAAAAAAAAGACAGAAGACAGTGGCGAGATGAAAGAACTGGATTTGGGTATTGCTGGTGCTGTATGTATGCCACGATTAGTTCATGTAATGTCCAAAGCAGACTTGTTAACCCTTGTGTGATAGCTAAGATGATCTCATGCTTTCCACCAGGCTGCAAAGAGAAAAGGCTATTTGAGACCCCACCCAACAATGAAACGGCAAATATTTCCTGTGAGAGGCACTGTGGTTAGAAAAGTGGGACAACTCGACAGTTGCTCAACAGTAACGTTAGATTGATTGAAAAGATAGCGAGTCTGATGCTGTCACATATATTGAAAGCCTTTGATAACCTTATCTGCCATTACCAAAGGCTGCCAAAGTTGGATTGCTGCTGCCGGGAAAGCCTGCATTTCTAGACTGGTCAGCAGTAGGGCCGACCAAGATGGCTAAAGCAAAGATGAACCGAGCACAGATTTGCAGGCTTAGCTAAACCCCCCCACCCAAGTAAAACCCGCATTAGCCACCAATTAGTCGACAACGTAGCTAGCTGGAATACAAATGCCTGAAAGAATGGTTATGATTTCACCGTTGGACTACTTGTAGCAAAACTATCCAGCCCAAAACGGTGTTACAGCTTACGTTTTGGGTTAACGAAATAGCCTATTGTCCGGCCTGCCCGAAGCGCAACAAGGGTTGATAAAACATTAACTATTTTTCTTCCCCGTGCCATCCAGCCGCCTCAAAGGCAGGAGTTCCCATACTATAGCATGAATGCACGCGGTGCATCAGTTTTTCTGGCAGTGAAACAAAGTTAATTGCGTGCCGACCCTTGGCCTCAAATAAGTCCTCAAAACGTAGACAATACATATTTTAAAAGGATTTAACTAACTCCTAATAAATTGTTTGGGGTCAGCCGTATTCTTAGAAACATCCATAAAAGGAGCTAAATTTGTCATGTAGGCTAATCTAGCTACCTAACCAACAAGGTACCCAGTTTTGGGGCACCAGAGGCCGAAAGACTATAGGGTTTGGAGCTTGCAAACGAAGAGCAAGTGCTTGTTTCTGCAAATAAAAGTGTTAGGCGACAGCTGAACTTGCTGCTAGCCAGAGTGTGAGTTAGCAATCCATACCAGTCACTAGCTAGCTAAGTAGACAAGTTAACAAAACAAGTTGCAGTCCAGACAGACAACTACTATAGATAGCTAAGTTGTCCTCATTGTCCATTCTGTTTAAATGTGTCCCGATGCCGAGTCCTTTACACTAAACAGCTCATTTTCAAAGCTAAATCCCAACTTCCACTAACGCCGCGGGCCTCTGGTGTAGTAGCTAGAATCGCTAGCAGCAGTAACCAGGTCGCTGATGCCGCTACTAGCCCAAATGCCCTCTTCACGCCATCATATCAGCTAATTAGAAAGACAAATTGTGCCATTAATACAATTCAACTTAATCAGGAAATATCAACCGCCCAAAAACTGGACGGTTAGCTTCCAATACTGGCTGGTAAGTGGATCCCATTTTCTTTTGTTTGTCCATGAAGATTTTCGGGATATCATTTTTACCTGGAACTGCTTTTCGCACCGGGATCCATCCCTTGAAATGTTTTTGTCGTCGTCATTTCGACTGTCTAATTTACTACTTTCGTATTTCGATATGTAACTCGATAAACTACAAAAATATGATTTTCTAAATCATCCGCAGGACGCACACAGAAACTGAAATACTGACTCCACCCGACTGAGCGCCCGAGAGACCAGACGGAAGAGCGCAGCGACAAGTTATCCCAGCCCATAAGTCACAGCCCACCTCACTTCCACTCGCTCTGGTTGGACGGACCCTTACCGACCCTCTTTCTGGTTGGTGGCACATACCACCAGTCGACGTCAATCGTTTTTCTTTGAAAGGCAACATTCTCCCCCTGTGCGAAGCAATTGTCTCAAAAAGTAACCTTAAATCATATTAAGTGCTATTTACTACCAGTTTCATTCCCATTCTGTATCTTATATTAGATCTTGATTTAGATAAAAATGCTGTCAGTACAGTATCTTTACAGTATCAATATGTTATCCAATGGTGATGAGTATGGACACAATGTTACTCAAGAGTTACTATTTTAGTTTGGCTTCATACAATAGTCCCACTGTCCTAACATCCTCTTTCCCAGTTTTGAGTGAATCTTTACACTGACAGTGCCAACATTGCTACATGGTATTTTATACAGTCAGTGGAGATCAAGCTTTACAGTTCAATCACTGTGGTGGTTTTTCACTGATAAAATCTCCATAATTATGTTTTCATACTGAAAAAGGGGATTGGTGAACATGAGCTGTTGTACGCACAAGGACGCACTCTTAAAATGAATGATTACAAATATTTGCACCAGTTTTAATGACCCAGTCACCCACGAAACAGAGACAAAATAAATTGAGTTTGGTTAAAAAGAGAGAATAACTTTATTTTAACAAGACATTTATGAGACAATACAGATGTTTACCTGGACTAAAACATCTCTTCAGGGTTTCCTTATTACAAGCATGGCCTAGTCAAACTATGTCCAAGACATGTTTCATTCTACACAACCACTACTATATAGAAAAAGATATAAAACCCATTTTCTGAAACAGAAAACAGAAAATGAAGTTGAATAACAAACCAGTCTTATTCTCAAACAGTGAACGGGGTGGAAAATAACTTTTCTTGATCTCTGAGTAAGTGATAACCAACCAGTCACCAAAACAATGGACTTTTTAAGAGCTGGATCTTGCAGCGTTCATTCACGGGACACCTTGTATGAATGTTACTCAAATCTGAGTTGTTTTAGCGGAGGTTGTTTATTTACAAAACAGGAAGGAAACAAAGGCAAGAATGAAAACACTATACATCAACAGTTATGTATAACTGTGAGCAGGACTTCTTCCGCATGGTATTGGTTCTGTGGTGGGAAATGGGACAAGCTGCAAAGCAGCCGTCTGGGGGGTGGAGGAAGATGTGGGGGAGTGCTTGACATGCTAGTAGAGGCCTCCTGTCTGTTGCTGGAAAACGTCAATCGTATCTTCATCCTCCATTTCCAACTGTCAGGAAAAAGGAAGGAAATTAAGTCAATTTGATATAAAACCCGATTTCATTAGATGACATGGCATTCATGACAAAAATGTACATAAATTAGCTGTGAATGGAAAACTTTCGTTAGAAGACATTTTGCATTTAACATTCTTTTGACATGCACAAATGTTCATTGGTATTCTCAAAACAGGGAGGAATGTATCATGTTTTATTGCTGGAATGGTGTTGTTCAAGCAAAATAGAGTGAATTGATGTAACAAATCAGTTCCTCCCAATTATACTCCAGGATTACCTGTGCAGGTGTGTCTGTCTCGTTTATAGGCTGTCCATCGAACCGGAACCGGATTTGCCTAATTGTCAACCCCTACAGACACAGACACACAGATACTAAATTCCATTAAACTGTCTGGCACAAAACAATCTCTCCAAGTAAAATGTCCAAAGAAAACAATGTTTTCCCAACCCTTGCCAAGCAATCCATTAATAGTGTACGGCACTGAGGAAGCAAGGTTAGCCATTCCTTTAAAAACTCCTGTCGCTTCTCTACTATGTGAATGAAAACACTGCAGAAAGGAAGGGACGAGGAGATAGGGAAGGGCATTACTATAGTGCCACTCCATATCCACGTTGGCCGACATCATTTTTATCAGATAAAGGAAGAAACAACAGGATAGGAGGGAAGTGGCTTCTACTCAACAAAGCCTGTAGAGCCTGGCCTACTTACATGACTTCACTGGTCTAAAGAGACACACAAGATCCATTATGGGTGGGCACGCACACACAGCATTGAGATTAGGCCTGGGCAAGCCTGGATAAGACAGGCCTAGCACTAGAGAGCAAAGGCTCAGTTTCTACATCTCTGCCTCCATCTCTACATCTCTGTACTTGCCAGTGCAAGCAGCATGAACACAATCATTCAAAAAGACATGTAGAACAGAACAGCTCCAAGTGCACTAGGGAAGAGAACAAAAAGACCTTTGATATGTTGGCAGAATCCAAAGCCAAGAACCCTATTTTAAAAGTACTTATTAGGTAATGCAGTGTAAATCCCTTCAATTAGCCTATAAGATCATAAATAGCCCAGATCAGATTGGCCATAATGATCCAGCAGTAAGGCTTAGTATTTACTAATCAGCCTACAGCCAGAGAGATAGGCAAGTTAAGCTTAAGCCTTACTAATGCAAATTGCATTGAATATGACAAGTACATTTGGTGCATATTAAAATAAAGGGTATTTGACCAAATAAAAAGTGTTAATAAAAAGAACTAAAATCAGAAGAGTGGACAGTACAGAGTCATTACTACAATACATTTTAGTCATTTAGCAGATGCTTTTATCCAGAGCGACTTACAGGAGCAATTAGGGTTAAGTGCCTTGCTCAAAGACACCAAAAATATTTTTCACCTATTCGGCTCGGGGATTCGAACCAGCGACCTTCCAGTTACTGGCCCAACGATCTTAACCACACATAGAGCTGGGACACTGGAATAATGAGGACGATGAAAATGAAGATGATAATATGATGAAGACAACACAGCCCATAGCGCTCGTCTCCTGTCACAGACAATATAGACTACATCTGACAGTGAACAGATCAAAGAGATACAAGAGTATAAAAGGGTGCATGTATCGCCTTCTCTCTTCAATGAGTTTCCTTGTCCTCAATGGATAATATGAGCTGTCATCTTTCATCAACCCCTATATTCCCATAGTTAGGGTCATGACCTTTTCCAAGTTTATTAGTCATATACCTGTACACATGACATACGTGGAGTACACAGTGCAAAGAAATGCTTAATTACAGGTTCACCTCTCGACAATAGGAAAGTAATTAAGTAAATAAAAGAATACTAAAAAGAAAAGCTCAATGAATAAGAACAAGGATTAAAATGTTCCTAAGACACAAGGAGGCACTCAAACTAATTGAAGTAGGATATTTACAAATGTGCCAGGGAATTGTGCAATACATTGTGCGATAATAAATTCTAAATAGACATTGTGCAGGAATATGAATCATTCCTCTTCCTCTCAGGAGGAGAATGATGACATAGTACCAGTTTAGCTTTGGCCCGTTTAGATCACAATTAATTAATAAATGACATGGACAGAACGGGACCTGATCCTTGATCAGCACTCCCATTCTGAGACACTTTATGAATACTGGCCCTGGCCAAATGTATAGGGTAGAGGTGCTGCTAGTTGCTTCTGTCCAGAAACCACCTCTACGCCCTCAGCACATTATGCAGATTAAAAAGGACTTGATAGGTATAACCAATATGGTAGTAGCTCAACCTTGCCCTCTGATGCCGCTGCTGCACTCAGTGGCATCATCATGGTTGCCACGTCAGACTCACCTGTCTCTCGCAGTACGCCTTCATGAGTTTGCTGAGCGGCGTGTGTCTCTTGATCTTGAACTGCACCACCGAGCCGTCCTGTCCCGCCACCTTCAGGTTTATGTGGTCGTTGTTTTCTGTTTTCACTCCCTCCTGATGGACACAACAAACATTGGGGGTGTATTCAGTGAGATGAAACGCAGATACAGTATAAATGTAATGTCTAGAATTACCATCATACCCACTATTACGTGACAGATAATCAAGTCTGTTAAAAGTCGAATAGTCCACCTAATTTCAGTTTAAGTGACAACAAAAGCAAGTATAGTGTAGAGAATTATTGTACCATTTAAACCGCTGTGAAATATCTTTTCCATAACCAAAAATATAGTATTTTCAGTTGTTTGAAGCTGGTGTACAAAAGTAAAAAAGTAAAAGACGTAAAAACTAAACTTAAGAATGGGAAGCATAGAAATAGCGCACATATAACAGATGTACCACTTCTTAGACTTGCTTTCAATGAGAATGACATATCTATAACTCACATTTCTATGTGAATTTTGTCTGGTCACCCAAAAAGTTACATATTGCAGCTTTAAACATGGCTAGCTCATATAGACAAACACTGAATACAATATATGGTAACCTAGTTGCTTTTAGAAACGCTAGTATTTACACACTAGGGTTGCTGGGAATTAGCTTGCAAAAAACTGAATAGTCCGCCGAAAGCCAGAAGTTAAATAAAATTAACTTTCATCTTACTCTGCCGATTGTCTGTAGGCTTGGACCTTATGTTGGGGGGAATTTGAGAAAAAACAAACATCTAATGGAACGTATAATTAAACAGACTTTCCAAACGTGGATCTGTTATAGACCCATGCAGTTCCTCAGCGAGGTCAGTTCCTCTCTGCTTACCTCATGTCAAAATAAAAGTTCTTGCTTTCTTTTGTGCTGGTATGGCGCAGTGCAGGACTTTTATTTTGACAGGGGAGAGTAATTGGGTCTACAATAGACCCACATTTGGAAATTCTGAATGTTCCATTAGATGTTTTTTTTCCAATGTCCCCTCTGCATAAAGACCAGCCCTACAGACAATCAACAGAGTAAGTTGAAATTTTATTTTATTTAACTTCTGGATTCTTGCAGACTATTCAATTTTTTTTGCAAGGTAATTCCTAGTAACGCTAGTGTATGAATACTAGCGTTGATAAAAGCAGCTAATGGTAACCTTGCCTGAGACGATCAGATACAAATGTTGCTTGGCTGATACAGTTGATGCAAAGCAAATTATCAGTCAGGTCCCAGGCTAATGGCAACCTTGATATGACCATCATTGATTTTAGGCCAGCAGAAACATTTACACAGAGTTTTTGTCAGCAGTGCACTGTCTGAATATAAGCAGTTTCTGAACAGTGAAAATAGACCAAATATTTAAAGTTTTCTAGAACACTTACAAGGGCCTTGGATAGTTCAGCAGTGACATACAAGTTCATCTGTCTTGGTTATTATTTACTTGTTCTAAAAGTCATGGCGCTGTGGCAATGTAATGAGACAAGAAGTGCTTTTGGACAATGTTTAGTCTACCCCTAACCCCAGAGTGGAATTTATCATGCTGACTACAGGATAGGTGCTTTTCACATTCTAGAATTCATCCAAATGAGGACACATATTAAACATGTATGTGTCAAACATCTGATCATTGGTCAACACACACACATGATTGATGCATTTCAAAATATTGATCATACTTTTACACATGAAAACACATAGGAGTAAAACATGGTTTTTAACACTGTCTCAGTCACACCATTTCACTCATTTGTAACATGCTGTGATAGCTGGCTCCATAAGCAGATGAGAGGGACCCTTGCTGTAGCCATGAATGAATGTAACAAGTTTGTAACTGAAGAAATTGACAAAGTGATGATTGATACAACCGCTTGGATCTGAACTGAGTTTGTCAGATTACATTTGCAAATAGAAAAGATTAAGAACTGATGAGAGTGCATGCATTGCTTACTGTCATGTTCAGCTAGCAAACGCTAGTTGGCTGCGAATCAAGCAGCAAGCCACGCGCCCATGCAGGCGCGTGCACAGGTCTTCCGGTGTCTCCAATGGAGTACTTGCATTTTCAAAACTTGAGTCTACTAAGATCTCAAGTAAGGAAATATTACATGTACATTTTCCTTAGTTCCATTTGAGTTATGTATGTGAAAAAATGTGATGAGATGTAAGCATATTTTCAAGCAACTCACCTTGGGTTTCTCGTCAGCCATGGTTACTCTATTTGCGCTTCTCTACGCCGCCACACAACGAATAGACGTGTACGCGCACGTACCCGCTCCCGATTAAAATACCGGCCTTACGTGCGCGATCACAAACACATGCTCGTGCCCTATACTTCACATTCATTGGCCAACGTTGGTCACAGGGTAAGATGTTGAGCGCTGGCAGAGGGCGGGAATGTCGTAATGCGCGTTTCTGTAACACGTGCACGCGCATTTATAACACGTTCTCTTTTGTTTTGTTTTATGAAAATATTCACCGAAAACGTCCTAATGCTTTGATGTTAACAGTGCCATTGCTGTACATTTGCTCAATAAAAATCTGGTTATTTAAGAAAGTGTACTGAAGGGTCAATGTTTGGTAATTTAAACCATTCTGGAATTTTGTCATGGAAGAGAGGACTGATCCTCAGTAGCCATCTTGTTTTTATAGACCATAACATTCAGCCAACAAATGATGCTGTACCACAGATGGAACAATGAAATATTTGGTTGTACAGTACTTGTACCAAAATAGAGATGATCCAGCAAGAAACTAATGTTGCCCACACAGTATTGGATGGATGTTGATAAAGTCCAGAATGGTGCAACATTGTAAAAATCCCATATTTGCCTATTATGCCATTGGAAATAGCCTAAATGTTATAAGGAACATTTCATTAGACAATTAATTATTACTAAAATCTGCACATTGGGGTAAATAAATAACTGTTTGCATCTGGTGGCCATTAGTTCTTACCACTTTGAGCAAATTAGTACCAAAACATTATGATTGGTAGATATTGGTATAAATTGATTTTATTCATTGGAATAATATATTCTCATGGTGACATTACTTGTCAAATTGACAACTGACTAATTGTGTCCCCTTTAGTGCAAGCTTGCATTTCTAGTCAGGCACGACACAGAATTCCTATGACATCAGACATGCGCACGCTTTGGGTCCTTCAGCTGAATGTTTGAAGCGCCTAATTTCTGTATTATATTATTTGAAATGTCAGTATTTGTATCGCTCGTGGATTAAGTTATATATATTGATTCGCCTTATTGATTTGATCAAAGTGGGTGGTAATGGAGGAGGTAGATGTGGAGCCAACAACTACTGTAAGTACCACTCGTGCTCTGTTGTTGTGGAATCCAAATGTGTCCTGGCCAGGCTATGCAGCTAGCTAACGTTAGTTCGCTAACTAGCTGACACTTCATTCAAACGTCTCTGAGCTCAAGTGTCCACAATAATACTGGCAGCACTGCACAATGTTGATTTGTCATTTGTGATGACTCGTTTCAGTGGGTTGAAAGATACTGGCAGCAAGGCAGAATCATCTCTAGACGGTTAACTACCTAGCTATGTCCACATAAATAAACTAACGAGACGTTTCTCTCTTTCAGCCTATCCCTGGGTTCGACAGCAACCAAAAACACTTGGGATTTGTGTGGGGTCCTGGAGATATCTTGGTTTATGAGACCATTTACAAAGCATCAGGTAGATATGAGAGTTGAACGTATAACTTGGTAGTAAAGTGACTCATGACTCATGTCAAAGTACAAAGCATCCTCCTCTAACTCTCTCTCCCTGTGCATCTCTTCAGGTGGATCTGCAGGGGGTTGTCCCTTTGTCCATGAGGTCAGGAAAGATGAGGACATCTATTCCCCTATTTTGCGTAAACTCTTCAATGAGTCCCATCACATCTTTGTTGGTCTGCAGAGGATCAGAGAGGATCTGCCCAGCAAGAACAAGAAACCCCAGTAAGGATGGGATAGACTACTTTCTCTTGTAATTCAAACTAGGGCTCTGAGTTTCCCTTTGTCATGTGGTCAGGAAAAACTCCTGGTTCTAAATATAACCAAACAGTGGTGATGATATGTGTGACTTAATCTCATAGTAATCTAAATGTTTTGCATTATAATGGGTGTACTCGTTTATCAATTTCACTTATTTATTCAGGTTCGTCAGTATTAGCAAGAACTACAGGTCTGTGATTCGAGCATGCATGGAGGAACTCCAGCAAGTCGCAGGTATAGTATATGGCAACATTTCAACAATCATATGTTTATCTATGCAGTTCATAGACAGACTTAAGTAACATGCTATTTCCCCTCACTTTGCAGTTTCTACACAAGATGCAGCATTGGCTACACAGTATGGAAATCAGGTAGAGTACATGTCTGTGCCTATTCAGTTCGACTAACCACTTACCCTCATGTCAAGAGAACATAACCCAAGTAATATAACATTGAATCAGCAAACGTGAGAAAAGTATCTTGAATCAACGATGAAGATGAACACCTTTGTAATGTTATACACTAAAACAGTCTATGAGTTGTATCATAATGATTCCCTTGGCACGACTCTTCTATCCTGTGTTTCATGATAGGTGTCAATCCTGCTGGCAGTAGAGCTGATCTGGAATCTTTGTGAAGTGTTGTTCATCGATGCAGCTCCAGGTAGAGTTTATATTTTGTGTGTCAACCTTGACGTTGCTTTGAACACAGAAGCATCCTCTAGGTGTGAACCATAGAGCTAGATAGAAGACTCATCTTTGTGTCTGTGATAGCCTCAATGGTGCTGCCCATGCCATCTCCATTTTAAAGTAACCCATTTTCTACTTTTTCATTGGCTGATTGCTCCTACAGGGGTTGCGTTAACGCAGGATTCTGCATTTTTCACACAGATCTAAAATGCTTCGTATTGTAAATTCTGCTAGGCTTCAGTCAGGGTTTGCGCAAATAATCATGATTGTAAAATTACACATTTTGTGCTTCAGTTCCACTTCTCCACTTGGATGAAATATATTTTCTCTCGTCATTGGATCATCAGTGCCCTGGCTGATGTGTAGGCTACTTTTCTCCGGTACTTTCTTCCAGTGAAGGTTTTCTCCAGTAGCTAGTTAAAATGCAATATTAACTTCAAGCTAAACATTAGAAATATGATGGCAATGCATTGTTTATGCAAAATATACTTTGCTTTTTTATTGTAGGCTAATTTATTTATGTCTGGCTGCTAGCCAAATAGCGTTGCACTTCTGTTGTCAGCTGATGAAAACGATTTTGCACTAATGTATTTTGTGTAAAGAAACTACAGTTGCAAGCCCCTGATCACTCTAGTGAAGCCAAAAAACACTGTTGACTTTCAATATGAAACGCAGGTTAAATGGTTAAAAACGCAAAAAAAAATTATGGTCAGTTTTGAAAATGCTGATTTCTGAAAGCTAACACGACCCCTGTCCAAACTCGTATGAATCCCCACCCAGCTGACTACTTCAAAAGGGTGGAAGCCCTCATTGTCCACGCTAAAAGGGGTTATATCCATAATGAGTCATCTATCTCTATGGTGTGAACAGAACATTCATATATTCTGCAACCTGTTTTTTGTATGTGGCCCTCCAGCTGGCTCCCTTGTGCTCCACCTCCTCGACTGGGTTAGGCTGCACAAGGCTGACGTGGATGAGAAGGCCAGGGAGGTGCTGGCAAGTGAGAGCCCCGCAGAGCACCAGGCCTACTGGGACGTGGTACGTACACATACACCACTCTCCTGTCTTTCTCTGCCTTTTTAGAACTATTGGCACAGTGCGCACATACGTCAGACCGACTTTTGTCATTGACCGGCTCTACAGTGTGATATTTTACTCACATATGCGCCTAAAAATAGATGTGTGCGAACTGAAAAAGTAATGTATGAACATGTGATTTATAGTGGGGGAAAATTGCTGCCGTAACTATTTTCAAAGTAAACCTGCTGTTTTTGTTTCATAGCTGGTAGCTAATCACACACAGAACTACAAATCCCATATAGCTTTCCCACCTCGAGCAGCAACAGCGCCTGGGGTGCTGTGCGCACTGTGATTGAAGTGCTGAAAGATACATTTTTAGAAGTGCACAGGGTAGAAGTTGGTTGATTTCACCTGAAAGTCTACTAACGTGTGACTTTGTTCTCGTGTTTCTTGGCTATTTACATTGTTGTTCACACGCTATGTGGTTTTTCAATGTTAGTTTGAGCTTGCTCAACTGCTAGTGAAGAGACACGTCGGAGAACTCAAAGGGGCAACTGAACATTGTTGGATCACCTAAATTACTTATATTTGAGTGTACATTGTAATTGATTGAGCATGGAACACTCCAAAAAATGTTTTATTCATAAACTTTTATTAATTTCTTTTCATAAAAACACTTCCTCAAATACTTTCATTGTGCTCCTTAATTTCTTTGTGTGCTCCTACATTTTTCTACTTACGAGCACATGTGCTCCTTGTAAAAACTGTCAGCGTAGAGCCCTGTTTGATCAAAACTTCTTTAGTGGATCCTCAAAACCAGTGAAATTGAGGTGAATTTGCCTTTTTAAATGGTTCTCCATGATTGCTTCCAATGTGGTTGAAATTAACTCATTGATATACTATGTATTTTATCTGTGCAGACTTTCTTTGCCCAGTTTAACTCCTATAACTTATGTCTATTGTGTAATAACTGCTATTCATGTTTATTTGTGCACTAGTCTGTATGCAGATATTCTTTCTCCCCTATTGAACCACACTGTCCCCCCTCTGTGTGTCTCCAGGTGATCAGCTACGTGCTGCAGGGCCGGATGGACGAGGCCAGGCAGGTCCTGGTGAAACAGGCAATTTTGCAGCCTGCAGCCAGGGCCATGTTCAAGCTGCTGGACAACCTGCTCATGAAGATGCCCATCTTCAATGTACATAGTGCATTTCTATCTGAATGTTTCAACCTCCTGAACAGCACCCAGTTTTAACCACAGAATCAAGTAGAACACGTATATTATATGTATCTCTATGGTTGTAACTCTAGCTCTCTCCTCTATGACATCTTACTGTAGCCTGGTGAGACTCAGACCCTAACAGAGTTTGATGTAAAGTGGAGACACTGGCGCGAGGAGGTGGACCGCTGTCTCCAGGACCAGTCCTTTGCCAGCAACCCCCACCTGGAGGACATCTGTAAGGTCAGTGGAACTGCCCAATACCTGCCCTGGCACACTGTACCTGCATCTGTGTGGTGATCAGTGGAGGTAGGTGACAGGTACACACTGAGTGTACAAAACATTAGGAACACTGTCGTAATATTGAGTTGCACACCCTTTGCCCTCAGAACAGTCTAAATTCATTGGGCCATGGACAAGGTGTCAAACATTCCACAGGGATGCTGGCCAATGTTGACTCCAATGCTTCCCATAGTTGTCGAAATGTCCTTTGGTTGGTGGACCATTCTTGATACACACAGGAAACTGTTGAGTGTGAAACCCAGTAGCTTTGCAGTACTTGACACACTCAATCCAGTGCGCCTGGCACCTATTACCATACCCTGTTCAAAGTCACTTAATTGTTTTGTCTTGCCCATTCACCCCCTGAATGGGACATATACACAATCCATGTTTCAATTGTTTCAAGGCTTAAAAATCCTGTAACCCGTCTCCTCCCCTACATCTACACTGAAGTGGATTTACCAGGTGACATCAATAAGGGATCATAGCTTTCACCTGGTCAGTCTGTCATAGAAAGAGCCTAATGTTTTGTAGTCAGTGTAGCTACCTGTAGTATACAATGTATACCTTAGCCAAAAGGAACTCGCTCTGTACATGTAGAGTCCATTCTTTGGCTCTGTACCTGCATCTGTGTGAGGGTGAACTGTAAAGGAGCTAAAATAATCTCTTGTTGGTGCTGTCTGTCTCTTCCATCTACTATCCATATGTTCTACCTGTTGATTCATTCATCCATGGTTTATCCATACCCTCCTAATTATCCATCCATGGTTTATCCATACCATCCTAAATATCCATCCATGGTTTATCCATACCCTCCTAAATATCCATCCATGGATTATCCATACCCTCCTAAATATCCATCCATGGATTATCCATACCCTCCTAAATATCCATCCATGGTTTATCCATACCCTCCTAAATATCCATCCATGGTTTATCCATACCCTCCTAAATATCCATCCATGGATTATCCATACCCTCCTAAATATCCATCCATGGTTTATCCATACCCTCCTAAATATCCATCCATGGTTTATCCATACCCTCCTAAATATCCATCCATGGTTTATCCATACCCTCCTGAGTATCCATCCATGGTTTATCCATACCCTCCTAATTATCCATCCATGGTTTATCCATACCCTCCTAAATATCCATCCATGGTTTATCCATACCCTCCTAAATATCCATCCATGGATTATCCATACCCTCCTAAATATCCATCCATGGTTTATCCATACCCTCCTAAATATCCATCCATGGTTTATCCATACCCTCCTAAATATCCATCCATGGATTATCCATACCCTCCTAAATATCCATCCATGGATTATCCATACCCTCCTAAATATCCATCCATGGTTTATCCATACCCTCCTAATTATCCATCCATGGTTTATCCATACCCTCCTAAATATCCATCCATGGTTTATCCATACCCTCCTAATTATCCATCCATGGTTTATCCATACCCTCCTAATTATCCATCCATGGTTTATCCATACCCTCCTAAATATCCATCCATGGTTTATCCATACCCTCCTAAATATCCATCCATGGTTTATCCATACCCTCCTAAATATCCATCCATGGTTTATCCATACCATCCTAAATATCCATCCATGGTTTATCCATACCATCCTAAATATCCATCCATGGTTTATCCATACCCTCCTAAATATCCATCCATGGATTATCCATACCCTCCTAAATATCCATCCATGGATTATCCATACCCTCCTAAATATCCATCCATGGATTATCCATACCCTCCTAAATATCCATCCATGGTTTATCCATACCCTCCTAAATATCCATCCATGGTTTATCCATACCCTCCTAAATATCCATCCATGGTTTATCCATACCCTCCTAAATATCCATCCATGGTTTATCCATACCCTCCTAAATATCCATCCACGGTTTATCCATACCCTCCTAAATATCCATCCACGGTTTATCCATACCCTCCTAAATATCCATCCACGGTTTATCCATACCCTCCTAAATATCCATCCATGGTTTATCCATACCCTCCTAAATATCCATCCATGGTTTATCCATACCCTCCTAAATATCCATCCATGGTTTATCCATACCCTCCTAAATATCCATCCATGGTTTATCCATACCCTCCTAAATATCCATCCATGGTTTATCCATACCCTCCTAAATGAGTATCCATCCATGGTTTATCCATACCCTCCTAAATGAGTACCCATCCATGGTTTATCCATACCCTCCTAAATGAGTACCCATCCATGGTTTATCCATACCCTCCTAAATGAGTATCCATCCATGGTTTATCCATACCCTCCTAAATGAGTATCCATCCATGGTTTATCCATACCCTCCTAAATATCCATCCATGGTTTATCCATACCCTCCTAAATATCCATCCATGGGTTATCCATACCCTCCTAAATATCCATCCATGGTTTATCCATACCCTCCTAAATATCCATCCATGGTTTATCCATACCCTCCTAAATATCCATCCATGGTTTATCCATACCCTCCTAAATATCCATCCATGGTTTATCCATACCCTCCTAAATATCCATCCATGGTTTATCCATACCCTCCTAAATATCCATCCATGGTTTATCCATACCCTCCTGAGTATCCATCCATGGTTTATCCATACCCTCCTGAGTATCCATCCATGGTTTATCCATACCCTCCTGAGTATCCATCCATGGTTTATCCATACCCTCCTGAGTATCCATCCATGGTTTATCCATACCCTCCTGAGTATCCATCCATGGTTTATCCATACCCTCCTAATTATCCATCCATGGTTTATCCATACCCTCCTGAGTATCCATCCATGGTTTATCCATACCCTCCTGAGTATCCATCCATGGTTTATCCATACCCTCCTGAGTATCCATCCATGGTTTATCCATACCCTCCTAATTATCCATCCATGGTTTATCCATACCCTCCTAATTATCCATCCATGGTTTATCCATACCCTCCTAAATATCCATCCATGGTTTATCCATACCCTCCTAAATATCCATCCATGGTTTATCCATACCCTCCTAAATATCCATCCATGGTTTATCCATACCATCCTAAATATCCATCCATGGTTTATCCATACCCTCCTAAATATCCATCCATGGTTTATCCATACCCTCCTAAATGAGTATCCATCCATGGTTTATCCATACCCTCCTAAATGAGTATCCATCCATGGTTTATCCATACCCTCCTAAATGAGTACCCATCCATGGTTTATCCATACCCTCCTAAATGAGTACCCATCCATGGTTTATCCATACCCTCCTAAATGAGTATCCATCCATGGTTTATCCATACCCTCCTAAATGAGTATCCATCCATGGTTTATCCATACCCTCCTAAATGAGTATCCATCCATGGTTTATCCATACCCTCCTAAATATCCATCCATGGGTTATCCATACCCTCCTAAATATCCATCCATGGGTTATCCATACCCTCCTAAATATCCATCCATGGGTTATCCATACCCTCCTAAATATCCATGTAGATTCTGGTTGGTGATGAGGATGTTCTCCTGGAGCACAAGGAGCTGCTGAGTACCTGGTATCACTTCCTGGTCACCAGACTGCTGTTCTCCCACCCCACTGTCAAGCCCACAGAGCTGCACTACTACGCACAGGTACTTACTACTACACTTCACACTTACTACTACACACTGGTACCTACTACTACACTATACAGAGTTGCACCAGTATGCCCTGGGACTTACCACAACACTATGAGTAAGTGTCCTGTCCTATGTGTGTGTGTTCCAGTCTAGCATGCACATGTTCCTGGACACGAGGAGTGTCCCAGAGCCCCTGGACAGCATCCTGCTGGCAGCCTTTGAGTTTGACATCCACCAGGTCATCAAGGACTGCAGGTGAGGACGAGCGTCTATAGACCATAGAAATACAGAAACCAAAGGAATTATATTTCTATGGTATAGAACCCAGGGAGAGTAGCTGTGTTGTTGCTAAGGTAACAGTAACTGCTCATGTGGATAAGATGAAATAAATGTTGGGGCTAGACACACAATGTGATTTCCCCTCTGTCTCTCATGTAAACTACTGTTCAGTTTCATATGTTGTGATATTTATGACATGTTATTTGTGCTTTCCAGCATTGCTCTCAACAACTGGTGGTTTGTGGGGCATCTGACTGACCTGCTGGACCACTGTAAACTGCTCCAGTCTCACAACCTACAGTAAGTTAAGGACACCACTGTCCCACAAAGGGTTGACATTAACTGCCAATATTGTTCTAATGGTAACATTGATCATAATCATAGAAAGTGAAGTTGGCGTGCTCAGCTCAAATGCTTGTGATAACAGGAAGTATTTGGGTGCCGGGTTCAAAGGGCATACACTTGAATAAAGGAAGAACCCACACTCACTGAAATATTTTAATGTGTTTTTTTAGCAGCAGAGGTCAGAACAAACGGAAGTGTTTCGGTGGCAGCCTTTGTCAACGTTGATCATAATAACATGTGTTCTCTGTTTGTGTTGATTTAGTTTTGGCTCCAACCTGAGAGAGTTTCTACTGCTGGAGTACGCCTCAGGACTCTTCACCCATCACAGGTGAGACAGACCCACTAGTCTGGTTAGCTTGGACTATATGCATAACTCCCAGTGCCAACATGTCTGTTTTTCTAATAGATAACTGTCATATATACAATCACGTCTGCAAAACTACACATGCTGAGGTCCACTGTGTTCAGTAGTTATCTTGTATAGAAAGTGTTGTCGGCTACGCGTATAGGCCTCTTCCCCTGTTTGACCTCCTCCAGTGCTGCTCCTATTGGATGATCGGTTAAGCTGTGCATGATTAACAAGCTATTTCTCTCTGGTCCTCAGCCTGTGGCAGCTGGCTGTGGACTACTTTGACCACTGTCCAGAGTTTGGCCGTGTGTACCTGGAGCTACAGATCGAGCGTGTTCCTCTGGACACGGAGCGCAAGGCCCTGAAGGTGATCAGGATCTGTGAGCAGAGGCAGATGACTGAACAAGGTAGATATGATGCATACACGTACGCACGCATACTCACGCGCTCTTATCCAAAACAGTTGTCCATCTTACTCTCATGCATGAAGCTCTCACTGAGACCCACATTCAGTCTCACTCCCTCAATCGCAACATGGACACTTACTAAAACACACATGGAAAATACATTCAAACTCCCCCTGATTTCTGTCATGCCTGTTGTGGATATCACCCCCTAACTCTTTGGTATAATGTGTCTCTCTGTGTTGCAGTGAGGAGCATCTGTAAGATCATGGCCAAGAAGGCCCTGAGGAACAACAGACTGGGCTCTGCTCTCTCCTGGAGCATCAGAGCCAAAGATGCTGCCTTCGCCACCCTCATATCAGAGAGGTGCTGTATGTCTACAGGTTTTACTGATCCTGACCATGTGACCTGTTCAGGAAAGCTGTGTTTTTTTCCTGAACAGTCGTCGGCCTGTTTTCAATACTTTGAAAATACCTTCTTCCTTCCTCCTTTCCTTGATGTAACCACTGATCTAACATGAGGGGGTTTATGAAAGCTACGTAGTGGAGTCACCACATTAGATCTGGATTTACTTCAAGAAGGGCAGCAAAGATGTCCTCCCATGACATCTGCTCCCACACCACTAGCTACCAGACCACCCTGTAGTCGCTCACTCTCTCGCTCGCTCCCCACCCCCTCGTGGGTTTAACCCAGTCTGTATCCTAGATATACTGTATCTCTGTGGTCTATAGATGTATCTCTATGGTCTGTATCCTAGATATACTGTATCTCTGTGGTCTATAGATGTATCTCTATGGTCTGTATCTCAGGTTTCTCCAGGACTACTGCGCCAAAGGGACCTTCTCTGATCTGGACCTGATTGACAACCTGGGTCCAGCCATGCTGCTCAGTGACAGGCTTACTTTTCTAGGTATGGGGTGCAGACGTGTACATACACAGACATGAAGCACTGTGAACACACACAAGCAAACACTCCTTGGCAGGGCTCTAAGCTGACCTGTTTTACAAGGAGCACGTGTGTGCCTAAGTTGAAAAATATAGGAGCACACAAAGAAATTCAGGAGCACAAATCAAAATATATTTGAGGGAATAAAGTTAGAATCATACGTTTTTCTAGGCACGCTGGTGCTCCTCAATTAAAATTCCAGGTCGCACAGCAAAATATTTAGGCACATATGCAAGTAAAATGGTCGCACTGTAGAGCCCTGCTTGGTGTTGCATGTTAACTTGACATTCAGTCAGCCACATATCACTCACATGCGCGCGCACACACACACTGGATCAGACCCATAATGTATTTTGTCCTTTCTATTAGATGATTTACTCTCACATAGGAGAAAAGTGGTCCATATAAGGCTGCAGTCTGTGGCCTAATGCTGTTGTAACAGCTGATGATAACCTACAGCTGGGGAAAATGTAACGTCTCACTTTACAATTAGTCACTCATGAAGGCAGAACTAACTGTTCATTGACTATGATGTATATCATGTTATCTTGGTCTTAAACAATCACGTGGAACCACAGTGTATTTACATTTAGGCCATACAAGTTCTACCAGTGCTGTAGCGAGTAGAATGAGAATCCAATTCTACAGTGACCATGTTGGGTGTCCCAACTGGCATCATGTGTGATTGATAGATGGTTCTCACGTCATTTCTGTGGATTCGGTGCACTTCTCAGTGTTCTATACTGAAACCGTGGCAAATACATTTTACACCATACTATGTCATTGATACTGTGTCTGTGTAACCAATGATGCCAATGAGAGAGCATCATGGGATTGTATCCATTTGTTCATTCTGTTCCCCTCCTGTCCTGGGTCATATTCATTGGGCACCATTTACGGAAGGAAACAGGATGGACTACCTGAACTTGTCCAATCAGAAATGCGCGTTACCGCTTTCTGTAGAGAAACAGTTTTTGCTACGCTTTGCCTTGATGAATGTGATCCTGTTGTCTGCAGGGAAGTACCGTGAGTTCCATCGGCTGTACGGCGAGAAGCGTTTCTCTGACGCCGCCAAGCTCCTCCTCTCCCTGATGACGGCCAAGATCGCCCCACGTTCCTTCTGGATGACTCTGCTGACCGACGCCCTGCCCCTGCTGGAGCAGAAAGAGGTCAACTGGCCCACAGCATTAACTTCCATCCTTGAGTTAACGTTGAAATTAACTTCTACTTACCTAGTGTATAGCATATTCCATAGATTGAATTTCCCTTTTTTTGGTTTACTAACTAAATATGAACGGCAACACATCTTTGTAATCTTAAAGAAAATAAATGAATGGCATATTATATATATATATAATATATATATATATATATATTATATTTTCAAAATATTTAAATTAAGATATCGCCTTACCTTATTGATTCCTATCAGATCTGTATCTCTGAATATATGCTCTTACCTTTGTCTTTGAAAGGTAGTTTTGTAGATGTTGCCTCTTTTAGGCTAATAGCCTTTTGTTGCAGTCAGTTGCTCATCTCTGGGCTTGTCCTCTTGCAGGTGATCTTCTCTGCTGATCAAACTCATGAGCTGATGTTCTGTCTGGAGGAGCTGACCTCAGAGAAGAGTGTTCCCAACCCAGACAGACCCATGCAGGTACTGGGTTACCCCCCCCTTACCCTCTATCTAATGTCTGTTTCCCTTTCAATCTCCTAATGCACTGTTTTATAATATCAAATCAAATCAAATTTTATTAGTCACATACACATGGTTAGCAGATGTTAATGCGAGTGTAGCGAAATGCTTGTGCTTCTAGTTCCGACAATGCAGTAATAACCAACAGTAATCTAACCTAACAATTCCACAACTACTACCTTACACACACACACAAGTGTAAAGGGATAAAGAATATGTACATAAAGATATATGAATGAGTGGTGGTACAGAACGGCATGGCAGATGCAGTAGATGGTATAGAGTACGGTATATACATATGAGATGAGTACTGTAGGGTATGTAAACATAAAGTGGCATAGTTTAAAGTGGCTAGTGGTACATGTATTGCATAAAGATGGCAAGATGCAGTAGATGATATAGAGTACAGTATATACATATGAGATGGGTAATGTAGGGTATGTAAACATTGTATTAAGTGGCATTGCTTAAAGTGGCTAGTGGTACATTTTTACATAATTTCCATCAATTCCCATTTTTAAAGTGGCTGGAGTTGAGTCAGTATGTTGGCAGCGGCCGCTAAATGTTAGTGGTGGCTGTTTAACAGTCTGATGGCCTTGAGATAGAAGCTGTTTTTCAGTCTCTCGGTCCCTGCTTTGATGCACCTGTACTGACCTCGCCTTCTGGATGATAGCGGGGTGAACAGGCAGTGGCTTGGGTGGTTGTTGTCCTTGATGATCTTTATGGCCTTCCTGTGACATCGGGTGGTGTAGGTGTCCTGGAGGGCAGGTAGTTTGCCCCCGGTGATGCGTTCTGCAGACCTCACTACCCTCTGGAGAGCCTTACGGTTGTGGGCGGAGCAGTTGCCGTACCAGGCGGTGATACAGCCCGACAGGATGCTCTCGATTGTGCATCTGTAGAAGTTTGTGAGTGCTTTTGGTGACAAGCCGAATTTCTTCAGCCTCCTGAGGTTGAAGAGGCGCTGCTGCGCCTTCTTCACAACGCTGTCTGTGTGGGTGGACCAATTCAGTTTGTCCGTGATGTGTACACCGAGGAACTTAAAACTTTCCACCTTCTCCACTACTGACCCGTCGATGTGGATAGGGGGGTGCTCCCTCTGCTGTTTCCTGAAGTCCACAATCATCTCCTTTGTTTTGTTGACGTTGAGTGTGAGGTTATTTTCCTGACACCACACTCCGAGGGCCCTCACCTCCTCCCTGTAGGCCGTCTCGTCGTTGTTGGTAATCAAGCCTACCACTGTAGTGTCATCCGCAAACTTGATGATTGAGTTGGAGGCGTGCATGGCCACGCAGTCGTGGGTGAACAGGGAGTACAGGAGAGGGCTCAGAACGCACCCTTGTGGGGCCCCAGTGTTGAGGATCAGCGGGGTGGAGATGTTGTTACCTACCCTCACCACCTGGGGGCGGCCCGTCAGGAAGTCCAGGACCCAGTTGCACAGGGCGGGGTCGAGACCCAGGGTCTCGAGCTTGATGACGAGTTTGGAGGGTACTATGGTGTTAAATGCTGAGCTGTAATCGATGAACAGCATTCTCACATGGGTATTCCTCTTGTCCAGATGGGTTAGGGCAGTGTGCAGTGTGGTTGCGATTGCGTCGTCTGTGGACCTATTGGGTCGGTAAGCAAATTGGAGTGGGTCTAGGGTGTCCGGTAGGGTGGAGGTGATATGGTCCTTGACTAGAATATGCTCTAATCTCTACAGTTGCTTAGCCCGGGGTTAGCAACTGTTCACACTGTACTAAGATCCTCCTTAGCCTGGGTTAAGCAACTGTTCACACTGCACTAAGAGCCTCCTTAGCCTGGGTTAAGCAACTGTTCACACTGCACTAAGATCCTCCTTAGCCTGGGTTAAGCAACTGTTCACACTGCACTAAGATCCTCCTTAGCCTGGGTTAAGCAACTGTTCACACGGCACTAAGAGCTTCCTTAGCCTGGGTTAAGTAACTGTTCACACTGTACTAAGAGCTTCCTTAGCCCACGGCTAATCGACTATTCACACTTGCACATTCTAAAATGGGTTAACACCAACCTTAGCCCAGGGCTAAGCTGGCCCTGCTCCAGAGAGGGGTTAGCACAGACTTTTCATGGCTAAGGTTGGTAGCCATTGTCACCTAATTTGAATATTGTATTCCAGTATTCAAGTATTATATAGTATTATATAATTATGAGAAGGGGTTACCAAGAACATTTTCCAAAAGGGTTCATTCAAGGTAGAAAGTAGTAGTAGGAGCACTCAACAACAAAAAATCTCGAGTGCTCCTTTCTACTTCGAATTAGTTCTTTGAAGTTGTTCTTGGTAAGCTCTTGTCATGATTTTTGTCGTTGTTTAGCAGCCCTCCTTTCCTGTTTGCTGAAGCATTACATCAGATTGTTTGTAAGTCGCTCTGGATAAGAGCGTCTGCTAAATGACTTAAATGTAAATGTAAAATTGTTTTTAGTGATTCCATATTCATTCTGATGAGGATCCATTAAATGTGTTTCCCTGTGCGTTTTCAGGATGAGGACATCGAGACGACCAAGATTGAGCTCCTGCGGCTAGCGCTAGCCCGTAACCTGGCCATGGCCATAGTGAAGGAGGGGACAGTGGAAGTTTGACCAACACTTAAAGACGAGCGCTTATCTTTTTATACTGTACATAAAACAAATCAAATCAAGTCTGATCAAAATGTGCTATTTGATAATAAAGAAATGTTTTCATTATTTGAATTTGGTTCTGTGGAAATGCTTGACATGAACACTGGCCTGGATACAAATGTGCATTGTCAACAATGTGCCTTTTTTTTAAAGGAAATTTCCCTGACATTCGCTGAGATCAAATTCACAGTAAATGCTGTGGATGTCGGCACCAGTATGACCTTTAAGTCAACTTGATTTACTAGCCTAAGGTATGAATAGAACAACAAAGACGAGTACAATCAGCTAAATTACACCAGATCAAAAATCCTTTAATTCCTCATGCAGCAAACAAATAGCACATAATACAGTATGTACAATCGTAAAACATCTTTCAAGACATTTACACATCACATTGACCTCTACACATCTCCTGACTACAGACGATAAGTACACCTATGTACAGAGCTATTGTGCCTCTCACAATGCTACAAGTCAGGGACAACCAGAGAGAGGACATGGGGAGGAAGGGGGCAAACTGTCTGTTTTCCAATTCTCTAACCTCCCTGAAGTGTGGATTTAAAAGCAATGTATTAGTGCAAGCATGGGTAAGGTGTTTCCACCATATTCTCATATCCGTCCATTCCTTTTGAATGTTAGGATGAAGGTTAGCGACTCAACCTTTCATCATCGATGAAGTATGAAATCACTGCCCTATTGTGGGCTCAATATTACTGGAAATGATTTTGACTTCTTGGTTTCACCTTCCTCCATGTTAGTTCCAACTTGTCAGATGACACTTTCAGCCAGTGTTAAGCTTGGTCAATTCAGTGATGCACTGAAATACTACAACAAATAAATAAAATACCATTTCAATACTGACAATGGAGAAAATAATACACATCCTAAAACTCAGGACTAATGGATATCTTAACTCGGGTTGACAGACCACTTTGAAAGCTCAAACACCATAGTTAAACCAGATGGCAAGCATCAGAGGGAGCATAAGAAGAACCCGTACATTAAACCAAAGAATAGAAACCAGCTATGGTATGCATTTATGACAACTTACAGAAGCATGTCAGGAGTAACCACAATATTGATTAGTGTTGCTAGGAAACCCAGTCATCAAAATAGTAGCTGTCTGTGGTAAGACCTAAAGATGGTCCAGCAAACCCATTAAATAACTAATATCATTGAGAAATACAATATACAACACTTTAAAACAATGTCATAATAATTGCCACAATTGTCTAATAAGCATGATCACTGGATATGCACTGAAGAAATATTGAAACACCTCATGGAATCACGTTCGAGGCCTTTGTCAACAGCCAGCTAGCACCCACATCTAATCAACATAACTTTCTGTATCTTGACTCAAGTTTTAAGTATGAGCTAACATGCTAGCTAGCAAGTCCTCCGGATAAGATTCCCGGATTTCACCAAATTCTATTCCAGGTATAGGATTAATCAATCATTTTTTCCTAGTTATAAGCTCTGAATAATAATGTCCTTTCTAGAATGCCCTTCTAGCTCATTAGAAACAAGCATTCAACAATGCTGTGGTATAAACATTGGCATATATACTGTAAATATATATATACATACACACAAATATATATATATATATACACAGTATATACACTGTATGTATGTGTCTCGCCATAATAATGGATGTAGTGTTAATTATATTTCCTTTGCCAGCAAGTCTTGTGGGCGGGACTACGTTTGTTAGGAAATGTCCTGCAGTGCTGTGTAAGGGACAACTGTCTGGCCTGCTAAAATACCTTGTAGATGTTCTCAGTTAATGAACATACTTAATAACAAATAAAGAGTGACACTTGGTGCATCTTTGTATCAATTTCTGAAACATGGAAAAAGCACTTGTAACCCTTCAGTTGAGATGCAGTCCTGGAATAATATTCAATACAAGCTCTGGAAGCTATTGTAAACCTGGCTTAAACTTCAATGTATGCCATGTATGCTATATTATGCTTACAAAGTTACAATTGCCTCAATAGCAACTGGGCAATTACAAAAACGGTAAATATCAAAACAATCTAAAAGAAACAGAATGGTTGGCTGGTAGGCAGCACTATGTTGGTACTGTAACATTGCAGCACAGTTCTCCCACCCTATCCTCTCCTTGGCTCATCTCTCTCTCTCTCTCTGGGGTATGTGTGGTTAACACCCCCATCATGGAGTGTTGGTTTGGCCCGTTCTGGCTCGGCTCTGTGGTGTATGAGGGTGGCTATAGGTGACCCCATCTGTCTGGCGGGGGGAACTGGTCCACCTCGCCCACCTCTGAGCACTGCCTGTTTCCGAGAGTGAACGCCAGCTTGTAGCGCAGACGGACCTTCTCCTGCAAGAGGCAAACATTGGAAGAGGGTCAGCAAGTGGTTTCACAAAGACTACAAAGAGAATGGAAGCCCATCAGGTCCAAAAAGACCTAGGCTCTCTCTCAATGAATCTTTCATTAATTCCTCAAATCCTCTCTCTCCGTCTCCCAAAACCACATTGGATAAGAAAGTCAGAGAGGGACCTTCAACCTCCAATACAGTTGAAAAGATGAGGAGATAGGTTGCAAGGAACCATGGAAAGATGAAAGATAGAGCCCTAGTTCTACAGTGACTCTGGCCTGTGTATTAGAGAAGTGGGCTGCTCCCTAACCACGTGACCTGAATCGGAAAACCTCTGGGCCCTGGAAGATCATATGACTTTTCCCTGACCATGTGACCTTACCAGGAAATACTTGTGGCCCTGCTCTTACCTTCAGAGGATTGGCCAGCAGCATGACCTGTGTGATGGAGGCCGGGGGAAGGATGGGGTTAAAGGGAGGCAGCTCTGTTCCTGACGGAGGCTGCAGCTTCACCTTCATGGACTGGAGGACAAGGAGAGGAGGGGTTAAGTAGTGTGTGAAAGTTACACACTGAAGATGGCTGCAAAGCCTGTGTACGCTATCCCTGATGCAGTGAAAATAATACAAATAAATACAAAAATGAAGCTTTATGCAACATACTTTTGAGTGAGGACCCCATCACCTTTTGTTTGGATGAAATGATACAATGTTTGAGTGAGTAAGTATACAGGAGTGAACACGTGTAAGTATTATACGAGTGCATGTGTACACACTGCCCTGAGACATGGCTGTAGACCCCTATGGCGTCTAGACACGGCAAGTGTACACAAAGTGTGTGTGGAGTGTGTGTACCATGTGTATATTGCGCCTGTGTGTTACCTTGGGAACGGCGGCCTGAAGGACCACGTTCTGAACGGGCAGTGGTGCAGTGTTCAGCATGGACACCACTAATACCAGCACGTCTGGTCTGCAAGGGGGACAGTCTGAGGCAAAGTTCAACAGCACACGCACCCCGTCCTTATCATAGGCTGTTACAGGGAGCCCTTTACCTGGAGGGGACAGGACAGAGGCAATGAGAGGCTCTATCAATGTTATCCAGACAGTGTACTGTGGACATCGAAAGGTTCAAAAAGACGAACGACGTTCAATTTCACAGGAGGATATATAGCATTTCCCGTTTCCCTTTGCACACTCCCCTCTCTCTCTCTCCCTTTCTACCTCCCTCCCCTATCTCCAGTACTCACTGGGTCTGATGGCCTCCAGGGGGACGTGCACGTTGCCCAGGGAGGCCTCCGGTCCTAGCCCCCTGGCTGGGCTGCCCCCCTGGAAGGAGGAGTGGTGGAAGGGGGAGAGGGAGCTGAACAGGGGGCTGCCCGGGGCAGAGCTCAGCGTCTGGGCTTTGGTGTGGGACACCGCAGGGGAGCCAGGCATGGGGCCAGGGAGGAGGGAGGTCGAGGAGAAGGGGACCTGGGGTACCATAGCCCCCAAGGAGGGTGGTACTACGGCCCCCATAGAGGCTGCCATCCCGAATCCCCCGCCAACACGCAAACTGGAAACGACAGAAAAACAACATGAGCTCTCTCTGGAAACATAACTAAATCAAACAAGCAAGTGTGCAATCAAGAGCATGTTGATTTGTACCATATTCAGGATAATGTTGAGTAGCATCTAGTAATGTAATGATGCGATGCACTATTAATGACAACCCTGAGCCTTCGGATTACCTCAGAAGTGTTGCTTCACTTTAGCCATGCGCTGAAGCACCTGATCTAATTCAATGTGGGTAATATAATACCTTGAAGTGATCTACAATATTTCCAGTGAAGTGAAGGGAGTAAGGTTAGTTGAGCACCTCTTTGGCTCTCCAAAGTCCAGCATGGCCATGTCTTGGAGGTCCTGGAGGCTGTGGGTGGCGGGGGCCGTGGCGGGGGCTGGCGCTGGCTGGACTGGGGGAAATACTAGGCCTGGCCCTGCTATAGCACTAAACAAGTCAAGGCCGGGGTCAGCAGCCTGGAGATGGATAGAAAGGAAGCGACACTTACAAATCTACTGTATCACAAGAGTTTTTCATAACTCCTCACTGTTAAGAAACAGGAAATGACAGCAGAAAAAAAAAAGTATGCTTTTTAATGCTCTGACCATTGTGGTCATCATCAGGAAGAACTACCTGTAAGGAGGTCCACGGATTCGCTATTTCATTCAGCTTTGGTTTTGATTGGCTGTTCAGAGAAGGAACTGGATCGTTCAGGCCTGAGAAAACACACAAGGGTCATTAGTATTGACCCTTCTTTTACCAGGTAAATTGACTGAGAACATATTCTCTTTTACAGCAACAACCTGGAGAATAGTTACAGGGGAGAGGAGCGGGGACGAATGAGCCAATTGGAAGCTGGGGATGATTAGGTGGCCATGATGGTATGAGGACTAGATTGGGAATTTAGCAAGGACACTAGGGTTAACACCCCTACTCTTACAATAAGTGCCATGGGATCTTTAGTGACCACAGAGAGTCAGGACACCCGTTTAACGTCCCATCCGAAGGACTGCACCCTATGCAGGGCAATGTTCCCTTCACTGCCCTGGGGCATTGTGATCCCCTTAAGACCAGAGGGAAGAGTACCCCCTATTGGCCCTCCAACATCCCTTCCAGCAGCATCTGGTCTCCCATCCAAGGATCTGCTTAGCTTTAGAGGCAAGCCAGCAGTGGGATGCAGGGTGGGATGCTGCTGGCATAATGAAATGAAGTACCATGGGGCATTGTCTGAACATTGGTGAACACAGTCCTCATGAATACATTTTGAATACAAATCAAATAGGAAATATGGCCTATATTTAACAAGAATACATTTACACATAACTTCCATAAAATGCAAGGTCAGTGAGGTACCTAAGGACAGCAGCTCATCGTCAAGGAGAGAGAGAGCGTTGAGGGCCTTGTCGGTGGCTGGGTGGCTGGGGCTGTTGTTCTGACTGGCATGCAACCCGGCCAACCTTTTTGGAGGAGGAGGCAAGACAGGGATTGGGAACCCCAGGTGATTGGCTGAAGTGTGATCGGAGACCAACGGGAGAGGGGCAGGCGGAGGAGAGGTGGAGTTTGGAACGTCAATGCCAGCCAGGTCAATCAAGGTCTCTGTGTTGTCACTGTTCCCTGTGGTCTCTGTAGAATAGAGAGGGAAAGAAGGAGAGGTGGAGAGGTAGAAGGAAGCAGAGAGAGGAATTGAAATCGAAGGAGGTAGAAAGAGAGAGATACAAAATGGTAGAAAGGAAACAGTTTGCTCTGAAAGTGTGTGTGTGTGTGTGTGTGTGTGTGTGTGTGTGTGTGTGTGTGTGTGTGTGTGTATGTGTATATATACACTACGAGCCATCACTCACCTTCACCAGCTGCAGATCTAGGATCCTCGATGTCTCCATTCACCGTCTGTCCCTTGACAATCTTCTTGTAGGAGTTGATGACCCGTGAGAGGTCATCGCTGGCCTGCAGGATGTCACCTGGAGGGCAAAGGTCAGAGGTTAAGAGATGGAACAACAAATAACAATCTAAGAGGTTGAAAAACATTCAAATAACTTTATTTCCTCACCTAAACTTGTGTCGTTATCTTCAGTCTCTGTGGCCATTTTGAAAGCAGCGCGTCTCAACTTGTCACAGCGGTCGTATAGTTCCTGGTATTACAGGAAATGTACGACGACATGCTTCAATCAGCCATAGTTTACAATTCTAATTAATTTCACATAACATCAACGTCTACCACGCTCGTATCATTCTAGCAGCCATTCCTAATTCACTCCCTACCCCTTTCCCGTGGCCCTACCCATTCCCCTTCCCCTTCCCATTGGCCCTAACACTTTGGTGTTTGCCGATAGGTAAGGATTTAGCAATATGATAGAAGCTCCACCACTAAACTGCTTATACCTATCCAGACCCTTCAGATCTGCAAACATCGAAAGGTTTGGGCCCAGGGGAAGTGGTAGGGAACAAATTGGGACTAGCTGTAAAACTGAGTTAAGGACTGGCTATAGCCTGAGGTGATACATAAGGGCCTTAACGCTTCACAGCGAGCAAAGAGGATAAGTATCTAAGTAACGCCAGTTCAGACGCCAAACTTTTGGCGAGTAGAACTGAATAGACATGAAGAGCGGGCTGGCATGGCTGAGAACTCTGCTTGACATACCAATTGGTTTCATACAATCGCTCTCTCAACACTGCAGACATACTCATTGCTTTTGGGTTGAATTCAGGCATAACAGCCACCTCTCAGAGGTCCTCCACCTGCGTATCAGCCATGACTGTGCTTCCGTTGTGGGTGTGGTAGCCAAGCAACCTTTATTTGCACGCAATTAACATATATTAATATGCATTACCATTTTTCCTGACAGTGGAAGAACTGCTCTGGCAGAACTGCATGAAACAGAGGCGTGCCTCACCCGCACCGCGCCGAAAGAGCGGCAGAGGCTGACCAACTATTGTCAAAAGTCAGACGAGGTGCACTATGGCTTCACAAGGCACTCTATCCCTGCTCTCCCAAAGAGAAAGTTATATGTTTTAGTTCGGTGCTGCGATAGAGCGGTGTTTGAACTAGGGCTAAGTGTGATGTGTGTGGAGTCTGAACGGAACACACACCTTGATGATCTCTCTGTCTGACTGGGAGGACCTGTCCTTGTCGTAGTGGGACAGCATCTCACTCAGCAGCTTGACGTTGATGCCCACCTCTTCCAGGGTGTGGATGCGTTTGGTCACTTTCTGAACCCTGACATCGTCCTGGGAGAATGAGGGTTAATAAGATGTTCAAGACTTGTTATAACATTGTTATACATTGCTATAAGAGCCTTATATCCATGCGCAACAGTTATATTGTAAATGCATTCAGCCGTCCTGGGAAACAGAACAATACAAGTGTTATAGAGAACTACTAACATGGACGCATGATCGGCTATGATCACATTTTCTAAGCTCCATCTGTGTGTAATGTATTCTGTAGTGTATTAATTATCCCATGATGAACTATTAAAGCAATAAGGCACAAGGGGGTGTGGTATATGGCCAATATACCACTGCTAAGGGCTGTTCTTATGCACAATGCAACGCGGAGTGCCTGGATACAGCCTTTAGCCGTGGTATATTGGCCATATACCACAAACCCCCGAGGTGACCTATTGATATTATAAACAGGTTACAAACATCTATTAGAACAGTAAAAATAAATGTTTCATCATACCTGTGGTATACGGTTTCATATACCATAGCTTTCAGCCAATCAGCATTCAGGGCTTATAAAATACTCTATTAGCATTTATTACCACTCAAAGCTAGTTAGAACAGTCTTATGAACCCATTATGACGATAAACACACAGGTGGTATGTCACAGGCTGAGTATGAGCATTCACAACAGCTTACGGCTCCTTACAACCGCCTTTATAAGCACTTAAAGGGCATGTCGTTGTCTCTCACCTCCTTCACCATGTTCTTGATGAGCCTGTTGGCTTCCTGCAGGTCCTCTGGGTTTTTGCTCCTCAGAAGCTCTGCTAGTAGCTAAACACACATGAAGGCATGTCTCTGTCAAATCACCATGGTGACACTGACATCTGCTGGTTTGACTCTATCTGTACATCAGTGGTCAGCAATGCTGGTCTTAGAGAGCCTGAGGGAATGCAGGCTTTTGTTCCAGCCCGATAACCCCCGTTTTAGCAAATCAATGTTTCAGTGATTTGTTGTAAGTAGGTGTGTTAGTGCTAGGCTGAAACAAAAGACTGCACACCACATATGCAGTAGTTCTCTAGCACCAGGGTTAAAGACCAGTACTGTGAATACATTCAGTCTGAACCCAGTGTCTCACCTTGCCCATGTCCTCATTGTCAAACACAGGGTTCTTGGGACGTGTGGGGGGTGAAGGAATCAGAGTCTTGTCCACTGGGAGCTCAGGGTCCATAGTTACAAGACCTGGGAGCGGAAGGTGTGTGTGATTTAGTTCACAGATAAGATTATTTTTGCGCTAGTTTACTGTATCTAAAACAAAAACTCCACTATTTTTCCTTCATAGCTTGTTCTCCATCTTCTTTTTAAATAATAGGGAATAGGGAGCCAATTTGTTATGAGCTATTTTATTTCCATGACTGATCAAAACTTGTTTTCTCATGGCTTTCTTGTCCCTCTGCATCAGACATATGGTGAGCAATATGTTTGAAACATCGAATCGCAATAAAATCACAGTATTGAATCGCAATACATTTTGAATCGTGAGAATTGCAATACATATCGTATCGGCAGCTCAGTATCGTGAGGTCCCTGGCAATTCCCAGCCATAGTGGCTGTGGTAACTAGAGAAAACCAGGTCTTACCCTGTCTCCTTAGTGTCTGGTATGCTTCGTTGATTTTGGCCTCGTTGGGGAAAGCCACTGTCCAGCTGTACAGCATCTCAATGATCTTTGTCTTTACCTTCTCTGGTACTCTGTCTCCCATGTACTAGATAGAAGTGTACCAGATCTTTGTCAGTGATGTATTCACACACAGAACACAAGGAAAATAGAAGAAGAATAGAATAACGCATTCAGGATAGCAAGTCCACTCACCTTGGGAGAAACAACTTTGATCAGCTCGTTCAGAAACCGATATTTCCCGATTTCATTATGAAACCTTCTCCCGCAGTTCTTCATACATGCCTCTAATACCTGGGAGAATTACACGTGGACATTTTGTCAAACACATGGACACATAGGTAGCCCTGAGACAAGACTGTATACACCATAGGAGTACAGGACTAGAACAGAATATTGGATGAAATGAAATAGTACAAACAAAGAATACTTACTGTTAAAGCCTGAAGCGCCTCCCATTCTTGCGGCGATTGGATTTTGTGAACCAGCAACCTGACAGCTATCTGGGGACTGCACAAAGAGATCGGGTTAAATTGGCCCATTTCCTATACATACTATAGCAATGGGTCAAATATAGCTAATACATACTGAATTTACACATGATGGTATCAGGTGAATCAGGAAGTAACATACCCTTCCAATTCCTTATTGATCTGGTCACAGAAACCGATGATGTACTCCCAATCCTCCTGTCTGTTTGTTGGATGGGTGGCTTTATCTATAGTGAGATCAAATAAAAAGAAAATATGTTTAACACATGCCTTTACAGTTGAGAGTTGACAGACTTGAAAGGACAACACATGTGAGCAACCGGACACTGACAGTAAAGAATTCGACTGTCATCCATCCTCTGTCATCCTCCACATTGCACTTGCTACTAGCATCAATACCACAACGCGCATACATGCAGTGAAGCCACCACCAAAGATGTTTTATCTGTGCCACCACTATAACGTTAGCCCCCAGTTCCTCGAAAGGCTATCAATTATATCTGTCAACCAACACAAGATAGACGCTTGATACCAAAATCACAATCCTCAACTTAGCTGTCTTAACTCTCGAAATCAAAAGGGAGCTCAGCTGAGGTTCAGTGGCCACATCCCCTGGGTTTATGCTTGAATGTCCGCCTCCCACAACTGATCCTGATTCAGTGCACAGCTTTCCTGAAACGGCTGCTTAGAACGACAACGCTAACACAGATCTTATAACGGGGATGCCTCGGAGGCAGTAGCCCTGGAGGATTGCAGACAGTTCAACAGATCGCACTCTTCATTACTTCATTCAATGCAATGCAATGCAATGCAATATGCTAATAATATAAATGAATTGACTGGATACATAGGTTAATTCACTCACTGAGCCAGGATTCTAGCGTCTCCCCTTCCTGGTACGCCATAGCATTGGAAACATCGCGTGATGACATCACCAATGTGTGCAACTATGCGCGAGAATCACGCAGTCTGCGTTGTCAATAAAACCTAGAAAAATATGAATTTATTGTTTGGTGTAAAATTGAGAAATTCAAACATTTAGCTGAATAATGCTTTATTTTGGAAAATAAATCATAGAAATTAGTTTTGCTTTATGGCATCTACCAGGGAGCTTACCCAGGGGTCTTCGCACCACACTTTCCAAGATGGCTGCCGCCATCACAGGTTTACTAAAACCTTGGACACCAAGGTAATTATAATTTTGCTGATTAACGACGCTATGGATGTGTATCTTAACACTGTGATACTGCACTAGTATGACACTTATCATTGCACAAGTTTATTACAACTACGTTTGCTAATTCAGCTACCTACAGTCAGTGACATTTAAATTGTTTCTGCAAGCAACATTAGATGGTTATATGATCATGTATAGATATTGTCCAGGATATGCTATAACCATTGCATTGTATTTGACTATTAAACATGAAGTGTCATAACTTTCTGTTGCTCATGCTTCTCTAGGGTACTCCTGGTGAGATGGAGCAGGTACAACCCTTACTACCTGGAGCCTGAGCCTCGGAAAGAGGTGTACCACATTCCAGAGACTGAGCTCACACCTGAGCAGAAAGAGGAGAGGGAGCTGAAATCTGTCAGGCCCATAAAGGCAGCCACCAACTCTGTCACCAGCTCTGTTTTCAACGACCCTGTGTTGAGGTACCTAACCCCAACACACATTAATGCATAAGCCTACAAACACTGAAATACATGTAGCTCGGTCATGTGGTTGTATGTTTACCCTGTCAATGCAGTGTGAATTACAGCTCATCACTGTTCTTTCTCTTCACAGCAAGTTTGTCAACATGATGATGAAAGATGGTGACAAGATTATTGCCAAAGGTATCATCACACAGGTATAAGTGGGATTCTATGGGACTGTTTGATATAGTTTGCCAAGTAAATGTAAATATACACTAATGCCCATCCTTCTCTTCTCAGACATTGGAGAACATGAAGAGAAAACAGGTGGAGAAGTACCACAAAGCCCCTGAGGGACAGAAGGCAGAGATCGAGTGTAATCCATACGCCATCTTCCACCAGGCTCTGGAGAACTGCAAGCCTGTCATTGGCCTGGCTAGCATTCAGAAAGGGGGCAAGTTCTATCAGGTCAGTACGCTCACCATTTCTACAGTCACCAGGGTCTTATTCATTAGTTCACAACGTAGCAAAACATTTCGCATCGTAGCAAAACGTTCTGCAACGTAACGAAAACAAGCGTTCAGGTAGTCCCTCCCTGTTTGTCTCTTTTCTTGTCTTTGGTGCCTAATGAGCACAACCTTGGTGATAGTTTGTAGAAAAGTATACATCAACTCTTTATTCTCCACGATAGACATGACAAATGTAATTTATCTTTAGTCTCATACAGTATGTGTAATGACATCCTGTATTGTCCCTCCACTCTGCAGGTGCCCATACCTCTGACAGACAACAGGCGGCGCTTCCTGGCCATGAAGTGGATGATCACAGAGTGCCGGGACAACAAGCACAGACGCACACTAATGTACGAAAAACTATCCCAGGAACTGCTGGCCGCCTTCTCCAAGGAGGGCAACGTGGTCAAACGGAAACACGAACTGCACAAGATGGCCGAATCCAACAGAGCCTACGCCCACTATCGCTGGTGGTAGTCGACTCTGAAGCTTGAGTGCAGCATTCAAAATGGGACCTTTTGGACTGGAAGGAATTCAATCCATTGTCCCTTTGGTCAAACTTGAGGAGTTCCTTGTTGGAAAATAAAAACATCATGGACATTTGTGCAACACATGGGAGATTGTCTTCAATGTAGGGCATTGACAGGCTATGTAAATATACATCTCTTGGACTCCATTGTGAAATATTTGGAATGGTGTGTATCCAAGTATACTGACCACAAATACAGTTACTGTAAATGTGGCTTTTACTAACATTGTATTATGGTTAAATAAAGAATGATTGTGAAAACATTACAAATGACATGATCACATACTGTATTTAGAATATATATACATCAGTGTCATCTTCAAATAAATACAAAGCTTAGTTAAAACCCAGGTCGATTTTATTTAAATGTGATTTTTATTCATCTGCAGTCAATGTACAACAGTAGCAAAAATGAAATTGACCAATGTTTGTACTTCTGACATTTGAACAGATCATCAGATACCCAACTATAGTAGTGGGAATATTTATAGGAAAATATAATACACTGAGCTCTGTCTTCACGCAGTAAACTCAAACTTTCTATATATCTACTTGAGTAGATAAATGTACAAAATGCTCAAACTTATTTGGTAATTCTGTGAAAAACAAAAAGGCATGTACGCAAACCACTAGTAGGCAAATTGAGTGCTGCACTTCCTGTCCAAATTAGGTTTCTTCTGAATTACTTTACTTTGAATACTTGGTCTTTATGTAGCAATAAATAGGCCCTATAGCATATACACATTTACTTCAATATTCTTCTTTCAACATCATGGCCCTATCAAATCTGCTCAAACTAGTGGATAACCAAGTTTATTTTAGTGCAGTGCTTCGCAGCCTCGTTTTATCTAAGATGTACTCCAAAATATCTTAATTTGAATGTACACTGAGAACCACAGTTTTGAATGAAAACTGTTGAGAAACACTGATCTAGTGAACTAAATGTCAAACAATAGAAAAGTTATGTCAGTCACCCAAGTGTTACTATTCCAATTCAACAACTACTATTACCAAATAAATGTTTCAATCTATTCGACAACTGTCCACTAGGGCCAAGAGGTTGCTAAAATAGCCTACTAATTAACACAATATGTGTGATCATATCTTCAAAAAAATTATATGGTTCTTCCCTCTTCAAAGAGTTTCATTCAGTCAATGGCCCTGCTGGAATAATCAACTATTCCCCATGCCTCCCTCACTTTCTTGCAGTAATCACTGAGCTGACATAACTAGGATAGGAAAAAGATAATCCAATGTATTACATTAGATCAGTGATTACTATGAGGAAGGAAGGATAGATGAATGTTAAAGATATTGGAACAAGACCTAGAAATAGTCTGCTGCTTGTCTCAACTCATCGTGTTTGGTTTTGTGAGCGTATTAATGCACTCGGTCAGCACACAGTGTAAACATTATAAAACATACATATTCTGAACTACAAAAACTAGTAGATGTGGACTTATATAAAGTGAACCTGGTAAAAGCTTAGTGCTGGTGGAATGAATCTCAGATGTACTACTGTTTTGAAAATCTAACAGCAACGAGTAGTGAACAACCAGACAGAACTTATAAAGTCACCATAATGCAGTAATATTCTCAGCTTCCAAACGTTTGCATTGTGGTGCACAGTTTTCCCAAGCCGAAAGCAAAAAGCCAGCATCCATTTTGTAGCACCAAAGTGTGGACTATGTCGTTTAAAAGAGGTACAGTACCTCAGAGGCTTGTGAATACAAAAACATCTGCAAAACTAGTTGTTCTTATTAGAATCAGCAAAAACTGACTATAACTTCCAGCTTTGACGATATTGCTGTCCATATTGGCACCACATGTACTACAAAACTATTTTTCAGATTAACTTGTGATATTAACAATTCAGAAACTAGGATTCAGACCATAAAAAGTCAAATATAAAGGAAATATTATAAATTACTTTTAACAAATCTCTTGGTCCCAAATCCTAATAATAACAAATTGTCACCCTCTCTTGTCATGTGTTTTTTGACCATAATGGAAACAAAGAGGCTTAAGAGTCATTGGCAGCAGGGTGGACCCAAAAATCCCTCAACTAAAGCCAAAATGCTTTTCAGTCATTTTAATCTACCACTCAAACAACAGGTGCTTTTATAACAAACGTTGACTGTAAAGTATTTTGTACAATTGATTTGGACCCTATGGCTGTATTTAGACAGGCAGCCCAATTCTGATATTTTGCCTAATTATTGGCAAAAGAGCTAATCTGATTGGTAAAAACACCAATTACTGGTAAAACAAAATAAAGACCAGAATTGGGCTGTCTGTGTAAAAGCAGCCTATTTTGTAAAGCATTGATTGTAAGATCATAATTTGATCCCTACATTCACTTGGGCCTAATGAATGTCTAAGCTCTCGAAACGTTCTGCAGACCTCTCAAGATTCTTTGTAGAAAAAGTAACGAAGATCATCACCTTTGAAAACAGTATCAGTAACGACTGGCAGAAGATCTTTAAGATTAACTCAATCATGGTCAAGCCCACGTGACTGGAATGTGTATCTGAACTACTTATGTACAATAGTGAAACGTTTCATAACATTGGAATGTCAGAAAGCAAAGGGATTAACAATCAATAATTTGACTGGAGTAAAAACTGCAAATCGAACCCACAAAATATCCTGAAATTCAGTCAAACTTGCTTCAAACCAACCCAATTGAAATACACATCTCGCCAACAAAAACCTTTTAACAACCATTTACAATTGCACATTTCAAACCGACTATCTGGCTAGTGGAAATATCCCTGCTGCTAACCACACTGACTAGTGGCTACCCCATGGCAAAGCCCAGCAAAAAAAAGTGTCCTTTCTGGAATCATCCACTATGCAGCCCCTCTCCCAATACTATCATTCAGGGTCACATTCAGTAAACATGAAACGGGAGATTCCAACCCGAGCTCGTCCAATCCCATTTTGTTCCTATTGAACACCATCCACCTACTGTAGCCTGGCCTAGCCTCAGTCTAGTCGGTGACTTCGCTGTAGTAGTATTTCTGGGCCGTGTCGCTGAGCATCCAGCCCCCGGCTCTGAACTCCAGGATCTCCAGTAGCAGAAGACGGGCCATGGAGCTCAGGCCCTCCTGCAGTAGGAAGCCGTCCCGCAGCAGGTAGAAGAGCTCGTCCATCTTCTGTCCGTCCATCTTCTCCAGCTGTTCCCCGATGCGGTGCAGCTGGAGCACCAGGCAGTCTACCTGGGGGAAGGAAAGGAGAAGCAAAGGAGCACAAATATTAAACAAACGCATATCATCATCAGAGAAGGGGAAATCACATTCAGAGATGTACATGCTATAGCCTGAGTACATTTGTTTTCAGATTTCAAACACTAGCCAGTATATAAAGCCGAACATTTTAGCAAAAACATGTAAATTTGGTTCTCCCTTTAATCTGAAATGTATGCTTGGTAAATAACCAACATATTGCGCTTTAAGAAGTGAGAGACAATTGAAATATGTCCTCAGTTGAAATACTAAATTGGGTGCTGTGCCATCTTTGACCCACCTCTTCCTCGTTGTTCAGTGAGTCGGGCTGAGCCAGCCTTAACAGGCAGTCAAACACAGGATGCACCAGAGCCACCATAGGCATGTTGTTCACCTGGGGAGGGGAAAACACAAGGAGCTATTAACATTTCATTGATAAGAAAAGCTTCTATGTGTATATATTTTGGAGCGGCAGGGTAACCTAGTGGTTAGAGCGTTGGGCTAATAACCGAAAGGTTGCAAGTTTGAATCCCCGAGCTGACAAGGTAAAAATCTGTCGTTCTGCCCCTGAACAAGGCAGCACTGTTCCTAGGCCGTCATTGAAAATAAGAATTTGTTCTTAACTGACTTGCCTAGTTAAATAAATGTAAAAAATAAATAAAATACAATCCATGAAGAAACAGCTCAAATAAAACTGCAGAGTACTATGCCTGATTCACACTATAGGGATGAACTGCACTGCGCTGGTTTTGGATATTGTCCTTCCACAATGTTCTTTCCAGCAATTATGGTGGATGCGTAACCAGGCCAGCTCAATTCAGTCTTGTGAATAGGTTGTTAGATACCTTCAGTTAGAATAGGGGTTCTGGAATGTTTTGGGCCGTACCTTGAGGTAGTCGAAGACGTTGCAGATGAAGGTGACGAAGCAGACCCACTCTTGCAGCGAGCGAAGCCGCGTGTCCTCCCGGGCCACGAACTCCAGCTGCAGCCGGTTGAGCAGATTTCGCCGGAACACGTTTCCGTTGTTGTGCTTGGCCTCAGCCTGCAAGGTGTGGTAGAGAACAAGATCACACAGTCATAAGCATCTGTATGGTTCCAGTCTATGGATATATACAACTAGGAAGTTAAAGCACTGATCCCGGGAAGCAAAATAGTAGGATTGGGTTGAGTAGGCTTGAGTTGCCATTTGACAATGATAAACCCCTTGATCCCCGCCACCCCTAAGCTGCCCACCCACCAAATGGTTAGGATTTGAAGACGGTAAGCTGATCTTAGATCTAAGCTTCTATAGAGGAGCTCATTTGACTTTGTTTACAATCGAACTCCAGCTTTAGTTCACACCATGTTCTAGGCCTAGGTGTGAAGCCCTAGTCAAACAAGATAATCAAAGATAATTCACCTTACTGTTGTTACCACCATTACTATCAGCCAGAAAGGCAAGTAGTTATTAAGGTGAATATTACCATACCTGAACGATAGTGTAGCAAATGCGTCCTGCCTCTTTGCTGAAGACCCGGTCCTTCAAAGACTGGTCCACGAGCACATTGGACACCTTCTCCAGGTCCACCGTGCTGGGCTCTGAGGGCAGAGAGAGGGCTAATCACGTTCAATAGGCACAAAATTTGACAATAACGCTCTGAAACGGCAAGGTTCCATCTGAGCTTGCCCAATAATAAATACTTGTTTTCTTTTTTCTGTTTGCACTAATGAACATGACACTGTACTATGTACTTAATTGTAAAAACAAAACATTATCAATCTGACCGTGTTGATTTTTCACACAGACCATTATATACATCTTCACAGAATCACTACATTAGGGACTGACCTTTCAGGGCTGTTTTCAGCAGCTTCTGGGTCTCCAAGTCAAAAGACTGAATCTTGTAGTCCTCTTTAGAGTTTTCCATTTTTTACAAGTGATACTGAAATAGACAGTGGATAGACAGACAGACTATGCTTTCAAACATAATTTCAAGCGAAATTCATTAGACAGAACTATTTGTCTCAGCACAAAGCTGTCTAAAGCTGTTGTCATCAATCTGGCTGCCCCCCAGGCCTCTTTCATAGGGGGATATGGGGGATTAAGCCAACATACGCAGTTCCTCTAATATTGCCCAAATAAAAGGTATTGGTTTGCATACAAGCAATGAAGAAACAGATTTATCATATCTTCAAATACCAATAGTTAATTGCCATTTGTGGTGGTATTTTGTATGTTAGAGGATGCATTTCCCACCCATCCATTGTAAAAAGTCACAATGAAATTGCATGACTTCTACTGGGTCAGGAGTTGCATTTTCAAACAAACGAAACCTTTGCAGCAGCCTAACCTCGTTCCCTGGATATGGAAGGGCAACAAGTCTGGTGCACGAGACTAGCAGCAACCTGTCCCGTTGCATCAATCTGCACTACATGCCAACCCAGCAATAAATACCGGTAATTCATATTTCATCATTAAAGATTGGATCGGGCTAGCTAAAAATTGGCTGCTACTAAACATGCACGCAATTAATGCAAAAAGTCCGTACAATTTAGCTAGCTACCTAACTAGCTGCTAAAATTAGTAACGAAAAAAACTAGCTAGCTAGTTAACGACTTGTTACACAGATAACGTTAGTTACCAAGCAAATATGTTTGAAAAGGAGTTGTTGAGTGGCTAGCTAGCTAAGCTAACTGACTTGCCAAGTCTGATTTACAAGAGCTCAAATTATGTTCGTTCAGGTTTCTAAATATAAACTTAAATCAAGACTTACTTTCCTAAAGTTAAGTTTGAAGCAGTGATTACATTGTACATACACACTCCACTGTGCTGTTTGCTCCCCACTTCCTGAGTGCTTTCTGCGCACGCGCTGTGTTCCAACTGTATAGGACAAAATGCGCGTGCACTGACGCCTAGGGAGAAGTGTCCAGTGACGTTAAATAAACTGTTTACCCATAGCATAAACCCACATTATTAAAAGTCTGTTCTATTCTGACTATATCATTCCAATGATAGGTTAATTTGCATGCATTTTCTTTATTCAAAAATAGTTCAAAAATAACAAAACATGAGTAAGTACGATACAATGTGTTTTAAATAAAAACCCAAATATAGACTGATACACCTGCCACCACTTTGTACAGTGCATCAGCCGACACAATGTCACACATATTGCACTTGGTGGGACAATTTCTTGTACTCTTTCCAGCATTAAACACACACAGAATAAATATTCAATTTTAAATACAGTGTTAGATATGCTGTGTATAGACGTTTACATTTTAATAATTTAGCAGACTGTGCACCACAAACCATTATTCAGTTGGTCATATATTTCAAACTAACATACACCGTCATGCTTCTTAATTCATAATTTAGCACTGAGCGAGTGCCAGTTTGAGAATTTCGCAAAAAACTCCAATGCTGACCCATAAAAGCTGTTACAACAGGTTACTTGAAATTAAAGTACAGTACATCAAATAAAAGCAAACTGAAAACAGCAGATGGTAAATGTACTTTTGTTATTATATAAGCCTTACCAACCATATATAAATGGTTATAAATATTGAAACACATTCCACACAGAAAGCAACAAACCCTTGCACCTCAATTAGAATGTATGATCATTTTGAGTCTATTCTAACACATTAGTTAACACCACAACTTTTAGGTCAAATGTATTGAATCGTCCCTATTAAAGAGCATTCTGTGACAGGATCAACTTTGACCTGGTTCTGACAATTTATTTTAGCCTAGATCAAGCATCTCTTTCCCTTCGCTCCATGGTATCTATCCGTTTCAAGAGCAACCATTGTGTGTTATCAATTTAACACACAAAACATTGAAAAGGAGAATTTAAGTGATTTTTCCCCATTCCGCAGCTGTCAAAACACAGAAGAACACTTGCAGAGGTATATTCTCAGTACATGATCTAAGACAATGGTTATATCCTCCTTATGCTGCCCGTCAAATATCAGGCCATTCTGCAGGTAGTTGAAACAGAATACATTGTTACAAATTTTGTCATTTTTGGTAAATGACAAAAGTCTTCAAAAACAACAGGCATCCTGTCCTCAGTATAGACTGTGCACCACAAACCATGAGTATTGTATAAAAACAACAGCAAAGAGTTCCAGTAGAGACATACTTACATCAAGGTATTTGGACATTGACACCAAACACATCGTAAGGTGAGGTGACATCAGTCCTTATGTGGAAGGTCCAGAGCAGCACCACACCTTGACTTTCCCAACTTATAGGATACACTATAGGTAAACAGCAGTAAGGAGAGCCTTTTTTCCTTCTTCCTAGCAATGTTGACTCCTATCACCAGTGGGATGGGGGCATGTACGATGTAGATGTGCGTGATTCTGCCATTCCCTCCTTTCTTTTCCAGTGCTTTGAGTTCCTCTGCTTCTTCAGTTGCCCCTAAGCCAGGGTTTCCTAAACTCGGTCCTGGCCCCCGGGTGGACGTTTTGGTTTTTGCCCTAGCACTACACAGCTGATTCAAATAATCAACTAATCATCACGCTTTGATCATTTGAATCAGCTGTGTAGTGCTAGGGCAAAAAACAAAACGTGTACCCTTTGGGGTCCCGAGGACAGAGTTAGGGAAATGCTGCCGTAGACACTGCTCTATGGTCCATTTTTACATTTTCCCCATATTGGTTGAGGTTCAAATTTGGGGTGGTTGAGCTGATCCTAGATCTGTGCCTAAAAGCAACTTCTACCCAGAGCGCCTCTGCTCACTGGCTGCCCTTCAGGTTCTGTATGGCATTAAGGAAGAACTCATACCAGAAGAAGGTGAAGCCCGTGGAGACAGCTGCTTTCACTAGGCTGGGAGATAGGCCTTTGAGAAAGCCCCGGAGACCCTCCTCTCTGGCGATCTGGGACACACAGTCTACAAAGCCACCATACTTCCGCACCTGCATACAGTAAGCAGAGACAACACACTTCAATGTCATGTAGATGGATGCCCCGTATGACAGCCATCTTCGCTCTAATATAAGACCTGCTGTCAGGCACATGACTGAATGAGACAATGTAATGAGATTAGATGTCGACCGATAATGATTTTTCAACGCCTATACCGATACCGATTATTGGAGGACCAAAAAAAGCCGATACCGATTAATCGGACGATTAAAAAAAAAAAAATTGTAATAATGACAATTACAACAATACTGAATGTAGATGAACACTTTAATTTTAACTTAATATAATACATCAATAAAATCAATTTAGCCTCAAATAAATAATGAAACATGTTCAATTTGGTTTAAATAATGCAAAAACAAAGTGTTGGAGAAGAAAGTAAATGTGCAATATGTGCCATGTAAAAAAGCTAACGTTTAAGTTCCTTGCTCAGAACATATGAAAACTGGTGGTTTCTTTTAATATGAGTCTTCAATATTCCCAGGTAAGACGTTTTAGGTTGTAGTTAATATAGGACTATTTCTCTCTATGCCATTTGTATTTCATATACCTTTGACTATTGGATGTTCTTATAGGCACTTTAGTATTGCCATTATAGCTTCCGTCCCTCTCCTCGCCCCTACATGGGCTCGAACCAGGAACACATCGACAACAGCCACCCTCGAAGCATCGTTACCCATCGCTCCACAAAAGCCGCGGCCCTTGCAGAGCAAGGGGAACAACTACTTCAAGGTCTCAGAGCGAGTGACGTCACCGATTGAAACGCTATTAGCGCGCACCCCACTAACTAGCTAGCCATTTCACATCGGTTACATCAGCCTAATCTCGGGAGTTGATAGGCTTGAAGTCATAAACAGCTCAATGCTTGAAGCACAGAGAAGAGCTGCTGGCAAACGCACGAAAGTGCTGTTTGAATGAATGCTTACGAGCCTGCTGCTGCCTAGCACCGCTTAGTCAGACTGCTCTATCAAATAATAGACTTAATTATAACATAATAACACACAGAAATACGAGCCTTATGTCATTAATATGGTCAAATCCGGAAACTATCATTTCGAAAACAAAACATTTATTCTTTCAGTGAAATACGGAACCGTTCCGTATTTTATCGAACGGGTGGCAACCATAAGTCTAAATATTCCTGTTACATTGCACAACTTTCAATGTTATGTCATATTTACGTAAGATTCTGGCAAATTAGTTCGCAACGAGCCAGGTGGCCCAAACTGTTGCATATACCCTGACTCGTGTGCAATTAACGCAAGAGAAGTGACACAATTTCCCTAGTTTAATATTGCCTGCTAACCTGGATTTCTTTAAACTAAATATGCAGGTTTAAAAAAATATACCTCTGTGTATTGATTTTAAGAAAGGCATTGATGTTTATGGTTAGGTACATTCGTGCAACGATTGTGCATTTCTCGCTAATGCGCTTTTGTTAAATCATCCCCCGTTTGGCGAAGTTCGCAACGAGCCAGGCGGCCCAAACTGCTGCATATAGTCTGACTCTGTTGCACAGAACGCAAGAGAAGTGACACAATTTCCCAAGTTAAAAGAAATTCATGTTAGCAGGCAATATTAACTAAATATGCAGGTTTAAAAATATATACTTGTGTATTGATTTTAAGAAAGGCGTTGATGTTTATGGTTAGGTACACATTGGTACAACGACAGTGCTTTTTTTTGCGAATGCGCTTGTTAAATCATCACCCGTTTGGCGAAGTAGGCTGTGATTCAATGATAAATTAACAGGCACCGCATCGATTATATGCAACGCAGGACAAGCTAAATCAATTAGTAATATCATCAACCATGTGTAGTTAACTAGTGATTATGTTAAGATTGATTGTTAAGATACGTTTAATGCTAGCTAGCACCTTACCTTGGCTCCTTGCTGCACTCGCATAACAGGTAGTCAGCCTGCCACGCAGTCTCCTCGTGGAGTGCAATGTAATCGGCCATGATCGGTGTCCAAAAATGCCGATTACCGATTGTTATGAAAACTTGAAATCGGCCCTAATTAATCGGCCATTCCGATTAATCGGTCAACCTCTAAATGAGATGTCTACCGTACCTGTCCAAAGTGGGCTCTGGCTTCTTCAAACCCTCCCACCTGCAGTCTCTTTTTGATGAGGTCAAAGGGGTAGGTCATTGTCTTGCTGATGACTCCAGCACAGCTTCCACATAACAAGCTTCTGAGGTTGCCTTCAATAGAAAGGAAAAAAGCAGTAATGTTCAGGTAGTTTCTAGGCCCCTATCCTTCAAAGTTATGTTTATGTGTTCAGTCAGTGGTACTGGGCACTATCCAGGCCCTAGTTACAAAGTTAGTTTCCTGTTTGCTCGCCAAGCCAAGGTTATATTTTAGTTTCTAGGCTCTATTCCCTTAACAGTCATTGGTGTGTGTGCAGTGTTGTGTATTTAAAACAGTGTCATGGTGTCAAAGGCATGACCGTCCCTATACTGGCCACTGACCTCCGACGTTGCTGTCCTTGGGCGGTGGTCCCATGAGGTTCTTGAGGACCTTGTAGAAGAAGAATTGCAGGCCTGCGTAGGGGAACACTGCCACCAGTGTTGGACCCAGGCCACGGTAGAACCCCAGGGCCCCCTCAGTGCGGTACATGGTGGACACAGCATGTCTCAGACTGTGATACACCTATGTTACAGATTATGCCTGTGGTTAGCTAGTAGCTATCAGTAGCACAAGCCAAAGATTCAATGATAACACTTTAACAAAGCCAAAGTGTGGATTGCAGTCACTCCTTGTCCATAGACTGCCTTCAAGGTAAGGAAAATAATATCTAAATAAAGATATGACATTTTTCTAAACTATCATTTTTAAGGGGTTATAAGTAGGTTATTGACAATTATTATATAGAATTTACTATAAATGTATATTTAGTTTATAAATAATGGTTGTCGTTTTGGTTGTCGTTTTGTTGCTTGGCAAATTATGGGTTGCACAGTTAATGGACTATTACTGCTTTTGATAATGGTAGAATAAAGCTAATGCTTTTCGATAGATTCATACTGTATGTTTTTCTTTGTCTCCCACCTTGGGCTCTCCCTGAGCTGCGAAGCGTGTTCGCAGTGTGTCTAGTGGCTGGCAGGCTACAGTGGCAGAGCAGGCGGCCAGACCGCCACACACAAAGTGCACCCCCGCTGTCTGGCTGTCATAGACGGTGCTCTTGTGGGTCATCTCAGTCAGGAACTCAAAGCTGGCAAACTATGGAGGGACGAAAACACAGCCTTAAAACACAACCTTAAAGCACAGATGAAATCACAGCATCAAAAACAAAGTTCAGACAACAGCGCCAAGTTATACACCACCGCCATGAATGGAGACCACAGGGATAAAAACAATAGAAATTTAAAAAAGTGAGGCACATGACTATATATTATAATCTATCAACCCACTACCATGTGAGAGATGCTATTGCGGCGTTACAGGGCAAAGGCTAGCTAGGGACAAAGAGTTGAGTCAGAAAACAGCTCTCAGAGATCCACTCATTCAACTACAACACTGTGTGACATACAACAGGGCATTCTGACAGGAGAAATGCCCCAGTGTATGTTCCCTACCTGTACTGCCCCGAAGCAGACAGAGAGGAGCTGGGCGGGGATATGTCCTTTCCAGAAGGCAGGCAGCCCCTCCTCTGCCAGGATACAACGTGATGCCTGGAACAGGCCCCAGTACTTCCCTTCGGGGTGCCTTGACGATACGCGCTCTATCTGCAACTGTGTACGCAAGGAGGGGTGTGTAGTGACAGACAGTGGAAAGAAGACATTCTGCTTTAGACATTCTTGTGTAGAACGAAATACACATATGCACGTACACACACACACACACACACACACACACACACACACACACACACACACACACACACACACACAGTTGTAAGTAATTCCCCAGCAAATGCTGAGCACATCATCAATGTGTGTTGCCATGGCCACCAGTGTGTTGTGAGAAACTGGGCATGCCCAGTGGTGTCTGAGGGTCTGGGTGTGGTGCTGTGAATCATCAAAAGAATGCTGTACAACCAAACAATGTTTAGTAGCAATGAAACAAACTTCTTCAGGACTAAAAAGCTTGATTTCATGGAGTCTCACAACACTGCGCTTTTTGGTTTGAGTCATAAAAGCCTGGGCAAAGGCTATCATGCACAAATAACAGAGTTGTATGTTTACCAGAACCACTAGAGTTAGGCCACAAAAACAGTGCATTCGGAAAGTATTCAGACCCCTTGACCTTTTCCATATTTTGTTACGTTACAGCCTTATTCTAAAATTGATTAAATAAAAACAATTCTCAGCAATCTACACACAATACCCAATAATGACAAAGCGAAAACAGGTTTGTAGACATTTTTGCACATTTATTAAACACAAATATCCTATTTACATAAGTATTCAGACCCTTTGCTATGAGACTTGAAATTGAGCTCAGGTGCATCCTGTTTACATTGATCATCCTTGAGATGTTTCTACAACTTGTAGTCTACCTGTGGTAAATTCAATTGATTGGACATGATTTGGAAAGGCACACACCTGCCTATGTAAGGCACAGTTGACAGTGCATGTCAGAGCAAAAAACCAAACCATGAGGTTGAAGGAATTGTCCATAGAGCTCCCGAGACAGGATTGTGTCGACGCACAGATCTGGGGAAGGGTACCAAAACATTTCTGCAGCATTGAAGGTCCCCAATAACACAGTGGCCTCCATCATTCTTAAATGGAAGAAGTTTGAAACCACCAAGACTCTTCCTAGAGCTGGACGCCTGGCCAAACTGAGCAATCGGGGGAGAATGGTTTGGTCAGGGAGGTGACCAAGAAACCGATGGTCACTCTGACAAAGCTCTCGAGTTCCTCTGTGGAGAAGAGAAAACGTTCAAGGACAACCATCTCTGCAGCACTCCACCAATCAGGCCTTTGCGGTAGATTGGCCAGACGAAAGCCACTCCTCAGTAAAAGAAATATGAAAGCTCGCTTGGAATTTGCCAAAAGGCACCTAAAGACTCTCAGACCATGAGAAACAAGATTCTCTGGTCTGATGAAACCAAGATTGAACTATTTGGCCTGAATGCCAAGCGTCACTTCTGCAGGAAACCTGGCACCATCCCTACGGTGAAGCATGGTGGTGGCAGCATCATGCTGTAGGGATGTTTTTCAGCAGCAAGGACTGGGAGACTAGTCAGGATCAAGGCAAAGATGAACATAGAAAATTACAGAGAGATCCTTGATGAAAACCTGGTCCAGACCACTCAGGACCTCAGACTGGGGCGAAGGTTCACCTTCCAAAAGGACAACGACCCCAAGCACACAGCCAAGACCACACAGGAGTGGCTTCGGGACAAGTCTCTGAATGTCCTTGAGTGGCCCAGCCAGAGCCTGGACTTGAACCTGATCGAACATCACTGGAGAGACCTGGAAATAGCTTTGCAGCAACGCTCCCCATCCAACCTGACAGCTCTTGAGAGGATCTGCAGAGAAGGGAGAAACTCCCCCAAATACAGGTGTGCCAAGCTTGTAGCGTCATTTCCCTAGAAGACGCAAGGATGTAATCGCTGCCAAAGGTGCTCCAACAAAGTACTGAGTAAAGTGTAATACTTATGTAAATGTCATATTGCAGTTTTTTATTTTATAAATTAGCTAACGTCTAAAAACCTGTTTTTGCTTTGTCTTTATGGGGTATTGTGTGTAGATTAAGGGAAAAATATATATAATACATTTTAGAATAAGGCTGTAACGTTACAAAATGTGGAATAAGTCAAGGGGTCTGAATACTTTCTGAAGTTCCAACTTTCTGAAGTTCCAACTTACATTATGTAATTGTGTAGTAAATTAGGGTCCAAAGTGGCCATGCAACTAAAACATGCACCACAATAATATCCATCTGATGATGCTTACTGTACCTGGAATCTTATCTTGATGACATCCAGGGGGCTGATCAGGGCTCGGGTCACCATGCCTGCGGCCGACCCAGACAGGGCTGCATCTTCTGGGGCTGGAGCAGCGCCCTTAGACCCTGGGTCATAGCCCACCATGATGACTCCACAGCAGCCTCACCAGAGGACCTCAGGTCTGGGGGAGAGAAAACATGTTATACAGCACAGGCGGTTGGTGGCACCTTAATTGGGGAGGACGGGCTTGTGGTAATGGCTGGAGCGAAGTAAGTGGAATGGTATTCAATACATCAAACACATGGTTTGATGCCGTTCCATTTCCGGGATTCCATTTGCGCCGTTCCAGACATTATTATGAGCCGTCCTCCCCTCAGCAGCCTCCACTGTATACAGGGTGACTAGTAGTTTCTCTGAGAGACAGTAACTGTAAATATGGATAGGCTATTGTGATTCACGAGGAATGATTCAGTATGTTGCTATTTTTATTGGAAGCCAATTCTGTATCACTTACTTATTTGTGCATCACTGCCACTAGAGATAGTTAGTAGCTGTATAAAGGAGTCATCAGGCAAATTCCACTGATTAATCATGTGTGATGGAAGTTGACTCTGCTGATATTGACATGACACCTGCATCTAGCTGACAGCTACAGTAACTCACTGTTGTCGAGTAGCCTAACTAGCTAACTAACTACCAAGTTATTGATCAGCCCTTCCTCCTAATCAGACACATGTGGAGATCGCAAACGTTGACTGCCATTGATGATCACGTCCTTCTCTTCCGTACATTAGTTGCAGTGGTAATTCATAGTAAATACAGTAGGTATTAACGTTCTTCAAAAAATACCATAGAGGACAGGACCTTGGCATAACTATGAGGTTAGCTAGTGTAGCCACTCAATCTGGTTTCCTTCAATGTAGCTCGCAATTTATAGCTAAAATGCGTAGAACTGTCGACTCACTTTTATGTGCTGCTCTTCCGTGGAACTGTGTGAAAGAATAGTTGGTGAAGGACAGGTAAGGCTACATGTACTTCTTCTTTTCATACAATTTAGCTTACTCAAACCAATCTGGGGACTGGAGAATGGTGCATATCGAACCAATCCGCATGGAGGGATGGATCACGTGACCATGCAATCCCAGTTGCACTACATGTGTTCCCCTTATGACACAAGATGTCGCTGTTGTTAAGTAACCAGTTTCAACATTCAGTACTGTATCACAATGTCTGCATAGTTTCAGGTAAAGCATATTGTACAAAAGTCATCAAATTAATAATATTGTTAAAGGTCCAATAACATTGATTTACTGCACAATTTTACGTTTTATTGACTGTAAAAAAAAATGTTTAAACAGTCTGTGACCAAGACTCATTATATTGCAGCAATCACGTTTATGTTAAAGTACAGCAGGTCAATAAAATCAGAGCTGAAAGTCTGTTTGAATCCCAAGGTCATATAGATGATGTGACATTTATTATAATCATTACAGAGTCAACGCTTGTGAGAAAGAACAATTAGTCGACTTTGTTGGCTCTGTTTTAGTATAGTGTGGAAGGAGGTGGTTGAGACCTGAAGACTTACGTTATTTCCCAGAGTGCCTTTAGATCAGTGGGCTAAGGTGGTATTGAGCCATGCAGATGAACCTGGTTGAATACCTGGTCGCTCACACATATGTGCAAGTCCAGGACCATATAGACATGAAAACACCTCTTGGCAAGAGAACCATAGTCTATAATACTACATATAGACTCTATATGAACATAATGCCATGTTGATGATAATGTATTGTCCTGTTAGATGCTGAAGCTGTGCTCACACACACACACACACACACACACACACACACACACACACACACACAGGATCTCATAGTTTGACCAATTTGACTTCAGATTCCACCGTTTGTCCACATTTCTCCAAACGTCAAACATTTTGAAGTTGCTCCAAACGTCAAATTTCGAGGTGTTTTGGACACCACAGGTTGCACCCCTGCTGTCACAAGTTTAGGCATTCATTTTGAATGTTTAAATTAAGGGTTAAGGTTTGGAATGGGGTTAAAACCCTCCAAAAATCAAAGGAGTGCCTATACTTGGCTTTGAACACACAACCCTCGGAGCCGAGGTTCGCGGTTTAGGGTTAAAACAAAAACAACTCCACAGTTAAATTTAGGCCTTCTTTCTGAATGTTTAAGGGTTAAGGTTTGGGAAAGGGTTAAAACAAAAACATTTAAAACAAGTATCTATCACTGGGATTGGACATATAACCTTCAGAGCTGAAGCTCGCAGTTCACGCTCATCTGCCACCCCGGTCCACAATATCCACAACGCTCACTGTTGCCCTTAATGGCTGGTTTTGGGTACCTGGACGGATGTCGGATTTCAAAGTGGATCATGAGCAACCTGGCTGCACACACACACACACACACACACACATACATACATACATACATACACACATACACACATACACACATGCAAGCACAACCAAACACATATACACACGTCCTGCCAGGCCCCAGCTGTGCTCACACACACACTACGAGGCATGATGGATGGGGAGGCAGATGAACAAACCCCCACTGGATGTAGATGGATAAAAACAGAGGGATGAATTAAGCAGCAGCAAGACGGTTGAAAAATAGTGGTCAAGTTATATTTTACTAGAAACAATGGCTATATATTATTAATGTAAAAGTTAAAAAATGTATGTACCAATTCCAGATTGCTCCTGTAATGGAGAATACATTGGTTGTGGTTTTAGCATTCAACTTCACCTGTCCAAGGAAAACTACCATAGTAGGTCATTCATTTGGATAAATCAGTATCCCTGATGGACACTTCTAACCAGTATTAGTCTGAAAGGAAAATATCCCATGGTGATATTGGATTTATTTTGATGTGGTGGACAGTATTCACAGAGGGGTTAAAATGTTATTCTCCATTGGTTTTATCTTCAGTTTAATCCATGCATTTACATAACTCTACTTTATTGCACTGCTAGAAAGACCTGGATGCGTTTTTAGAAGTGATGGTTTGAGAGGCTGACCAACACACGTGTGAGTGAAGATCCTATCCTATAGACAAGTGTGACAGTGTTTTCATACTGAGCCGAGAACGACATAGGTGCTGCTGTACGACTGTTTTAATCTGGATTAGTGTTTCTCTCTCTAGCCAGGACTCTAATAATCCGATTATTCGGAGTTTGCTTGGCGCTTCTTCAAGGGGGAAAAAAGAAGATGAGGGAGACGCGAAGCAAGGTCTCCTCGGTTATATTGCGGTGTCTCGGCGCATACTGTTACTGTTCATGCTGGTTCAGGCGATCTGCACTTTTGAAGTGAGGCTACGAGAGGCTATCCGTGCTATTAAATATATTGGAAGATTTTTTCTACGCCATGCAAGGCAAGTCGAAGGCGTCTCTATGCAAAGCGTGAGCAAAGTTATTTTAACAGGGTTTCTATTCTAGTCAGTCCACTGCAGTGCATCCCTGTGCAGTATTCGGACATATAGAATGCTGCGCTCTGCTCTGCAGTCAGACTGCGGCTTTGACAGAGTTTTGAGAGCGAAATCGAAAGACGACTGAATTTAATGAGAGTGACTTGGGTCTTTTTCCATACCTGTCAATCAACGGGGATAACGTATCGGCTATAGCCTACATTATGGGTCCTTCATTGTCGTTTTGATGGTGTTCAGGTGAGTAGCCCTAAATTCGAGTGGGTAGGCTATGTTTTGACATCGCCAAAGATATTGAAATAAATATATTTTTTATCAACAAAATATTAGCCTATGTTTATTAGTTATTTAGCCTACATGGCTGAGCCCTGAAATTGGACTTGAATTAGCCCATATTGAAGTTTGATCATGTTTACATTTGCCATTTAGGCCTGTGGACGTTTGAATAACACAACTAAGTAGAAATTACATTTAGACCTGTGAGTGTCATGGGAATAATAACCAAAACCAAAACACAGTACATCTGATGCAACCGGTGGATAAACACTCATCAACCACTTGTGCGTGTAGCCTTATGCCCTAATGTCAGGACAGCTTTATTGTTCTCCAGGATAATCCCATCAGATTATTTGTCTGATGTAGGAATAGGATGCCCATCAATTAGACATAATTCGTTTAATCCAGACTAGTTAGATTTCTCTGCCTGCCTGCCCTCCTGACAGGTCCCCACATGAAGAGGCCTACACAGGCATGCACAGGTCAGGTAAGGACAGTGGTGTTTAGTTTAGTTTATTAGGATCCCCATTAGCTACTAAACATGCAGCAGCTACTCTTCCTGGGATCCACATAAAACATACAAATACAGTGCCTTCAGAAAATATTCATACCTATTTTGTTGTGTTACAGCCTGAATTCAAAATGATTTAAATAAAATAAAAATCTCTCACCCATCTACACACTCCCCCATAATTAGAAAGTAAAAACATGTTTTACATTTTTTTGGGCACATTTTTTGATTAAGAAATACAGAAGTACTGTATCTCATTTAAATAGTATTCACACCCCTGAGTCAATACATGTTAGAATCACATTTGGCAGCGATTAAAGCTTTGCACACCAGGATTGTACAATATTTGTGCACATTATTCTTTAAAAAATTATTTAAGCTCTGTTAAATTGGTTGTTGATCATTGCTAGACAGCCATATATTTTCAAGACGATTTAAGGTCAAACTGTAACTAGGCCACTCAGAAACATTCAATGTCGTCTTGGTAAGAAACTCCAGTGTATATTTGGCCTTGTGTTTTAGGTTATTGTCCTGCTGAAAGGTAAATTTGTCTTCCAGTGTCTGGTGGAAAGCAGACTGAACCAGGTTTTCCTCTAGGATTTTGCCTGTGCTTAGCTCTATTCTGTTTTTTTTTATCCTAAAAAAATCCCTAGTCCTTGCCAATGACAAGTATACCCATAACATGATGCAGCCACCATCATGCTTGAAAATATGAAGAGTCGTACTCAGTGATGTGTTGTGTTGGATTTTCCCCAAACATAACGCTTTGTATTCAAGACATAAAGTACATTTCTTTGCCATATTTTTTGGTAGTTTTACTTTGGAGCCTTATTGCAAACAGAATGCATGTTTTGAAATATTTGTATTCTGTACAGGATTCTTTCTTTTCACTCTGTCATTTAGGTTAGTATTGTGGAGTGACTACAAGGTTGTTGATCCATCCTCAGTTTTCTACTATCACAGCCATTAAACTCTGTAACGGTTTTAAAGTCACCATTGGCCTCATGGTGAAATCAGAAAGATGCCGTATCTTTGTAGTGAGTGGGTGTAGTAGTACACCATCCAAAGTGTAATTAATAACTTCCCCATGCTCAAATAAATATTAAATGTCAGCTTTTTTCTTCTTCTTCCCATCTGCCAATAGATGCCCTTCTTTGCCAGGCATTGGAAAACCACCCAGGTCTTATGTGTGGGGTACAGAGATGAGAGAGTCATAAAAAAATCACGTCAAACACTATTATTGCACACAGAGCGAGTCCATGCAACTTATTATGTGACTTGTTAAGCACATTTTTACTCCTGAACTTATTTAGGCTTACCATAACAAAGGGCTTGAATACTTATTGACTCAAGACATTTCAGATTTTCATTTTTAATTAATGTGTAAACATTTATAAAACATAATTCCTTATGGGGGCATTATGGGGTATTGGGTGTAGGCCAGCGACAAACAATCTCAATATAATCCATTTTGAATTCAGGCTGTAACACAACAAAATGTGGAAAAAGTCAAGGTGTGTGAATACTTTCTGAAGGCACCGTACATGACAAAGTACAGAACAGTTATAGACAAGGACATGAAATAACATTGTATATACAGTATATACACAACAAAAATACTATTTACACACTATTATTACATACTCATATTCTTATACACAGTTCAATTAGATCTTTAGAAAGAGGAGAGAAAGCTGTGATACAATATACAGTGGGGAGAATACTGCAGAAACAGTGCTGTTATACATTGACTGTGGCTAACCAACTGAGGGGGAGGTGAGAATTGCAGACAACCGTGACAGACGATGGCTGTCAGAGAGTTGCAGTAGGCCTATAGATCCAGCCTGTACACAAACGTAATACTACTCATACCGACTAAAAATAGTACATGTTTTCGTTAATGTATTAATTATGTATCTTCTTATAATGATGAATAAAGAATTGAAGCATGCAGTCTTTTTAGTCAGTATGGCTAACTCACAGAATTCCACAAAGGTCTCAACTGGGCCATGGAAAAAGGACCTTTTAAAAGATGTTAGCTTCATTGATCCTGAGAATCACTATGGACTCATATCAGTGCCTGTGGCTGCAGTTTCAGTTTCTACTAAACCTGTCCACCAAGGAGTGTGTCTGAAATGCTGCCAAACGTTTGCTGACTCAAGGATTTCGAAGGAAGAGAGTTTTTACTATCCCTGTCAGTGTGGATTGATCTAGATTGACTGTGAAGTCGAAATTGATTAAGATAATGCCATTGGTATCTGTTATAGATTAGACCCATGTTTAGGCTCTCACATCAGCCTGATTGTATACAGTGGTTCAGTATGGCAGGCTAGACGAAGCCCATATATGCTAGTAAGTAATAACACTGGGTCAATCTCAATTGGTTCTATCATGATTCCTCTTGTCCTCTGTCCTAGTCTCCTTCTCAAAGCAAATTAGAGCAGAATATATATATATATATTTTTAGGGGATAGATCAGCTATGAAATTAGCTGATTGAATTGGAGACTATCAAATAACATTACATTAATCATTTCCAATCCCCTTTTTATATATATACACTACCGTTCAAAAGTTTGGGGTCACTTAGAAATGTCCTTGTTTTTGAAAGAAAAGCACATGTTTTGTCCATTAAAATAACATCAAATTGATAAGAAATACAGTGTAGACATTGTTAATGTTGTAAATGACTATTGTAGCTGGAAACGGCTGACTTTTCATGGAATATCTACATGGCTTTTTTTTGCAACTCTGCCTAGAAGGCCAGCATCCCGGAGTCACCTCTTCACTGTTGACGTTGAGACTGGTGTTTTGTGGGTACTATTTAGTGAAGCTGCCAGTTGAGGACTTGTGAGGCATCTGTTTCTCAAACTAGACACTCTAATGTACTTGTCCTCTTGCTCAGTTGTGCACCGGTGCCTCCCACTCCTCTTTCTATTCTGGTTAGAGCCAGTTTGCGCTGTTCTGTGAAGGGAGTGGTACACAGCGTTGTAAGAAATCTTCCGTTTCTTGGCAATTTCTCGCATGGAATAGCCTTAATTTCTCAGAACAAGAATAGACTGACGAGTTTCAGAAGAAAGGTCTTTGATTCTGGCCATTTTGAGCCTGTAATAGAACTCACAAATGTTGATGCTCCAGATACTCAACTAGTCTAAAGAAGGACATTTTTATTGCTTCTTTAATCAGAACAACAGTTTTCAGCTGTGCTAACATAATTGCAAAAGGGTTTTCTAATGATCAATTAGCCTTTTAAAATGATAAACTTGGATTAGTTAACACAATGTGCCATTGGAAAACAGGAGGGATGGTTGCTGGTCCAAAATCAAAAGTAAAAGAGACAGAACCCAAATGATCCCATCGGCGGAGCAGCAAGAACTGTGGTCTAGGACTGAGGACATCTGATATAGCTACAATATATAGAGCACATTCATAACCACTTTGATATGTATTATGGCACTATAATTGGTTTCCATTCAGCTTTGACTTTGGGACATTTGTTTGGATTTATCTGATGTAGTCTGACAAGCAGTGAAAATGGTGGTTGGTCCGTAGAAAGAGAATGAATAGAACGGGCTTGGAACCGCGCTGACCTTGGCAATTTGACTGGTAAATCATTCTACTCATTCTAATTACAAGGTTAGAACCATATACATAAACCAGTTGTCCTATCTCTATGGTAGAACAGTCAGTGTTTCAGATTTAAAGGAGAGGATCACTGTCCCTGTACTCAGGAGTGTCACTGGCCCAGACTTGACATGCTTAACAGAAATAGAAATAGGAATGATTCTTCCAAATACTCTGGGTCTGGATTATGCGAGCTAAGTAGAGCTTTGCCTGATATTCATTTGTCAGTTATTATATTCTGAGCCCTCACTCAGCATGGTTACTCATTGGAACGCACGCTGTCAACTGTCACAACTGTGCCATGGTGTGCTATGACAGTGTGTGTGTGCATGTACTTTATGTGTGTGTGTACAGCCAGTCAGTCACTGTGTAAGCCTATGTATGTGTGTGTAAGCATGCAATGTGTATGTGTGTCTGTCTGGCTATGTGTGTGTCTGACTGTGTGTATTCCCTGTGATTCACATCCTAAGTGACATACAGCTCTTTTAATATGGAAGATTAAAGATAATCCAGTCTGTCTCGTTGACATGTGACTCACGGTGATGATGGTAACTGTCTCGTTGACATGTGACTCAAGGTGATGATGGTAACTGTCTCGTTGACATGTGACTCATGGTGATGATGGTAACTGTCTCGTTGACATGTGACTCACGGTGATTATGGTAACTGTCTCGTTGACATGTGACTCATGGTGATGATGGTAACGTTGTCCTTGTTGACATGTGACTCATGGCGATGATGGTAACTTTGTCCTCGTTGGCATGTGACTCACGGTGATGATGGTAACTGTCTCGTTGACATGTGACTCACGGTGATGATGGTAACTGTCTCGTTGGCATGTGACTCACGGTGATGATGGTAACTGTCTCGTTGACATGTGACTCACGGTGATGATGGTAACTGTCTCGTTGACATGTGACTCATGGTGATGATGGTAACTGTCTCGTTGGCATGTGACTCATGGTGATGATGGTAACTGTCTCGTTGACATGTGACTCACGGAGATGATGGTAACTGTCTCGTTG